>NC_133620.1:216935335-217252835 GCF_048593235.1 Sminthopsis crassicaudata | reverse complement strand
CAATTTATGGATTCATCTATGAATAAAATTTATGTAATCTTTCTCAGCATAATATTTTAAATGTATAAATGAAAATAAAATTAAACTAATTAAATTAATAAAAAATTATCAAAATGTGTGTGATAAAAATTTCATGGATCCAGGTGAAAATTCCTATATTTAGTGCTTCTTCATTTATACCAAAGATTAAACCATAATCTATCCCAGGATGGATTTCATTTTTAAAGCCAGACTTTAACTCAACTAATATGAAAGCAAAATATCTACTCATAAATTAATGACAAGACAGGTGTTGCTGTTAGAAATTAAGATGTTATTTCCACCTTTCTGTTTTTCGTTTTTCTTTCTTCAAAAGAGCAGTATATTAGGAATTTGAGCACACAGTGTTTGGATATCTTTGTGTGCATATGTCCACATAATTAAACCTACTGATATAAATATATATACATATATATATATACATATATATATATATATGTATATATATATGTGTGTGTGTGTGTGTGTGTGTGTGTGTGTGCGCGTGTGTGCACATGTGTGTGCGTGTGTGTGTATGTATACACACACACACACATATATATAGATATAGATATAGTAGTGTGTGTGTGCTTTTTTTCAATTCAGATTAAGGTTGTCATTTAATTTCCTTATACTGTATTTTTAATTAAAATGATACTGGATCTATTGTTTTGTGAAATCTGAATCCAGCTATTCCCTTAACAACCCATATTTTTATAGCTAGTCTGAAGGTATATATTGCCTTTTTTATTAAAGGGATCATATATTTTTTCTGCTAATGAATCTCTGTCATTCAAAATATGTCAAACAGACCTCAAGAAAAATATTAATTAGCAAACATTCATGTTAATGTCTTTCTTTTTTCAATTATTTGGGGAATATTTGGTAGAGAAGATAGAATTATAAGGAACTAAAGGTAGGAGGTGAGCAGTAAGTTGCTTAATAAGCTATTGCATAGAGGGCATAAATACACAAATTATGTCTTAAAAGAAGATTCCAAGTTTCAGTTTGGGATGATTGTAAAAATAGTGTTGGATCTGAACACAATGGAAAGATTGAACTGTGAAGCGGGTTATGTTTTTCAATAGCAAATGATGATTCTATCTAGGTTAGGAGAGATTCAATTTCATTTTCTGCAGGGTTATTCAGAGGAAAGGAAGGGGAAGAGGGAAGGTATTTATATAATCCCACTTATGTTTGGAGCACTGTGCTAGGAATTTTACAAATAATTTATCGTTTGATCCTCAAAACAACATTGTAAGTTAGGTATTCTTAATATATCCATTTTCCAGTTGAAAAAAACTGAAGGAAACAGAGGTTAACTGCCATGCTCACTATCATGCAGGAAATAAGTATCTAGAGCTAGATGTGAACCAAAGTTGTCTTGACTCCTGGCTGAAGATTCTATCCACTGTTCCACCCAGTTGTTTCTGGGACTTATCTCATTCATTGTTTTTTATGTCCCTCTGAAAGTAATCATGATTCATAGTCATGATCTTTGTGAAGATGGCATCTTCTAGTTTTTAAAAGTGAAGACATTTTCCTGCATGTGCTGTAATACCATTTATTGTACCCACCTTTACATTGGCATCTTGAAATTTTTGATTTGGCTTGGGAGTCCACTATTTCTCACCACATTGCTTGTCATGAGTATTAGCATAAATTCTGACCCAAACCTGACTCCAGAAAGTTACCTGATTCTTTATGTTTAATATTGGAACATAATAAAGATAATATTGGAACATAATGAGGGAACATAATGAGGCACTTGTATTTGAATTAAAAGACCAAGATTTACTAATTGTATCAACACTACCACTACAAAAAAGGGTGTGTCAATCAATTGTCCTTTAACTTCACTCACCATCCTTATGATTTCTCAGTCCCAAACATTCCTCTCTGGCTGACACTTATCTACATCAATTATTTTCCCTTAATACAATTCAAGATCCTTGGGAGCAGGGACTGAATTATTTTAATTTTTAAATTCATGTTTGTATTCCCAGTAGACAGTGGCACAGTGAATGCCACAAAATAGTGCTTAATAGAACTTAATCATTGAATCAACTAGTAATCTATAAACATTTATTATATTTCTGACATTGTTATATATCATAGAAACAAAGGCCAAATAGTCCCTACTGTCTTCTTAAGTCTTCTTGACACATTCTAATGGAAGAGGTAACATGCAAACAACTGCATACATATATGAATGTATGTATGTATATATATTAGTATATATATATATATATATATATGTATGTATATATGTATATATATATATGTATGAAGAAGTGGAGGTAAGGTCTATTGTGAAAGACAGAATTTAATCTGAAGCTTAAAGAAAGCAAGGAAGGCTAGCAGCCTGATACAAAGATGAAGAACATTCCAAGTAAGTGAGACAGTAAACAACAACAAAAAATAAATGCATAGGGAACATGGATAATCATTTGTGAGGAAAAGCTAAAAGGCCAGAGTCTTTAGAATGTAGATTATGTAGAAGAGAGAAAGCACAAAACATACTAGAGAAATAGAAAGATCTATTCATTCTATTTAAAATATGTTATTTTCACTTTTCTTCCTTTAAATAAATTCATGAATTTTATGGCTCTCAAATTTGTTTTCAGCTTTTGTATTTTGTATTATTTAAATATCTCGCATAGAAACTGAATATATAAAGAAGAAAAATGAAATAAAGCTCTCTCTATATAAAGGCTACATCAACATAATGAAAAATACTCATTGAATTCCAACACAAGTTGAAGAATAAAGCCTTAAGTTATATCTCCTCTTCTTTCTGGTTTACATAATTCCAAATAAATGAACTTCTCTGTTACATAGCATTCAGACCATTCCATTAAATAAGGCTTTTGCACATTTTCAACATAAAGATGTTTTATATTCATAATAATGACCCCAAGACACTGCTATATATGAGTCAAATAAAAAAGTATATTCAGTGTATTATACACATATATAATCACAATTATAGTTAAAGATATTTTATTATGCCTTGATTCCCTGAAAATTGGCAGTATAGAGATAGCAAGTATGCATTGCTGAAATAATATATCTTAAACTCCTCAATCATGAGGAATAATAGAATGCTGAAACTAGTTTATCTATTTATAATATTTATTTTAAATTATTTCATAAATGAATTTTATTAATCCTGTTTGCTTTTTTAAAAAGATTAGCATTGTACAGATATGACCTCTGTAAAAATCTAATAAAATTGGTTTTGATATTTCTATTGGCTAATCATACCAATAGTAAACTATCCAGTTTTACTCATGTATGGTAAAAAGGACCATTCTAAAACAATTTGAACCTCAACTAATTATAGTTCTCTGCTCCTAAACCTTGTAGAGACCTGATCAAGTTTAAAGTCTCTGACAATGATATTGGCATATATCTAGTCAGGCCTTGGTATATTAGTTTAACAAAATGTTGTTAAAGAAATTATATGTGCTCTGCTTCCAAAACGAGAAAAAATATATTAATTGATTATTTAAACAGTAAGGGTTTTTTTTTTTTTTTTTGCTTTATGTAAACATACTATTAAATTCCTCCACTTTTAGAATGCTGAGCAAGTTAACTTTTTATTAAATAAAATCAATATTCAACAAAAGTGAGGTGTGTTATGCAGATAGATATACAAAATTCAATTCAATTCACTTTGATGATAATTTCTTACTCAAGGAAGAATATAAGAAGCAAAGAAATGAAGCTTTACTATAAATATTGTGTTAGGAGAGGTATCAAAGAACATCTCACCTAACCTCTTTTTAAACATTACAAAACAATCTCAGAGAGGTTAAGCTGCTTAAGGAAGATAACAAAATGATAAATATAATAGGTAGGACTTCAACCCAGGTCCCCTTCCTCCTAAGCTAGTGGTCTTCTCATTTTTCCATACTTATGGCATGTATGTTACTCTTAAGGATTTTATAGCAAAAATAGTAAATACATATAAACAAACAACTGTGAAACACACAAACATATGGTAGCTATAAAGGAAGACTCAAGACAAAGAGTTACGAGAAACATGATTTTCTTTCTCCTTTTCAGGAGTTCTTGGGACAAAGGAGATTTCAAGTAGGAAGGAATATACTACTAGTGGGAATTGCTAGAAGACAGAGATTGGGGGCAGGGGCACAATTTGGAAAAAAAAGAAGAAAAAGATGAGATTTTAATTATATCCCACCATAGCAATTCCTCATTAGGGAAAAAAAGTTCCAAATTGTTTTCTATAAGTTGAAAAAAAAAAAAAAAAACTAGACAAATCATTTCATATGACTAATATAATACTATTGTGTTGAATATAATAATGAAATAAGTGGTTTCAGAGAGGCTGAATATGCTTGTACAAATTCTGCAAATTATAATGAGCAGAACCAGGAGAAAAATTAGTACTATTTCAACATTGTAAAAGCAAACATAATTAAAAGATTTAAGAGGTCTTATCAATTAAAAAATCATTCTGCAATAGCAATGGCAATGCTAACCATCTCCTAAGAGAGATATGATGAATTAAATGTACAGAATGAGAATCATTTTTAAAGATGGATAACATATAATAAGTCTGTTTCACTTAAGTATGTATATCTATTATTATTGTGGAAAAAGTTGTATGTAGGGAAAGAAAATTATTTTAATACAACAACAATCAATTTTTGTTAAAATGATTTATTAAATAAGTAAAATAATAAAATACTCTGTAATAAAAATAATTTAATTGTGTTTTTCAATCAACAAAAAAAATCCACTTTCTTTTCCTACCTACCAATTCTTTATTTCCAATTGAGAATGAAAAGAAAAACAAAACCCTATTAAAAAATCTATGGTCTAAAAAAATAAAAAGTTTACATTGGCCATAATAATATTATTCCATAATATTTATATTCTATGACATACTCAAACATTCCTTAAATTATATTTACATTTATTATGATTATGATTGTATTGATAAATATTATATTTATATATTCCTCATATTTCTGTGCTTTACTATCTCAATTTATATATGTATATATGTGTGTACTGTTTTTCTTAAGACTATGCATTAAAATTTACTTTTCTTTGAATTCCCCCTTCTCTCCTCTTTTCTTTTTGTTTCTTTGTTGAGTGAACTATGTTTCCATGAACATGTATGTGTATGTGTGTATTCTTCCCTCCAATTTAAATGAGAATGAGGTTCAAGTGTCAGCTATTCCTTCTTCCTGTTCCTATTTGTTTATAGAAATATAGACTTTCACATTATAACCATGCAAGATAAATTTTCATAATCTTCCTATCTCTTCCTCCCTATAATATTCTTTTTCACCTTTCTACTCTTTACTTAAGATCATCTAGACATAACCAAAGCACTTCTAGGCATTCTCATTAGATTCCACTGATCATTTTTAAACTTGTAAGATTCATAAAAATGATAGAATTATAAATTATACAAAATCATCATTTGGTTGGAAGTAATTTATCCTTATTCATTCTCTTATGTTGCTTACTTTAAAAAAATAACTCCTCGGTTTGAACTTAAAAAATTCTACAACACTCTTATTTCAAAAAGAATGTTCACAAGTTATCCATTTCACTAAAGATCAATTTTGCCACTATAGGAATTATATTCAGGGTTTTTTTTGGCTGGGTGGCATTTTATTCTTTCCTGTAGATCTACAAACTTTGGAATATTATATTCCAAGAACTCTATTTCTATTTTTTATTAATTTTACAATTTTAACATTTTTGACAGTACATATGCATAGGTAATGTTTTACAACATTATTCCTTGTACTCCCTTCTGTTCCGAATTTTCCCCTCCTTCCTTCCACCCCCACCCCTAGATGGCAGGCATTCCTATACATATTGAATATGTTATGGTATATCCTAGATACAATATACATGTGCAGAACTGAATTTTGTTGTGGTTGTTGCAAAGGAAGAATTGGATTTGGAAGGTAAAAATAATCTGGGAAGAAAAACAAAAAATGCAAACAGTTTACACTCATTTCCCAGTGTTCCTTATCTGGGTGTAGCTGATTCTGTCCATTACTGATCAATTGGAATTGTATTAGCTCTTCTCTATGTTGAAGATATCCACTTCCATCAGAATACATCTTCATACTTCCGGCCAAGATGGCGGCGTGGAGGCAGACAGCTGCTTGAGCTCCTCATTTTCTCTCAGAACTTACTTCATGACAAGCCTCTGACTTAATGCTTGACCCAGAAAGAAATCCACAAATAATCACCAAGAGAAGACATCCTTGAAAGTCGCCAGAAAAGGTCTGTGTTTGCTCGGGGGAGGGTCAATCAGACTGGGCGCAGACTGAGGGCAGGAAGCCAGAGCAAGACAGGCAGCTCACACAGCTCAGACCTGAGGGGGAGGGGTGTGATCTCTGCCGTTTCTGTGAAAGGGCTTTTGCCCCAGTGTGGATGCTCCGTCTTGGCAGCAAGCCAGGAGCAGCAGAGAGGGTGTAAACACCAGAGGTGAAGATTAAAACCCCAGAAAGCCAGAGTCTCTCAGAGCCCGGCCACCCCCAACCCCCACCTGGACTGACTCGGTGCATTCTCGGAGCCTCGGAGCGCAGACTCAGTACAGTCATTGCTGTTCTGTTAGTGGCTCTCTGCTTCCCTAACCCCAGTCTGTAGAAGAAGCCCATTAATACCATCCAGCCCCATCCCCCGCAAAACAGACCAATTGTTTCTCTTGTCAGTTTGTTTTCCTTGATTCCTACTCTGACAAAATGAACAAAAAATTCAAAAGGGCTCTAACCATTGACAGCTTCTATGTGGAGAGGGAGCAGACTTCAAATGCTGAGGAGACTAGGAACAGACTGTCCCCAGATGTATCCCCTGGGAGGGATATAAGCTGCTCCTCAATACAAAAGAACCTCATAGAGGAAATCAAAAAGGCTCTCACAAGAGAGCTGGAAGAGAAATGGGAAAAGGAAAGGGAAGCTTGGCAAGAGAGCCTGGAAAAGTCATCCCATGCATTCAAAGACAGAGTGGATAAAGAAATCAAATCTTTGAGAAACAAGATTAGTGAGCTGGAAAAGGTAAACAACTCCAAGGTAAACAGGATTAGTGAGCTGGAAAAGGTAAACAACTCCAAGGAAAACAGGATTAGCGAGCTGCAAAAAGAAATCAGCTCTCTAAAAAATAAAATGGATAAAATGGAAAAAAATTCCATAGAAGATAAAAACTCAATTGGACAATTACAAAGAGATATAAAAAAAGTGAGTGAAGAAAATACATCATTGAAAATTAGACTGGAACAAGTAGAAATGAATGACTCAAGGAGAAACCAAGAGGAAGTCAAGCAAAACCAGAGAAATGAAACAATTGAAAAGAATGTCAAGTACCTTACCAGAAAGACAACAGACCTGGAAAACAGATCCAGGAGAGACAATTTGAGAATAATCGGACTCCCTGAAAAATGGGAGGAAAAAAAAGAGCTTGGACACCATTTTCAAGGAAATTATCAAAGAGAACTGCCCAGACATTCTGGAAACAGAGGGTAAAATAGACATTGAAAAAATTCATCGATCACCTACTGAAAGGGACCCTAAAATCAAAACGCCAAGAAATATAGTGGCCAAGTTCAAGAACCATCAGACAAAGGAAAAGATATTGGAAGCTGCTAGAAAAAAAAAATTCAGATATGGAGGATCCACAATAAGGATAACCCAGGATCTAGCAGCATCCACATTAAAAGAACAAAGGGCCGGGAACATGATATTCCGAAAGGCTAAGGAACTTGGTATGCAATCAAGAATAACTTACCCAGCAAGAATGAGCATCGTTTTCCAGGGAAGAAGATGGACATTTAACGAAATAAATGAATTCCATCTATTTTTGATGAAAAAACCAGACCTACAATAAAAGGTTTGATCTTCAAATACAGAACTCAAGAGATTTCTAAAAAGGTAAAAAGAAATCTTGAGAACTATACTTCTGTCAAAAAAATATGTAAAGAACATATGTACAATTTGTCTTAGAAACTAGAGGTGGAAAGGAGATTATATCATAAAAAAGTGTAAAGTGGTGGTACTACATCTCATGAAGAGGCAAAGGTAACCTATTATATCTGAGAGAAAGAAAGGAGGGAGATGAACATAGCGTGTATCAATAGACATATTCGATTTATGGTGAAACTTCTTCCACTTCATTGAAAAGTGAAAGGAAAGGAGTAAGCTAAGGGGAAGGGAATACAGTAATTTCGAGGAAAAGGGGTAAAATAAGGGGAGGATCTTTAAGGTGGGGGAGGGATGCTAAAAAGGGAGGGCTGTGAAAAGCAAGTGGTGTTCACCAGTTTAATACTGGATAGGAGGGTAAAAGGGAAGGAAAGGGGAAAAGCATAAGCAGGGGTTAATAGGATGGCAAGCAATATAGAATTAGTCCTTCTAACCATAAATGTGAATGGGGCAAACTGCCTCATAAAGAGGAAGCAGTTAGCAGACTGGATTAAAAGTCAGAATCCTACTATATGTTGTTTACAGGAAACACACCTGAAACAGGGTGAGACATTCAAATTAAAAGTAAAAGGGTGGAGCAGAATCTATTATGCTTCAGGCAAAACCAAAAAAGCAGGAGTAGCCATCCTCATCTCAGATCAAGCAAAAACAAAAATTGATCTAATTAAAAGAGATAAGGAAGGGCATTATATCTTGCTAAAGGGCAGCATCAATAGTGAAGCAGTATCAATATTAAACATGTATGCACCAAGTGGTGCAGCATCTAAATTCTTAAAAGAGAAATTAACAGAGCTGCAAGAGGAAATAGATAGCAAAACTATAACAGCGGGAGATCTCAACCTTGCACTCTCAGAATTAGATAAATCAAACCACAAAATAAATAAGAAAGAAGTCAAAGAGGTAAATAGAATACTAGAAAAGTTTGATATGATAGATCTTTGGCGAAAGCTAAATGGAGACAGAAAGGAATATACTTTCTTCTCAGCAGTTCATGGAACCTATACAAAAATTGATCATATACTAGGGCATAAAAACCTCAAAATCAAATGCAGTAAGGCAGAAATAGTAAATGCATCCTTTTCAGGCCATAATGCAATCAAAATAACATTTAATAAAAAGCCAGGGGAAAATAGACCAAAAAATAATTGGAAACTAAATAATCTTATACTAAAGAATGATTGGGTAAAACAGCAAATCATAGACATAATTAATAACTTCACCCAAGAAAATGACAATAATGAGACATCATACCAAAATGTGTGGGATACAGCCAAAGCAGTAATAAGGGGAAGTTTTATATCTCTACAGGCCTACTTGCATAAAATAGAGAAAGAGAGGGCCAACGAATTGGGCTTACAACTAAAATTGCTAGAAAAGGAACAAATTAAAAACCCCCAGACAAACACAAAACTTGAAATTCAAAAAATAAAAGGTGAGATTAATAAAATTGAAAGTAAATAAACTATTGAATTAATAAAACTAAGAGTTGGTTTTATGAAAAAATCAACAAAATAGACAAACCCTTAGTAAACCTGATTTAAAAAAGGAAAGAGAAAAAGCAAATTGTTAGTCTTGAAAATGAAAAGGGTGAACTCACCACTAATGAAGAGGAAATTAGAACAATAGTTAGGAGCTACTTTGCTCAACTTTATGCCAATCAATTCGATAACTTAAATGAAATGGAAGAATACCTTCAAAAATATAGCTTGCCCAGATTAACAGAGGAAGAAGTAAGTAATCTAAATAGTCCCATCTCAGAAAAAGAAATAGATCAAGCTATTAACCAACTTCCTAAAAAAATGTCCCCAGGACCAGATGGATCTACATGTGAATTCTACCAAACATTTAAAGAACAACTAACTCAATGCTACGTAAACTGCTTGAAAAAACAGGGATTGAAGGAGTCCTACCAAATTCCATCTATGACACAGACATGGTACTGATATTTAAACCAGGTAGGCTGAAAACAGAGAAAGAAAATTATAGACCAATCTCCTTAATGAATATTGATGCTAAAATCTTAAATAAATTGTTAGCAAAAAGACTGCAGAAAATCATCCCCAGGATAATACACTATGACCAAGTGGGATTTATACTAGGAATGCAGGGCTGGTTTAATATTAGGAAAACTATTAGTATAATTGACCATATTAATAATCAACTTAATAAAAACCATATGATCATTTCAATAGATGCAGAAAAAGCATTTGATAAAATCCAACATCCATTCCTACTAAAAACACTTGAGAGTATAGGAATAAATGGACTATTCCTTAAAATAATAAGGAGCATATATTTAAAACCTTCAGTAAAGATCATATGTAATGGTTACAAACTAGAACCTTTCCCTGTAAGATCAGGAGTGAAACAAGGTTGCCCACTATCACCATTAGTATTCAATATAGTACTAGAAACTCTAGCCTTGGCAATAAGAGCCAAGAAAGAGATCCAAGGAATTAGAGTAGGAAATGAAGAAATCAAATTGTCACTTTTCGCAGATGACATGATGGTATACTTAGAGAACCCCAAAGACTCTGCTAAAAAGCTATTAGAAATAATTCAGAATTTTAGCAAAGTTGCAGGATACAAAATAAATCCACATAAATCCTCAGGATTTTTATACATTACCAACACAATCCAACAGCAAGAGATACAAAGAGAAATTCCATTCAAAATAACAGTCGATAGTATAAAATATTTGGGAATATATCTACTAAAGGAGAGTCAGGAATTATATGAGCAAAATTACAAAACACTTGCCACAAAAATAAAGTCAGATTTAAATAATTGGAAAGACATTCAGTGTTCTTGGATAGGCCGAGCGAATATAATAAAGATGACAATACTCCCCAAACTTATCTATTTATTTAGTGCTATACCAATCAGACTCCCAAGAAACTATTTTAATGACCTAGAAAAAATAACAACAAAATTCATATGGAAGAATAAAAGGTCGAGAATTGCAAGGGAACTAATGAAAAAAAAGTCAGAGGAAGGTGGTCTAAGTGTACCTGATTTAAAGCTATATTATAAAGCAACAGTCACCAAAACCATTTGGTATTGGCTAAGAAATAGACTAGTTGATCAGTGGCATAGGTTAGGTTCACAGGGCAAGATAGTGAATAAAAATAGCAATCTAATCTTTGACAAACCCAAAGATCCCAAATTTTGGGATAAGAATTCATTATTTGACAAAAACTGCTGGGAAAACTGGAAATTAGTATGGCAGAAACTAGGCATGGACCCACATTTAACACCACATACTAAGATTAGATCAAAATGGGTCCAAGATTTAGGCATAAAGAATGAAATCATAAATAAATTGGAGGAACATGGGATGGTTTACCTCTCAGACTTGTGGAGGAGGAAGGAGTTTGTGTCCAAGGGAGAACTAGAGACCATTATTGATCACAAAATAGAACATTTTGATTACACCAAATTAAAAAGTTTCTGCACAAACAAAACTAATGCAAACAAGATTAGAAAGGAAGTAACAAATTGGGAAAAAATGTTTACAGTTAAAGGTTCTGATAAAGGCCTCATCTCCAAAATATACAGAGAATTGACTTTAATTTATAAGAAATCAAGCCATTCTCCAATTGATAAATGGTCAAAGGATATGAACAGACAATTTTCAGATGATGAAATTAAAACTATTTCCACTCATATGAAAGAGTGTTCCAAATCACTATTGATCAGAGAAATGCAAATTAAGACAACTCTGAGATATCATTACACACCTGTCAGATTGGCTAAGATGACAGGAACAAATAACGATGAATGTTGGAGGGGCTGTGGGAAAACTGGGACACTGATGCATTGTTGGTAGAGTTGTGAAAGAATCCAACCATTCTGGAGAGCAATCTGGAATTATGCCCAAAAAGTTATCAAAATGTGCATACCCTTTGACCCAGCCATACTACTACTGGGCTTATACCCCAAGGAACTACTAAAGAAGGGAAAGGGACCTGTATGTGCCAAAATGTTTGTGGCAGCCCTTTTCATAGTGGCTAGAAGCTGGAAGATGAATGGATGTCCATCAATTGGAGAATGGTTGGGTACACTATGGTATATGAATGTTATGGAATATTATTGTTCTATAAGAAATGACCAACAGGAGAAATACAGAGAGGCTTGGAGAGACTTACATCAACTGATGCTGAGTGAAACGAGCAGAACCAGAAGATCATTATACACTTCAACAATGATACTATACGAGGATGTATGCTGATGGAAGTGGATATCTTCAACATAGAGAAGAGCTAATCCAATTCCAATTGATTAATGATGGACAGAACCAGCTACATCCAGAAAAGGAACACTGGGAAATGAATGTAAACTGTTATTTTTACCTTCTGAATCCAATTCTTCCTATGCAACAAAAAATTCGGTTCTACACACATATATTGGATCTAGAATATACTGTAATATATTTAACATATATAAGACTGCTTGCCATCTGGGGGAGGGGGTTGGGGGAGGAAGGGAAAAAATCTGAATAGAAGTAAGTGCAAGGGATAATGTTGTAAAAAATTACCCATGCATATGTACTGTCAAAAAAATGTTATAATTAGAATACATCTTCATACAGTATGGTTGTTGAAGTGTATAATGATCTCCTACTTCTGCTCATTTCACTCAGCATCAGTTGATGTAAGTCTCTCCAAGCCTCTCTGTATTCCCTCTTGTTGGTCATTTCTTACAGAACAATAATATTCCATAACATTCATATATCATAATTTACCCAACCATTCTCCAATTGATGGGCATCCATTCATCTTCCAGTTTCTAGCCACTACAAAAAGGGCTGCCACAAAACATTTTGGCACATACAGGTCCCTTTCCCCTCTTTAGTATTTCTTTGGGATATATGCCCAGTAGTAGCACTGCTGGATCAAAGGGTATGCACAGTTGGATAACTTTTGGGGCATAGTTCTAAATTGCTCTCCAGAATGGTTGGATTCTTTCACAACTCCACCAACAATGTATCAGTGTCCCAGTTTTCCCACATCCCCTCCAACATTCCTCATTATTTTTTCCTGTCATCTTAGCCAATCTGACAGGTGTGTAGTGGTATCTCAGAGTTGTCTTAATTTGCATTTCTCTGATCAATAGTGATTTGGAACACTCTTTCATATGAGTGGATATAGTTTCAATTTCATCATCTGAAAATTGTCTGTTCATATCCTTTGACCATTTATCAATTGGAGAATGGCTTGATTCAAGAACTCTATTTCTTAAAAGTAGGGACTGCCAAAATGTATATAATGCTTATTATGGTTCCTTATTACTGCAATTTTTTTTTCTTTCTGACTGCTTATCATATTTTCCTTTGACGTGTATTTTTCCTCTGAATTTTGGCTCTAGTGTTCTTGGATGTTTGTATTTTGGGATTTCTTTTAATAAGGAACAGTGGAAGATTTCTATTTACATACTACCTTCTGGTTCTAAAAAAAAAAAAAAAAACAGAAAAATTTCTATTAAGATTTCTTGAACCAGGGGATGTGTGAAAACTGGAATACTAATACATTGTTGGTGGAGTTGTGAACTGATCTAAACATTCTGTAGAGCAATATGGAACTAAGCCCAAAGAACTATCAAACTGTGCATATCCTTTGAGTCAGCAGTGTCTCTGGGCCCTGAATCCCAAGATATCATAACAAAGGGAAAAAGACCTACAAGTGCAGAGATGTTTGTAGCAGGCCTTTTTTGTAGTGGCAAAGAACTGGAAATTGAGTGGATGTCCATCTATTCGAGAATGGTTGAATAAATTATAGTATATGAATGTTATGGAAATTTATTGTTATTTAAGAAACAATCAGCAGAAGGATTTCAGAAAGGTCTGAAAGGTGATACTAAGTGAAGTGAGTAGAACAAAGAGAACACTCTACACAGCAACAAGATTTTTCTATGATCAATTTTGATGGGCATGGATCTTTTCAACAGCAAGGTGTTTCAGGCCAGTTCCAATAGGTTTTTGATGGAGGGAGCTATCTGCACCCAGAGAAAGCACTGTGTGGACTGAGTATGGATCACAATATAAGATTTTCATTTTTTGTTGTTATTGTTGCTTACATTTTGTTTTCTTTCTCATTTTTCCCCTTTTTGATCTGAGTTTTCTCGTGCAGCATGATGACTTTGAAAAAAAAAAAAAAAAATATATATATATATATATATATATATATATATATGTATATATATATATATATATATATAGAGAGAGAGAGAGAGAGAGAAAGAGAGAGAGAGAGAGAGAGAGAGAGAGAGAGAGAGAGAGAGAGAGAGAGAGAGAGAGAGAGAAAATTGCACATGTTTAACATATTGGATTACTTCTTGTCTAAGATAGGTAATAGGGGGAAAGAAGAGAGAAAAAAATTGGAACATAAGGTATTGCAAAGATGAATGTTGAGATCTATGGATCTGTTTTGAAAGTAAAAGACTATATAAAATTTTTTTCTTGAACTATAATGGTTAAGCACTTGTATTTTTTGTCTAAGTAGGTTAGTCATTAATTTTTTTCTTCTGAAATCAGAATATATTTTCCTATAAGAAACATTTTCTTCATTTTTAGACCTTGAATTTCATTTTAATATTTCTTATTATCTCATAAGTATCTATTATTACATATCTATTTTTTGTTAACAGCTTGCATTTAGTTCATTCTAATTATCAGAAAGTTTGTTGTGTAGGAAATTTTTTTTTCCTTCTTGTGTTAATCTATTCATTCTGTAACCAGTTCTTTCATATATTTTCAATATTTTTTGTCTATATCTCTAATTTATTAACATTTTTAAAATCTTCATTTATTCTAAAAATTCTAATTCAACTCTACTAATCAGTGTTTCAGGGGCTTTTCTTACAAATGTTCTGGAATTACTTCTTTTTGGAATATTTCTTGAGTATAGCCATCATCATAATCACTTTTTAAAGTGGTGATTTTTGTTGTTATTACTGATATTGTTTACTTGATCATTTTTCCAGACTACTATCTGACACAGAACATAGTTAGAGTCCATTTCTATGCACTCTTTGTTGAAAGGTTTGAATTGGTCTCACTGTTTTTGCCAGGTATTGACTGGTGTGTTAATCCATCCTTTCATTCACAGTTTAGGCAGGGATGATAGCATCCAAAGCATTATGATCAAAGACAAAATCTATGATTTGGGCCCCTCTCTGAGCTCTGAAATTGTCCAACTTTGGTTTAGTTGACACATTAGCAGGCTATCACTCATACTTGGGCAGCTTTATTTGAATTATTAGCATTTTGAATGAGAAAACTAAGGAATTTCCATTAGTCTAGGATTTCTGTTTTGATAATACCATTTCAGGCTTCAGATTATTCTGATAGGTGGAGGAGACCCTACTCCATTTCAGGTATCACAGCCACACCACTGTTGTGTGTGCTTCTGAATTTATTTCCATTTTCATTACTAGTTGCATAGGCCTGTGATTACTTCTGACTCTTAATTACAGTTTTCCTCCTCAGTCGACTCTGGATCTTTGAGCTATAAGTGAACAGTGGGGTAATAACTGTTCCTGTTTACAACCATTTCCTAATTTTTCATGTTGAAGCCCCAGTATTTGTTTAGTACCTCCTCTTGAACTGGAACACAGCGACTCCAGGGAGATGAATTGTTCTAAGGCTCCTTCTAACTACACTCCATCTTCAGTGTCTCCAGATCAATCTTTCAATGTTAACATTGGCTCCAAAATTTAAAATAAAAACCAAAGAATCACTTTTGAAAAAATTTGAATAAAATTTTCTTGGTTTCATATTTTAAAAACTGTAGAAAACTAAAACTTTGAACTAATTAAAACATGAATATAAATGTATATATAGTGAATGTGTGTGTTTGTGTATTAGTAAACATTTTAACAGCAGCCAGCAGGCATAAAAGATAGAAAACTGGCTGTGATTTCAGCAATGCCAAGAATAGTTTAAAGTAGAGCCCTCATTGTAAGCATTTGTAATGAGAGCTTCATAAGTTCATGAATTTGAAAACTTGGGAAGAATTTGATCAGTTTTTCTCACTCTTTTTAGTTTCTTTAATTAGCAGTAATTTCCTTTCCAAAAGACTGATTATTGTGATAATCCAACTATAGACACAAGAGAGAGGAAAATAAAAGATATAAACAATATCATGTGTCCAAAGGAGATTTTTGAGAAACTAAAAGCTGTGTCCAGATTAGAGAGTTAGTGTTTTAAAGCCATTTGGTATGGTGAACCAAGAGACATCAAAGACAGCTTACAAGGTCAGCAATAAGGTGAGAGGGCCTGGAAAATCAGCAAACCAAGAGTGGTTGTAGGCAGTTGCACCTTCAGAAGTCCTTGGAGATTTTGAAAAGAAAGAAAGAAAAAGGGAAAATTAGGGTAAAAAATTGAGAGAGGCACAAAATGAATAAAAAGCTAATGTGGAGAAAAATGCCTTAAAAAGCAAAATTAGTCTAATGAGAAAGGAAGTACAAAAGCTTATCGAAGAAAATAATTCCTTAAAAATTAGAATTGAGCAAATGGAAGCTAACAGGAGAAATATGCAAGCAATATTTTACATTTTAATATAGCATGGGATATCTATGCAAGAATATATTTCAAAGTAAATTATATTGGTTCATTTGTTGAAGAATAGAATAGCACAGCTGCAAGGAAAGACTTTGCCCCTACAAGATGATATTTATTATATACTTAGTAAAACACAGTAAAAGGGATGGGGTCACACATTATAGTAACATGATAACAATTAAAACTTGCTCATCCATAAAGTCATAGTTACACCATATACTGTCTAGTTGACCTTGGGCAAGTCATTACCTCACATTCCTAAAAGTGATCTTATAAAATATAATTTGCTGAATATATATAAATTTACAAAAAAGAATTAAAGTTCCTCAACTTTTGTAAACTGATGAAATTGCAATTCTTGTCCAAAATAATAATAAATAAAATAAAGATATGGTAGTTATTTTTTTTAAATTTTTGCTTCAAGGAAGTGCAGTAAGTGACCCTGTCCCCAAATGCAGTTAATGAAATGATCAGTCATCAATGATCCTGCAAATTGGAAATACTCACAAATGTTCAAGAAAGCCTGTGAATTCATTAAGAACTTCTAAATTTAGTAATCAGTCAATTTTCTCTGTAGTTTAACTGCAGCAGTAATTTCAGGAAGTCTTTTTCTTAGTAGAACTCAGAATGAGATGTTTTACTGGTTTGAACTTAAAAAGGAACCGTTCTTCAAATTCAATTGTATGTAATTAGAAATTATACTATCACTATTATTGTATCATTTATGAAGAAATAGTGTATCTCTAATTCATCCATTATAAGACCATTAGAGAAATAGCATTTTATCTGTTTAAAATGTCTTAGTTGATAGCTGTATTATTTAATAGAAAAATTGAGTTTAGAAGTGGGAGAATTAATACAATAAGCCACATATCCTCCATATCAGCAGTGCCTTAGCTCATTTGAGAGAAGCCTGCTTCAAAAATCAGAAAACAATCTATAGAAATGCTATAATTATTATTCTATTCTTTCCCTTAGGTTAAAGAAAAGGAAAAAAAAACACATTACAGCAATTTCTGTTTCATCACTCCCACTTTCTTTCCCCTTCAGAGACAATGTAAATATATCTTAGAACATTGGACTTCAAATTAAGAATATCTTAGAATGAATTTACATCCTGAAGATTTATTTATCTGTTCTCTTCTTGTATTCTCTACTAACAACTTAAAAAAAATAGAGATTACTTGCATTACTGACCTCACACATTTTTATGATCTCTATTTTCTGTAAATCCTACAACCCCATTATCATGACTACTGTTATAAACTAACTTATAAACTATTAATTGAAAATGTTTTCCATCACGAAATTTCTTTAAATAAATTAATATTTAAATCCCAGGGAATGAGCATGTATATATGTATGTATGTATATGTGTGTATAGTTCCCTTTGTGCTCAAGTGGCTGAATCAACTGAAAAAAAAAAACCTAACCTTGTAAATATTTCCCAATTAATTGACTCCTATCTAACAAATAAGTGAACAGCCTTTCTGGTTGTAGAGTTCATTCCAGAAATAGTTATAAAGTGCTGAATAATGACAGAAGCGCTTCTACCACCTCCTTTCCTTTGAAATGGTACTAATAAGGTCACATTCTTTCACCTCTGACCTTAAGAAGTTAAAAAATCTTTCTGGGACAACCTTAAGACTTTATTCTAGTATAGCTATTCTAGAAGCTGATTTTATATTACCTAATAAAGATATGGACATATTTTAAAAATCTTAAGTATAATGTATTTATTGTTCATTATAGCAGCAACAATAAACACACACACACACACACACACACACACATATATATATATATATATATATATATATATATATATATAGAGAGAGAGAGAGAGAGAGAGAGAGAGAGAGAGAGAGAGAGAAAGAGAGAGAGAGAGAGAGAGAGAGAGAGAGAGAGAGAGAGAGAAGAGCACTTTAAGGTTTCCAAAGTACTTTACAAATATCATTTTATTTGATCTTCCCAACTTTGGAAAGTAAAAACTATTATCTCCACTTCATAGATGAGGAAAATGAGGTAAATACAGTAAATTATTATTTCCATGGTCACATGGGTAGTTAATAATAGCCTGTGGTTTGGATTCAAATTTACATCTTCTTGATTTCAGGTCTAGAATTTTATATTAGTCTTCATGTAGTGCCTCTTGAATTAAAAAACAAAATCCCTTCTGGTCCTGGTAAAAAAGAAGCATTATTTTGAACATTTCCTTTTACATAATTTCTTCTTTTACTCTTTTAAAATTTTTTCATAGGATACAGCCTAAAGAAAAGTGGCTTTTTCATTTTTCTTTGTGTTCACACCCTTGGCATAAAAATAGAAGCTAAACAATTGGTGAATCAAGTTCAGAGTATGCTATCCTGTTCCACCACTTTAAACTTTTATATTTAGAGATCTGGAGGGCTTCCTGTGTTATCATTTATAAATCATATATAATCATAGCAATTTGAGGTGTACAAAATGCTCTCTTCACAACCACCTCATTTGGAGAGTCATGAAAGTATCATTTCCATTTTATAGTGAAGCAACTGAGACTCAGACAGGTTAAGTGATTAGCCCATGGCTGAACAAGTTATCAAATGTCAGACCCTGGAGTGGACCCAACTTTTCAGAGTTCCTAACTTCATTCACCTTCTTGTTCCTGGCTAATGGTACACTTACATCATTACAGCATACTGAATATGTGTGAACTAGAGAACCATTACATCACCATATTAAGTACTAAATATATATACATAGCCCTTTGTGTTAAGCATCATGCAATACCCTTGGAAACTTCAATCCCTATCTTAAAGGAATTGTATTGAAGTGCTCTTCACACATACCCCCACCAATAAATCTATGAACTTGTATGGGAAGAAATTTATTTTTCCTCCATCCTTTGTTTCCACTAACCTCTAATTGAAATCTCCTGTGTCCTTAGTTGTTTTAAATACAGAGTTTCTGTTTGAAATTCAAAAATTTCTATTTAAGATTCAAATATATTTTGAAAAATTAAAATTCATCTATTTAGATCAAATATTTTAATTAAAATTATTTTGGGAAAGGGACTCTAGGCTTTTCTAGACTACTCAAGGGGTTCATAAAAATTAAAAAATAAAAACTTTTATATTAGATATTTCAAAAAAGTTTACTTCATATTAAAGATCTGCATAAGAAATGTACCAAGTATGGTTAGGCATACGTCAACATTTTGTTGAGTAATTATGGGTTCCATTTTTAAGTTAAATTTTAAATAAAATTTAAATGTTAAGTCCAATAAAATAGTTTAGCTTTGGTTTAAAGATGAATAAAATATTTTATTGTGATTACATATTATTTAAAAGTAAAATATTATGGATATATACTCTATGGAAAGATGTAAAAACACTTGATAGTTCACATGTTAACAATGTCTTTCCAAAAAACAGTCTAAAATATATTATTTGACCATTAGTGTAAATATACTGTGAATCCAGAATGCTACATACTTGTATGTATGCTCTAAAATCTATTTGTTTTGGTTATTTTTTTGTTGTTGTTGTTTGTTTGTTTGTTTGTTTGTTTTGTTTTGGTTTTGGTTTTTTTTTTTTTTTTTTTGCTAAGGCAATTGAGGTTAAGTGACTTGCCTAGGGTTACACAGCTAGGAAGTGTTAAGCATCCCAGGTCAGATTTGAACTCAGGCCCGCCTTTCGTCAGGGGTGGTGCTCTATCCACTGCACCAACTAGCTGCCCCAATCTATTAGTTTTTAGCAATATACATTGAGAAATTAATATTATTGTCTTATACAATATATAAAAATGTTCTTCATATATTCCATGTTAATATACATGTACGTATGTATGTGTACAACATGCAATGCATTATATATTATATTTGTATACATGTATATATATATATGTGTGTGTGTGTGTGTATTCAAATAGTTTGGTGTATAAAATTATACATGTGGAAAAAGACTGGCAAAATTATCATGTTTTTATGAAACCTGTTCCCTCTCTGTCATAATCAAAATCATATGAGACTGACAATGTCTCAGAACAGAATTTAAACATAAATCTCCACTTCTCATCTCTCTCCTGCTCTGTTTCATTTTGGCTTGCCAGGGACACACCTCTTTTGGATTCCCAGCATAAAAATAGTGTCAGAAATTGCTCTCTTGTTTTTTTCTCCTCTCTGACTTCTGACAAATCTGAGTTGTGACAAAAAAAAAAAAAAAAAAAAAAAAAAAAAACAGCAATGTGAGCTTCAGAGATAAATGAGTTAAGAAGAGAGGGGGAGTCATGAGAGGAAAGACTGCTAAATAGGGAAATAGGAGTTAGGACAGCTAGGTTCTAGTTCTAGTTTGCTACTAGCCAAGTTTATCATCTTGGATGTATAACTTCCTGTAATGTTCAGGCTAGATTTCTGAGGGTTAGCTATCTGGAGGTCCTCGGGATCAGTCTAAGTTTTTGGTCTTAGTGGAGAAATGAGGAAGGCAGGACAGCCACCACAAGGCTGGTCAAAGATGAAATGTCTCATTTCCAGTTCTTCTCAGCCCTTATATACCTTAGTTTAATTACATCATTACAGAATGCTGAATATGTGTGAACTAAAGAACCATTATATCCCCATACTAAGTACTAAGTATATATGTGAACTAGAGAACCATCATCTCATCAGTTCTATCAGTTAATACCTTGTTTCAAATATACTTCTCCAGAATTCCAGCCCTCTACAGAAACAAAACCTTATATTTTTTGAAAATGAAAAGTCTCTTAAAAATTACACAAGTAACAAGCCACCGAGAAAACTAAATTCAATTTCATACAAAATTATTAAGCACCTACAGTGTGTTTTGTGTTCATATGACTGCCTCTAGGTATGATAAAAAAGTTTAGATTACAACAAAACCAATAACTTCATATAATATTAAATAGAATGGTAACAGTAAAGTCAGAAAAAAGTGTGAAAAAGAGAGAAAAATAGGAAAAGAAAATAGTCATTTAAATTTGACTGTAGGAAATTCATTAATCATTTTTATTTTTAAATTTTTATTTACTTATACTATTCTCCTCCCCAATACCACCTCTCATTGACTCTTCCTTTGCATCTAAGAATAATAGTTAAGCAAAATAGTAATTTCAGTAATCTATGGAACCTTTGGAGAATTTCTATATGTGTATAACTGACATGTGTAATTATTTTCTAACTATTTTATAAGAAGATAAAAGTATATTTTACCATTGATTCTCTGAAACCACATTTTTCATAGCTCATAATGTAACTGATTTTTAGTTTAGTTTAGTTTTTTTATTTATGTTATTTTGATGACTATGTAGTACCTAGTGCATAGAACCTTGCGCCTGGAGTCAGAAAATTCTTAGTTCAAATCTAGCCTAGGATACTTATTAGCTATGTGACCTTAGACAAGTAAATTCACTTTTGTCTCTGTTTCCCTAATTGTTTAATGGAGATAATAATAGTATTCATCTTTCAAACTTGTACTCTTCTTTCAGACTTGTAAACATTGAGTTATTATTTAGATAGAATTTATAATACTGCTAGCATGAAAGTAAGCATTTAATGTTGTTTTCCTTTATTTTCCATCTGTCCTTTCTTTATTCAGCATCAGTTCATAAAAGTAATAATAGTGAGGTTTTCTCCCATCATATCAGTTAATATAAACACAGAAGCTTAGAATGCTGTTTAAATCAAACAAATTAATAAAAAAGGTAAACTAGATACATACAGGATTTACACAATTTTGGAGGTGAGAGTGTTTTTATCATTGAAGAAAGATATATGGCCAAATATGAAATATACTTAATTGGCTGAATTAGCAGTCATGCCTTTAAGCCTATATATGAGAGTAAATCAGTTTAGAAGCATATATTCTAGCCACAAGATAGGAGAGTGGTGTTTTTTCAACAGTAAAAGGAAATTTTCTGGTAGATTGAGCAAGAGGACAGATGGGAATGGACAGGGCAGTTCTCATTTCCTAATTCCATATTTAAGAGTACCTCATTTTGTGAATTTACTAATTTGGGATTATAAAACTCCCACCAGCATTGGTGGAAGTCTTGGAGTAAGCAGAACAATTGTCCCTGGAGTAACAGTAGCTGATTGCAGTCTCTTCATTAGGAATGTGAGAAAGAATTCTTAAAGAAAATCCAAAGGAGGTGATAACACAATTCAACTTAGGCATCTTTGAATTTCTCATCCCCATAATTTCCCACAGTACAATAATGATCCCTTATACTCAAATACTATAGTGGGGTAAGAGACCTTCCCTAGTTAATGAGATACATTTTTTTCTAGTTTTTTCTTTAACAAAAAGTGCTTTTATAAATTTTTATAAATGTAAATATCATGCTTTTCTTTGTGTCTGAGTATCTTGTGGTTTATGCCTAGCAGTGGAAAATCTGGGAGCAAAAGGGATACATTATTTAATAAATGTTCTCACAATTTATTATTCTATCTGATTTCCTACCTGGCCTAACAAAACTATCAATCAAGTAAAAAGAAATCAGCACATACTTATCAAATCCCAAATAAAAGCCAATAACTTGGCATGATATCGAGGAGAAAATTATTCATTGTGTTTTTATTTTTATTTAATCAGTTGAAAATTGTAAGAATTTGAAAAATGTCAGATAATTTAGTAAGTAAATGTTTTAATTTACATTTATCTACTAGTGATTATGAGAAATATTTTATATGGTTTTGATAATTTGTCTTTTAGATAAGAATTGAGAGAGAAGAGGGAAGGATGGAAGGAAGGAAGGAAGAAAATGATGGAGGGAGGGAGGGCTTCATGCTCTATCCACTGCAGTACTTAGCTGCCCATGGACTATGTTACCTGCATGAAAATGCAAGGTGAAAAAAAAGGGAAAAAAAGCCAGGTCTACAATTAACTTAGTAATTTTGTTAATATAATTGTTGCTTTTAATCATGAAGATTTCTTTCCATAATCATGCTCCTTTCTTTTCCCTTTTCATCCCTGCTCTGGCCTTTACTTGTTTTGTTGTTCTGCTTCTATATATTTTATACTTATTTTGCTCAGTCCAACTAGGAATAATAGAGCACTAGCTCTAATTTATAAATGACCTTCTCTTGTGGTAGATAATTTTTCTACCATTTGTTCAAAGTTCTTCATTTAACTTAAAAAAATCATTTAATAACTGTTTCTTCATTTAAAAAAAAAATTAGAGACATTCTTATTATCCTTACATTTTTGATATTGCATTCTATAGAAATTTTAATGTAACATTTAAATAAATTAGATATTCAAAGACAAATGATATAAGAAAATGGACTGACAACAAAAAGGTGAAAATTGGAAAAGATTTTTCACTATTTTAAAATTTATATATTTTAATGATTTATTCCTTTGAAACCACCATGTTTGTCATCAAAATAACTGAGATAATAACATTAAAGAAGATAAAATTTGCATGAATATTCAGATCAGAACAAATACATGCTAAAGAAATTTATCCTGATTTTGAAAGTATTAAAGAAGTTTTTTTTTTTTTTTTTTTTTTTTTTTTTTTTTTTCCCTAAAGTAAGGTACTAATATCTATATCACAAAGTTATCAATTGACCATATCCCTAGGGAAAGACTAAGAAAGAATTTGACTTTCTATACTTCAATGCCTTTATTGCCACAATTCTGGGGGAAAGAGCACATAATAGCAAGTATATGTCTTCCCTAGAGAGTACTTTCTTAAAGGATTATTTTGGTGTGGCTAGGTATATCCTGGCAATCTCTGGAACAGAAGGAAGTAAAGATCTTGATTTTCTCTCAAAAGAAATGGAAAACTACATAGAAGTTTTGATTAATTTTGTATATTTTATAACATTCAACATATGTACTGAAATTTATAATGTTGACCAATCACAAAGTCAAGAAAAATATAAGAACCTTCATTGAATAATAGTAGGAAGTCAAATACTGCATGACAATACTGGATTCCAATTATATTGCAAATGGGGCAAGATAACACTGAACAAACATATTATAAGATACTAGCTATTGGGAGCCATGGAAAAATAAAGCAGATTTATATTCTGCATGTGTAAATTGAATGAAAGTGGTTTGAGGTTTCAAGATCCTTCACTACCTTTTCATCTATGTAGATTCTGAATAATGAATGTCTGTATTTGATTGTCAGACTTTCATATATCTGACTATATGTTTGCCTTTTTACTTGTCCACCAAAGACAATAGATTCTATAAAGTGAAGCAATGTTTTCCGAGGTACAAATCATCAGGTTTTGGAGGATTCAAAATCAGGAATTCCCTCAAATCTCATGGTGTAGATAATCTATAATTACACACACACACACACACACACACACACACACACACACACACCCCACATATATGCATAAGACAATTTTTTTAAAAAGAGAGTTTATAAATCATATATTTTTTTTTCAGATTCTAGAATAAAACCTCAAGTCTCTAGAAGCAAGAAATAAAAGAGAGGAAAATTACATTACTTTTCAGAAATATAATTTATGAACTCATTATTGAAAAACTTTATTTAATGATTCATTTGGGGGCAAAGATTAAAGTATTTCTTGTCTAATGAATCTGATATTACAATACCTGTCATTTGCTGCACAGAGAACCCTTTCCAATACAAACTGATTTATAGAATGCAGGATGTA
The DNA here is from genome assembly GCF_048593235.1 of Sminthopsis crassicaudata. Lineage (NCBI taxonomy): Eukaryota > Metazoa > Chordata > Mammalia > Dasyuromorphia > Dasyuridae > Sminthopsis > Sminthopsis crassicaudata. The sequence continues at coordinate 217,227,640 of NC_133620.1, read as the reverse complement.
TTAACAATGAATAAGACAGTCTAAGGAGATAAATGTACATTTTTATTAAAATTATGACTTTTACAAAGAAAAAAAAAATTCATGTAATTTCCCCAAAGCCATTCTAAGCTCACATCTGTTTGCTGACTTTTCACCTTACTAAGCAGAAATAAAGTCATTTGTAATTTTAACTGAGCTTTGCAATTGTTTATTTCCCCTTGAGTCTTCTGAAGAAACTAAAATCTTTCCTAATATCTGACCACTAGTTTGAATGTAACTTTGTGCATAATTCTGGTCTTTTTCCTTCCTTTTGAAGAAGGTTTTATTTATTTTTTTTCTTTTCTCAATTGTATTTAAAACAATTTCAACATTGCTTTTAAAAATAATCTTTTAGTTTCAAATTCCCTTCCTCCTTATTGTCCCCCTTCCTTGAGAAGAAAAACATTTTCAGATAGATTTATACATACACAATTATGCAAAATATATTTCCATATTAGCTCTGTTGCAGGAGTACACAGAAAAAATGAAGCAATGATGAAAATTTTTGTTTTCATGTGCAATAATCTTTTTATTAATTCTATGTTACAGAAATAAATTCAAATAAAATTGTAAAGGGCTAGAACTGATCAAATGCATGTGGATAATGGAGAACGTGAGACTACTTGCCAATTGGACAGTTCTCTATTAACTTGTTTGAAGGTTGACACTCCCCAACTGTTCTGTGCTGACTTAATTGGTGGGACAAAGAGGGGGAAGTGATGTGTGTGGTGAGGATAAGAGGAGGAAATTGAGGCTTTCTCTCGTGGCAGTTGAGAGAGGAAGGTGGTGTGGAGATTGCTAAATCTAATCCCCTGATAGCGACCTCAAGAGACCAAGAATAAAGACTTTTGGTGGTCCTGACTCTGGCTGATTTCTGGGAAGACAGAGTTCCAGCATTTGGCGCCCAACATGGGGCAGGCACCCTACCTTCAATGAAGTCCTCCAGTGACCAAGAGATTAGGTGGTATTTTAATAGACAAATAAGGAACTTACCTTGTTAAGGGCTAAACCAGCAATATCTTATAACTGAAATGGGGAAGATATTAGCTATAAACATTCCCTTAATTCTCAGACAACCCTGCTCCAACCTCAGCACCAGCCTCAGCTCCAGCCCCACCCAGGAGTGGTGCTATAGAGTGTATAATTAAGATAACAGTGGAGAAGAGTTTACTTGTAACCTGTCTACAGATTGATAAACTCTTGGGTGCATTAAAATGCACTTCCCCTTGGTTCTTAGAGGAAGAAAAACTAAATATAGATAACTGGAAGCTAGTGGGACTTCAAGTGAAAGAATTTTACACAAAAATGGGCCTTGTTCAATTTCCACAGAGGTATTTTATATATACAATGTAGTTCACTAGACTTAAACTATCAAACAAGCTGTAGGAGAAGGAAGAGTTTTTAAAATGAACAGAGGAGGAAGTGTGAGGAAAAGAAGAAAGATAATGATATCATCTAAGGGCAAGAGGATTCAAATGAGGAATTAGGGTGTGATGACTCTGATTCCCTTGAAGAAGCTTCAACCCCACCTAGAGAGCAGATTATTGACCAGAGGGAGGAGGAGGAGTGGGAGGGGCGGTAATATCATTAGCACCTCCCCCCCAGCAATCACCAACTCCTATAACTAGATTACAAAACGGGATTTTTCAAGCTGCTAAAAATGGAAAAGAAATAGATAATGATTCCAAACTTCAAATTTTTCCAATGTTTCAATAGTATAATTCTGCAGGCCAAGAAAGCAGAAGATACACTCCTTTTAATATGGACATCCTGAAAGTCCTGAAAAAGCTTGCACTCTCTATGAGGCTACATCAGCTTATGTTAAGATGTTACTACAGAATTTGGCTTATGAAGTCTTAACTCCTAGTGACTGGAAAGACTTGCAAGGGTGTGCTTAGAACCTGGACAAAACTTGTTGTGGCTTTCTGAATATAGTGAGCTCTGTAGGATTCAAGCCCAACAAAAGAGTCAAAGTGGAGTTAATACCTCAGTCACTTGTGACCTACTAACAGGTGTAGGTTCTTATGCAGAAGCTTCAGTACAGATTAATTACTCCATAACAGCATTTGAGCAAATTGCTGCTGCTGCTATCAAAGCATGGACTTCTCTCCCCAGTAAAAATGACAAGGGTGAGACCTTCACAAAAATTGCACAAGGGACAAATGAACCCTTTGATGATTTTGTGGCATGTTTGCAGACAGCTATCATATGGAGTAATGGTGAAAATATAGTAACAAACACTTTGGTAAGGTAACTTGCTAAAGGAAATGCCAATGAGGTTTGTAGAAGGATTATACTAGGACTACATAGATGCTCCTTAAGAGGAGATCATAAGACACTATGCCACAGTGGGCACAAATACATTTTATAGCCAGGATATGGTGCAGATTTCCAGATCCCAACATGGGAAGACAGGGTCCCTTTTGGCAAGGGACATTCAGAGAGACTCGTCAATGCTTTCAATGTGGTAAAGTAGGCCATCTGAAAGCTCAATGTTGGCATAGAGACAGAGTGAGAAAACAGGGTGGGAGAACAAGACCCAAAATCCCATCTCCAAAATGCAACCGAGGACTCCATTGGGTATTAGAATGTAGACTAATTCAGGGAAACGGGATGAGGGGCCCAGATCCAGGGCCCCAGTCAAAAAACACTTGGGGCATGATGGCAGCCAATGCCACACCCAGAGAGTGCCTACAAGTACAATACCCAGACATGACCAGACCAATCAGCCAGGAAGCCATCTGATGGGAGAAAGGGATTACACAATCAATCAGCCAGGAAGCAACATGATGGGAGAAAGGGACTTCAATTAGGGAGGATAGAGTTGTATGCAGCTGGGACAACTGAGATACCCCCTGGAGAGGTGAAATCTATTCCTCTCCAGCCTATGGATCCCTTACCTCCAGACACAGTAGGCTTGAACATTTCACCTCCTGAGAGTACCTACAAAAAAGTGTTCATTCATACACTGATGTAAGAAACTGGGGAATGTGTAGATAATATCCCAGTCACTGACACAGGTAGACAACGCATGATTTATCAACCAGGGGAAATGGTAGCATTGGGTTTATTGATAAAGACCCCTAATAAGCAATCTGGTGACAGCCACCCACGGTCTGATTCCAAGCAGAAAAACCCAGGAATATACTGGACAGCAGCTGTGACAGCTGACTGACCTATGCTCACCATCTATATAAATGGCATATCATTAGAAGGACTGATGGACACAGGTGCAGATCGCACAGTCATTAGAGGTGCCAACTGGCCCAGTCACTGGCCAAAGACTAAGGCAGACATCTACATGTCTGGGATAGGAGGATCAATAGCAGCTGAAGTTAGTACTACCCATTTAAGATGGATATTTGAAGGTGAAACAGGAGTTTTTACTCTTTTTATAATTGAAAAAATCCCCATCAATCTGTGGGGAAGAGAAATTTTACAACAATTAGGGCTAAAAATGAGTACTTCGGTTTTTTAGGCAGGGCTGCTGTTGAAGGCCTGCCACAACTTTCACCTGTTCCTATCCAATGGAAAACTGATACACCAGTGTGGATAGAACAGTGGCCCTTAGGTAGCAATAAATTCAGGCCTTATTAGACATAGTACAGGAACAACTTGACCAAGGACACTTCTCTAAGTCCTTGGAATTCCCCAATATTTGTTGTACAAAAGAAATCTGGAAAATTGAGGATGTTGACTGATTTAAGAAAGTTAAATGAACAGATGGAAACTATGGGAACTCTTTAACCTGGGCTTCCATCTCCTACTCAATTGCCTAGAGAATGGCCTCTGTGGATTATAGACATTAAGGATTGTTTCTATTCTATCCCTCTAGATAAGGAGGATATGAAAAGATTTGCCTTTTTAGTGCCCAGCGTTAACTTAGCTGAGCCTTATAAAAGATATGAATGGACAGTTTTGCCACAGGGAATGAAAAAAAGCGCTACTATGTGTCAAATGTATGCTGCTGCTGCTCTTACTCTAGTAAGAAAAGCATTTCCAAAAGTAATGTTATTACATGATATATTGGGATGTGCACCTGAGGAACAAATGTTAGAAGCATGTCTACAAAAAAACCACAGAAACACTAAGTAATTATAAATTGCACATAGCTTCAGAAAAGATTCAAAGACATACCCCTTTTCAATATTTAGGATATGAAGTATATCCTAAGGTGCTTACAGTACAAAAACTCTCCTTAAGAACAGAGAAGCTAAACACCTTAAATGACTTCCAGAAATTGATAGGAGATATCCAATGGATGCGTCACGTGCTAGGCTTAACTACCTGTCAATTGCAACCATTATATGACATTTTAAGGAGAGACAGTGCTTTAAATTCACCATGCCAGCTTACAAAAGAAGCTCAAGAGGCTTTGAGAAAAGTTAAACTGGCTTTATCCAATGTGGTTGAAAGGGCCACTCAAAAACTCTAGGAAATATCAGTTTTTGCTACACAAGAGGCACCCACAGCAGTCCTTCATCAAGGAGATAGTGTGATAGAGTGGGTAAACCTCCCAGCACAACCAGAACAAAGCCTTTTTCCTTACCCGGTGCTTGTGGCTAGAATTTTATTAAAGGCCATTAAACGAGCAGTACAATTATCTGGGATAAGAACTGACAAGATTTACACCTTTTATACTAATGCACAAGTTAATGTGTGCTGTGAAACCATCCCAGAGTGGCAAATTTTATTAGCCATGGCTCCAAATTTTACACACAGGTCTCCATTAAAGATAACCAGACTGCTATATAATTGGCGATGCATTCTTGAAGAAAAGGTTTCTAAAGTTCCTCTTAAAGGACCAACTATCTTTACAGATGCATCCAAACATAACATTTGCGCTGTATACTCTCGTGACTTAACTATAAAGAGAGTAATCAGAACTCCTTTTCAGTCCACTCAGCAGAATGAATTGTATGCAATCATTCTAGCTCTTGCTTATTATTCGGGAGATATAAATATAATATCTGATTCGGCCTATTCAGTAGGTGTGGTACAAAGAATTGCCACAGCCCAAATAAAATTTGTAGCCTCCAATATATATCAGCTCTTTAAAGAACTTCAAGAGCGAGTGAGAAAGCATCCAGGTAAGATTTATATTTTGCATGTCTACTCCCATAGTGGACTTCCAGGTCCTATTTTTGATGGTAATTCAAAGGCAGATAGCCTTCTAACCATGTTGATCAATACTCCTTTATTTCAAGAAGCACAAGAATCTCATTCTAAATATCATCAGGCTGCCCAAGCTTTACTTTTACAATTTGGGATAACGAGAAGAAGCTAAGAGCATAGTAAAAGCCTATACAGCTTGCCTTCCTTTCCATGCTCCTCCTACACTACCTCCAGGGAAGAACCCTCATGGTTTGAGACCTAATGAAATTTGGAAAATGGATGTGATCCATTATAAATCTTTTGGTTGTCTATCTTTTATCCACGTTGTGGTAGACACCTTTTCAGGATTCACGTTTGCAATGCCAACAGCAAAACAGATAGCCTGAGTGGTCACTGAATTCCTTATACAAGCATTTGCAATTATGGGTGTGCCACAAGCAATAAAAACAGACAATGGTCCTGCATATACGTCTAAACATTTTGCACACTTTTGTGCACAGTATAAGATTTTACATACCACTGGCATACCATTTAATCTTCAAGGGTAAGCAATAGTTGAGAGAAGAAACAGATATTAAGACACTCCTCCAAAAACAAAAGAAAGGGGGAGCCATGGGTAACCCTAGAGAACTTCTAAATTTAGTTCTCTATACCATTAATTTTTTAAATTTTTGACAAAGATGCACTGGCTCCAACAGACAGGTTTTATAACCCACCAGAAGTACAGTGTCCAGTGCGAGCAGCTCCACTGTCTCTAGATAATCGCCAGGTGATGTGGAGATACCCAGAAAGTGGTGAATAGAAGGGACCAGATAGGTTAACTGCTTGGGGGAGAGGGTTTGCTTATATCTCCACAGATGGAGAAGGAATCAGATGGGTGCCAACAAGTCATATTCACCTTGTCCATGGGAGAGAGATGGAGCAGACCCTTGAAACAAAGGAGAAGACCCAAGAAACATAGGGTAGTTCCGTTGCTGACTGTGCCGACCACTGAAAGAACCTGGCAGTTATGGCGTTTGACTCATGGACATCAAAAATTGTTGGACTTGAAAATCCTCAGGAATCATTGGATTCTCTGAGATGTGATAAGACTATTGTAGGACTTGAAAGCCCTCAGGAATCATTGGATTCTCTGAGGCATCATAAGACTGTTGCAGGTCTTCAAAACCTATAGGGATCATTGGATTCCCTAACATATAAAAAGACTGATGCGGGACTTCAAAAACTTGTGGGGATCATTGGATTCCCTAACACATGAAGCAATGGGCAATAGATTGGTTTTGGACTATCTCTTGGTTGCTGAAGAAGGCGTATGTGTGAGACTGATGTTTACATACCCTCCTTCTAGGACTTCTGGAAATCTTTTACAAAACTATGTTGATTTATATTGTTTGTTATATCACCACTTGTATGTACAATTCACATTTCTTACACCACATCGAGCCTGCACTGACTGTGGGGAGAGTCATCACTAACAGCCTCTGTGTTATTGCTATGTGCTTGTATAATACTTTCCATGCTGATGGGTTTGTGCATACTTGTCTCTAATAAGACCCTTCAACCCAGAAACCCGCTAGCAATCCCCACTTCCCTTTGGTGCTTTTCATCTCCCCTCCTCAGAAGTCAGGGGGGGCATGATCACCTCCTTTTTGGGGTTCTCACCTCCCTGAAAAGTCAGGGATGGCATGACCACCTGTGTTCTAAAACAAAAGAAAGCGAGAGATGTAAAAGGCTAGAACTGAGCATATGCACTTGGATAATGGAGTACCTGAGACTAATTGCCAATTGGATGGTTCTCTATTAACTTATTTGAAGGTTGACCCTCCCCAGCTGTCTGTGCTGACTTGACTGGTGGGACAACGAGAGGGAAGTGACGTGTGTGGGGAGAGTAGGAGGAGGAAATTGAGGCATTCTCGCTTGTGGCAGTTGAGAGAGGAAGGTGATGTGGAGATTACTAGATCTAATCCCCTGACGGTGACCTTAATAGACCAAGAATAAAGACTTTTGGTGATCCTGACTCCGGCTAATTTCTGGGAAGACAGAGTTCCAGCATAAAATAAATAATTGAAAATTCATCAAATGCAATGACTGTTTCTCAGGACTTATCCTTTATCACTTGTAGGATTTCACACTATGTTTACCACCTATTCTACATACTCTCTTCACCTTGCATTTTTAGAACACTTCCCTCTCCAAATTTTTGCCTCTAATCACTCTTATGTTGGATCATCATCTTTGTCCTATCCAATAAGCATGATTGTGCCCAGAATTCTATTCTGGATTTTTTTTTCCTCTTATCACTTTATATTGATTCTTTTCATCACTTTGAAGGATTAAGTCATCATCTCTACGCAGACAACTTTTAGATCTATGTATCTAATATCAATTTATTTCCTCAACTACAGTCCCACATCATTAACTATTGATAGTCTCCAACTGGATGATCTTTAAAAATCTCCAACTAAAATATATAAAATAGAAATCCTAATTTCTTCTAAAATTCTTCCATTTTCTAATCTTTTTTTTTTTTCCTAATGAGGTTATCAACATCTTTCTAGCCAACCAGATTTGCTATCCAAAACAATGTTCAACTCATCCTCACTCATCAATCCAGTTGGCTATTATGTCTGATCATCCCTCGAATCATAACCACCATCATAGTTTAGACCCTAAAGATTTCTTCTCAATGATCTCTAAATTGGTCTGCTAGTCTTCTATTTTCTGTCTTTTCTGAACTTGCAAATAACAGCTAAATTGGTCATCCTAAAGCATGTCTAACCATCTTATTTTCCCTATAATTAAATTTCAATGGTTTATTATCTCCAGAATAAAGTGCAAAAGCATTTTAAAACACTTTACAAGGATTGAGGGGAAAATAATACTAATGAACTGTTAGAATGATGAACCAATCCAACCTTTCTAGAAAACAATTTAGAACCATGTCCAAATGACCATAACATTTATGCATTGCCTTTGACTCAGTGATCCTACTACTAGGTCTGTAACCCAAAGAGATCAAAGAAAGAAAAAAAGGACATTTTGGTACAAAAATATTTATGACATCTCTTTCTGTGATAGCAAAGAATCGGGGATTGAGAGGATGCTCATCAATTGAAAGTGGCTGAACATATTATGGCATTTGTTTGTTATAGAATGTTATTGTGTTGTGGAAAATGATGAGGGGTTGTGCTTTTAGGGGGAAATAACATGACAAATTGTATATGAATTGAAAAAAAAAAGTAAAATTAGAAAAACCAGGAGATGACTGTCCACAGTAGCAGATATGTTGCAATCAATTATGAAAGACATGGCTCTTCTGATCAATACAATGATACATGACAAATACAAAGAACTCATGATGGAAAAAAAATATCAGAAAAAAAAAGATAAACTCTGATCGCAAGTTGAAGTATATTTTCCCTTTCATTGCTATTCTTGCTTTTAAAAAATAGGCTAATATGGAAATATGTTTTATGATTTCATATACAATAATTGAAATCATATTACTTGTATTCTCAGTGGCTTTGGAAAGAGGGGAAGGGGAGAGAATTTGGAACTCCAAATCTCAAAATTTAAAAAGAACCCCAAATATGCCTGAAGCCTACCCCATCTACACTTATGGAATATTTTACTTCATATACTCCACAATGATGAAAGCTTTAAAAAAGCATGTTTCAACCTATATTTAGACTTTGTAAGTTCCTTCTCTGCAGGTGCATAATTTTTCTTTATTATTTTATTACTGGGAATAGCTAGGTCCTTCACAGTTGATCATTGTACAATATTGCTATTATTTTGTACAGTGATCTCCTGGTTCTGCTCACTTTATTTTGCATCATTCATTGATGTCTTCCTAGATTATTTCTCAAAATATTCTGCTTGTCATTCCTTGTAGCACAGTAGTATTTTATCACAATTCTATAACACAATTTGTTTAGCTAGTCCTCAACTGATGGACATTGCTTCAAATTCCCATTCTTTGCCACCACAAAAAGAGATGCTATTAATATATTTTATATTTAGTAACTTTTCATTTTATTTGTCCTTGATTGCTTTCAGAAAGAGATGTAGTAATATTCCTACAAGATGAATGGTATATATAGTTTTATGTCCTTTTGGACATAATTCCAAATTGCTCTCCAAAATGGTTAGATTGTTTTTCACAGACTTAATGCACTAGCAAACTTACAAATAGGCCAACACATCGCTACCATTCTCATTGATTTAAGCTGATATGAAAAAACAGGATGCAAAGGTCAGGCCAACTTCCACAACTCTGCATCATCTACCTCTATTTCTATCCAAAAGGGATTCATCAAAATATATTTCCTATCCTTTCTAATCTCTACATCACTTACCTTAGTAATCATATAGTTATAAACCTCGAACAATCTCTAAAACAACCAAAATCGTAATAAACAAAATTCAGCCTAATAATACTATAGTTCATCCACCACAACCATACAACAAAGACATTCCACTCCAATCCTGACCTATACAATAATTTCCTAACGAATCAAACAAGTCTACTGCAGCAACCACTTCAACCTCCCCAGACATTATAAACCAAAACACCTCTATTAACAAGGTAAGCAATAACATAACAAAAAGCTACTGAATTTTCAACTCAACTTTCTGGATACTCCTCTGTAGCCCTAACTGCATTATAACCAAACACCACCAGCATTCCCCCCAAATAAATTAAAAAACCTATTAAACCTAAAAAAAGTACTATTTAAACTTACAACAATCGCACACTCAACACCCCCACTAGCTACAAGACCTAAACCTCCGTATAATGGAGATGGTTTAGAAGCAAAAGCAACAGACCCAGAAATTAGTAACAAAGACAATAAAAAAATTACTATCATTTCCATTATAGTTTTAGTATGGACTTTAACCATAACCTATGGCACAGTTCTACCAAGAATGCTTTAATCTTCCAATTTTCTCACATTTGTTCCCATATTTGGCATTGAGAGATGATAAATCAGAGTCACTTTAATATGCATTTCTTAGTAAATGTTAGTGATTTAGAATCTATATCTTAATATGACTCGATACCTTTGATTTCTTTTCCTAAAAAAAGTACCTTTTAGTATCCTTTGTTCATTTATTGATCATGAACTGGCTCACATTCTTATAAATTTAACTCAATTCTCTAAATATTTGAGAAACAAAGCTTTTCTCAGACTAATTTGCTTGAGGTTCCCCACACACACATTTTCTTTCTAATCTGGCCTGCATTGGTTTTGTTTGTGCAAAACCTCTTAATTTCATGCAATAAAAGTCATCCACTTTACATGCTTTAATGTTGTCTATCTTTTGTTTGGTCATGATTTCTTCTCTTATCCATAGATAAGAGATGCATAGATGCAAAGAGTTTGAGATTTCCTAATTTATTTGTGATATCATCCTGTTTCTAAAATTTTGACCTTATTTTGGTATGCAAAATGTTGTTGTTAATATTGGTTGGTCTATACCTAGTTTTTGCCAAACTGTTTTTCAGTTTTCTCAGTAAATTTTGTCAAATGCAAATCTTTTTCAAAGGAAATAGGCTGTAAAAATATTTATTATATTTTATTTGCTTTTGACTTAAACTTTTTTTCCAAATGTAAAGAGACTAAAATCAGATGTCCACGTACTTAATAATATGTAAATAGTATACAAAATACAGATTCCATTTTCTTCAGAGAGAGTAAGTACAATACTTGATTAAATGTAGAAAAATATTAATGCATGATGCTTGAATATTGGAAATAAGAATTTCATCCCATCTAACAAAAATAGAAACAAGAATTTCTTATTTCCTCATTTTTATGTTGCTAAGTAGCTAAGGGATAAAAAAAAAAAAAAAAACTTGCTCTCATTTTCAGCTTCTTTCTTCTTTGATATTAATCACATCATGTCAATTTATTGTTCCAGAATAATGTTCAGATAGTTCTTTCTTTTTCTAGGTTCAAAGCCACCATTCTATTCTTTACAATGTCTAAAGTACTACTACAAATTGTTCTTTGAGTTACTCTGCAGTCATTTATCTAACCACAATCTATTAGGAAAAAACAAACAAACAAACAAACAAAAAAACTTTTCAACTACTTACCTGCACTCTTACATTGTTCTAACCAGATTTGTCTATTTTATATTTCTCAGTCATGATTTAATTGTCCGAACTTTATGTTCCTAAATTTGTTATTCTATGTCCTATAAATGTTTTTTCACCTTCCTGAGACAGAGGAAAGAACATTAGGTTTAAAAGAGGAACAAAATGTTTGTGGCAACCCTTTTTGTAGTGGCTAGAAACTTGAAAATGAATGGATGCCCATCAATTGGAGAATGGCTGGATAAATTATGGTATATGAAGGTTATGGGATATTATTGTTCTGTAAGAAATGACCAGCAGGATGAATACAGAGAGGCTTGGAGAGACTTACATCAACTGATGCTGAGTGAAATGAGCAGAACTAGGAGATCATTATACACTTCAACAATGATACTGTATGAAGATGTATTCTGATGGAAGTGGATGTCTTCAACAAAGAGAAGATCTAATCCAGTTCCAATTGATCAATGATGGACAGAATCACCCAGAGAAGGAACACTGGGAAATGAGTGTAAACTGTTTGCATTTTTTGTTTTTCTTCCCAGGTTATTTTTACCTTCTTAATCCAATTCTTCTTGTGCCACAAAAAATTTGGTTCTGCACACATATATTTTATCTAGGATATACTATAACATATTTAACATGTATGGGAATGCCTGCCATCTAGGGTAGGGGTTGGAGGGAAGGAGGGGAAAATTCGGAACAGAAGGGAGTGCAGGGATAATGTTATAAAAAATTACCCATGCATATGTACTGTCAAAAAATGTTATAATCATAAAATTAATTTAAAAAATATAAAAAATAAACGATAAGGACCTGGGTTCAGTTAACAACTCTGACACTTACTGGATATATGACCCTTTACAATTCACTTAACCTCTCTAAACCTAATTTTTCTCACATGGAAAATGAGTATTGTTATAACAACTAAATCATAGCATTAATTTTCAAGATTTAATGAAATCATTATTTCAAATGATTAGAAAACCTTAAAGCATTATATAAAATTTGGTTTTTAGCAATTTTGCTCCCAGTCAATTTCCATACTTCTTTCAAACTTGAATCCACAATACAATCCTTAATGAGGAGTAAGGAGGGATGGTGCATGCATAGAATGACAGTAAAGTAATTTGTGTTATTTTTCATTAAATCATTTTAATTATATTTAAGGTATGTGTTCAAGTGATAAAGAAGACACAATGAGGCTAGTACAGGATACCAACACCTCATAGTTGGTCTATGAGTTAGTTGCTGCTTCTTCAAGGCTCCACCACTCAATCCATCTCTACTTATTTGTCAAAGTAAGTTTAATAAAAACAATTATGTCCATATTAATAAATTCTAAGGGTTCCCTCTGACATTGAGATGGAAATATAAAATCATTTATTTAGCATTTAAAGTTTTTATAATCCTAACTTTCCCTGTCTTTCCAAACTTTTTATACCTTACTCACTCCGAAATATACTCAAATTTAGTGATGTTGGTAACCTTGCTCTTCCCCATATAGAACAGTCTAACTCTTGATTCTGTATTTTCACTCCAAACTGGAAAATTTCTCATTCATTGTCTTTATATCCTGGCTCTCTTGACGTCCTTCAATTCCCAGATAGAACTTCAGTTTCCAACAAAAAATTTTTCTCTCTCCCACTTAATGCTAGTATCTTTACTCTATATGTATATATGTATATATGTGTATATATATATATATATATATATATATATACAGATATATATGTACATATATATACATATATGTATATATATTATTTTTCATAATAATTGTTGTATGTTGTCATTTTCATTAGACTGTGAACTTCTTAAGAATAGGGACTGTTTTTTTTATCTTTATTTGTATCACCAGTGATAAGGATAATGTCACTGGCATATAATAAATCTTGATTGACTAACAAGAAAGCTTAAGGAATTTCTCTATATACAAAGTGGTTGTAATAGAATTCTAATTCTGGCACTTCCTTCTTATATAATTATGTAATCATTCAGGGATTAAGCTTCCTTATTAATAAAATGAGGGGTAGGTGAGATGGCCTTTAAGGTCCCTTGAGTCTCCCAAACTGTGATCCTTTGCTATTTCAGGTTTACATTGTAAATGTTATCTGATCCTATCTATGTCAGCATAAAAAAAGGTAAAATTCATAACCACAAAATAAATTAATAATTAAGTTAATTATTTTAAAAATGCTGGGGAAAAGTATAAACAATAAGAAATTATGAAGTATGAAATGGCAGACACATATTTGTCTGACACCATAAAATTTTAAAAATAACTTTGGTATCACTAATGAAGTATAGTTGAGACATACCTACACACACACACAAACACACACACAAATTCTTGCCTGTATATGGAAAAGCATACACATGTATGGGCATGTATATTTTTTTCTTTAGATCTGAATATTGAACTGTTACACAATGTTAAATTTTCATTATATTTTTTTTAATTAAGCACTAGAAAATAATAAAATCTTTAAAATTTCTCAAAATACCAATCATATCTATTACTGACTTACTGCTTTAAGATATTCAAAGAACTTTCATTATTTCCTCTTATTGTAACAACCCTAGGAGATAATTGCTATTATTTTTCCCATTTCACAGATTAAGAAACCATATGATTAAGGAAATTGCCCAGAGTCTCAGAGCAAATGAGTATCAAAAATCACTTTTGACCTGAGGTATTCATGCCACCAAATCTAGTCCTCTACATATTAATCCACCTTGCTACCTATATTAATTTAATGGGCTGTTTTGAAACAAGATTTGATAAATGGATCATTAAAAGACTTTCCATGAGTGAATAATCTTTGTCATTGGGGAATTTAGATCTTTTGTTAATTTTAAGTAAAAGCTAATCATTTGTGAAGTATCATTTATAAGGATTGAGGGAGACAAAATTTTTTCATAAGGTTTCTCTAAGTTCTTTTCATTCTTGCTGTCTTTTAATTTTCTTTAGGTTTATTAAACATCACAAATTTTCAAATGGACTAAAAACTCAAGTCAATGGTTTAATTTGATTTATGGACTTTTAAGATAAGCAAAGAATGATATATTATCTTGGGATATTAAATTGCATTTTAAATAAATATAAATTCCAAAGTTAGGATAAAGGGCAATATAATATTAGTTATGTAATGAGTAAGATAATTTTAAAGGTCTGTTCTTCTAAATTTGAGGGGAGGCTATATATCAAACAACAAAAGATAGTAATAATAAAGTTTGTTCTATAAGATCTTTCCTGTTGTAATCCTCAATTCCATCACCATTTAAGGATATTTTAGTGTAGAATGATTATATCCATATGATTTCTGTTCATTTTTACTTAACTGATCAATGTGTTCTTTTATAAAACCGGTTTGATGTCAAGAGAGTAGAGTGAGTCCTTTTTCCCTGAGGCTTTTAGAATGCATTTTTTCACTTAAAAGTACTTGGCAGTTTATAAATTCCATCTACAAAAGCCTAAACTTTGGTTTGAAAATCTGAACATGGAAATAAAGCACAAGGTCCAAATGGATTCTACATTATCAGATTAGTAAAATATCCCTTGCATAATTAAATATTTTTTCATTTTGTTACTAAAAATATAACCATGCTCTTCATCTTAAAATAAAAAAATAAGGTTAGAGTACATAGACATATATATGCATTTATGCACATGCAATTATATCTTGAGCAGTGAAAAATCTGTAGCAATGGCGATATTGACAAAACAAAAACAATAAACTCTATAATGTTAAGTTAATACAAGACCTTTGAATAGGCACCCTAGCCCTTCCCTTTATAAATGCAAATACCACAACATTTCCTTCTTTCACATCTGACAAACATTTGGCTCTCTCAGTGAATTAGGAAAGTCTGGCATTCTGAACTAAGCACCTGTCTTTGAGGAAAGAAACATGGAATGACTTTCTGAGTTCCTTTCAGTCTTTTGGCAAATTACTTAAACATCCCAGAAAATATGTACTTTGGATAAAGTAGAGTAAAGATGGTGAATCTAGCCTGCATAAAAAGATATATACATGGGGAAGCTAGGTGGTGCAGTGGATAGAGCACCTGAGTTAAAATCTGGCCTTATACATTTAATACTTCCTAGCTGTGTGACCCTGGGCAAGTCACTTAATCCCAACTGTCTCAGAAAAAAAAAAAAGATATATACATGTATATATGTGTATGTTTATGTATATGTGTATATATATATATGTATATATATAGTACATATGTATGTGTACATGTATAAATGTATATGCACACATATTCATACACATACAAATGTGGGTGAGTGTATACAAAATTTTGTACTAAAAGTCCCCTTAAGTTTGTATCTGAGGAGAATGCCAACATTTATAAATCACTTTATATCCATGGCACTCATTGTGTACAGCAAACGTTCCAATTATTAATCGGACACACATTAATTATTGCTTTATTGCTAGATTTCTTCCTTGCTTTAGAGCTATTCAAATGAGAAATATTATAAAATTCAAGTGAGAAATATTGTAAAAAGGGTAAAAAAATGAAGGAAGAATAAAGAATGGGGCAAGTCATGTAGTGAGAACCATAAATCAACACAATAATCAAAGATATCATGGCACAGTCATGCTGATCTTGCCAAAAAGATGATGTTGTTACTCTTCAGCCTCTAAAGATTCTGTGCATTTTCCTTTCTCTGTATCTCTTTTTGCCACTGGATTATTTTAATATTTATTTAAGTTCCAAGATTCTAGGAATCTATTTTCTCATCCCATCTCAATTTATTTACAGTTAAAAACCTTATCTCCAATGCAGATCTTTCACTGCTTAACCCAGGTGGAACTGATCTCAATGACCTGTTAATATCAATTGAACTCATGTTACTTTTCTCACTCACATTCATTCACTCATCAGTTCATTCATCAATTAATGCCTATTTATATACTTATTTGTAGAAATATCAATATGAAATGTAATACTGCACTTTCCACTCACTTTTTCTTATGGTCTCTTGAATGAAATTTGGTATACAAATAAATGCATTTAAAACAAAATGAAGTGTGAGTGATATTTTAGAAAAAAAAATATTCTAGAAGAAAATTTGAAGAGGGAGAATGTTATGGGCCAGAACTTGAAACAAGGTGCTAATACTTATGTACTTAGTTCACACTTTAAAGGAGTTCACACATTAGTTCACATATTCACATCTTTAGAGAGCATATATAAGCTAGGAGCCTCAACTTGGATGGACTTCAGGAGATTCACAAGTCAGAAGCCCACAATCCCATTATCAGAGGCAGAGAAGATTCATTCCAACTTCCACCTTTGTGCTGGCTGGAGACATTGGGAAGAGGAGAGGTTGAAACTGGCAGAGACAAAAGACTAGCAGCAAGAGCTCTTGGAACCAAGAACAGAGGTAGGCTTCTAAGAAAGCTAACTGGGCCCCAAGAAAAGAGACAAGACTTTGAAGGAGAAAATAATGGACTTTAATTCCTGACTGCATTTGAGATGATTATTGAACTGAACTGAAACTAAGACTGCCTCCAGAAGCTCCCCAAGAAATCTGCTTCCAGAGAACATTACACTTTAGAGAAGAGAACATTACAGGAGAACATACTCCCTTATTTCCCTAGATGAAAATCTAGGGAAAACCACAAAACTACAAAAATAAGGGAGGAGGTGGGTAAGAAAGATATAAATGATTTTAAAGGATGTCTATGAAGGAAAACACTTCTTCCAGACAAACAAAACAACTATTTTAAAAGCAGAGAAATTAGAGACACTCGATAATATTAGGCAACAAGTACTAATTTAACTTTTCTATAACAGAATAAATAGGGTGATATGAAGTCTTCTCAATGCCCAAGTGTCTGTAGGTGCTTAATGAATGCTTGTGGATTGATTAATGAATTTACACACACACACACACACACACACACACACACACACACACACACACACAAATATGTATATATATATATATATATATATATATATATATATATATATATATATATATATATATATATACATACTTATATATAAATTGGAATCATATTTGAGAATAACTTGAATACAAGACCAAGGAATTTGTGTACTGTTCATTTTTCAATTTGGAAATCCTGACTTTTTTGAACGGAAAGTTGACTTGATCTAACATTGGCATTAGGAATATTACTCTATTAGTTTTGTAAATGATATACTATATAGGAAAAGGTTTAGAGCCATGAGGAATGGAGACATGGAGATTGTTCATGAGATTTTTATAATAATGTAGATAAGAGGTAGTAAGAATTGTTAAATACAAAATACTAAAATACAATAGAGAGATTTAATCCAATGCAATTGGGATAGCTGAGGTCAGAAAGAAGAAAAAGTTAAAGATGATATCAAGATTTTGATGATGATGCTAGGATTTTTTCAAGAATACAGAGTGTATCATATATAAGCTATATTATATTTATTAATTTAATTCAGATATTTTCAGTTGTCAGGTAAGAACTTTCTTTTGAAAACTTAGAACCATATTTCATACATATCACTTTATTAATAAATGCTTATTTTCAATATTTATCAATATCATGAATATTACATGCTATTAATATACATAAAATGTCAATTAGTAGGTAACAAGTATTTGTTAAACATTTACATTATGACATCCCTTATGTTATATTCTAGGGATCTAAATAAAGCAAAAACTGACTTCTCAAAAAACTTATATAATAATGAATGCAAATATAAGCAATAAGGTGTATATAGACTATAAACAGAGAAGACAGAAGATAAATAACAATGGAGAAAACACTAATGCTAGGGTTACTGGGAGAGACTACTAGAAGAAAGTCCTGGCCCATGATCACACAGGAAGTAGCAAAAATGAGAAAGTTCAAGGTCAGGTTATTATAATCCTGGTCACCTCTTTCTATTCAGCACATCATTCTGCCTTCTTATATAGTATTATATGAACTACATTATCATATCAAAGGCATCAGTGAGGGAACAGAGCATTATATAGGCATAAGATGGGAGCAAGAGTACAGATGGAATTTCGCATGCCAGACACATCAAGTAGATCAATGAAAATGACTCTTAGAGAACATAGAGAAAAGGAAAGTATAAGAGGACCAGAATGATAGAAAGAGCTAAGTTAAGAAGCAGTGTGAAAGTCAATATAGGTAATAGAATATAATATTCACAATAACAGTCTTTGCTTGAGAGAGAAGATGGGGAAGGGAGGAATAGAAGAAGGTAGAAAAAAAAGAAAATAAATTAGGGAAATAATTTCACCTTTTTGTAGTAAAACACTTTTCATAACTGATATGATTAATTAAGAAGCAAGATATTTCAAGATATTTATCCCAATTTAATGAAGAGGACATAAAGTTCAATACAGGACAAGAATGAAAAATTTGACCAATTATTTCAGGGAATTCAGGCTATGCAGAGTGGCTGCAATTGCAGCAGTGATAGACAACAAAAATCCATTGATCTCTTGTAGAAAGCAATAATGTCATTCTCTTTCCAGTCATATCTTAGTTACTTTGTTATTTTATTCCCAATTTTTGTACCTTGCTTTATTTTCAATGATTTCACTTAAGTATCAATAATATGAAACCATAGGATTTATTTTTTAAAACAAATATTTATTTTTGTTTTCTCTACTTACACATAAAAACAATTTTGAGGGTATAGATGTACATTAAAACATTTTTCTTTACGAATCATGTTGGGAGAGAAAAATCAGAAGAAATGGGAAAAAAGCATGATAGAAAAAAACAGAAGAAAAAGAAAAAAAGTGACCAAGTCATGTATTGATTTATATTCAGTCTCCATAGCTCTTTTTCTGGATGCAGATGGCATTTTTCATCCAAAGTTGAATGGAATTTTCCTGCATCAGTGATTGACTGAAATGAACCAAGTGAGTCATAGCTGACTATTGAACAGTGTTGCTATTACTGTGTATCATGTATTCTTGATTCCGCTTGTTTCTCTCAACATCAGTTCATGTAAATCTTTTGAGGCCTTTCTAAAATCAGCTTGTTCATCATTTGTTATAGAACAATAATTTTCCATTTCTTTCATATATCATAATTTATTCAGCCATTCCCCAATTAATGGGCATCTACTAATTTTCCAATTCTTTACTATCACAAAAAGTGCTGCTGCAAACTTTTTTTTTTTTTTTTTTTTTGGCATATGAGTCCTTTCCCTTGTTTTATCATTTCTTTGGAATACAGCCCTAGTAATGGCCACTGCTGGATTAAAGGATATGCATAGTTTGATAGCCCTTTGGGCATAGATCAAAATTGCTCTCCAAAATGGTTAGATCATCAAAATTCCATATAACAATGTATTAGTGTTCCAGTTTTCCCACATCCCCTCCAATAATTATCATTATCTTTTTCCATGATCTTAGCCAATCTAACGGTATGAGGTGGTACCCCAGAGTTGTTTTAATTTGTATCTATTTAATCAATAATGGTTTAGAGCATTTTTCAAATGACTGCAGATGGTTTTAATTTCTTATATGCCAATAAAATTGACATGTTTTTATATATTTTAGAAATGAGGTTTTTATCAGAAACACAGATTGTAGAAATAAATTTCCTAGTTTTGTGCTTTCCTTCTAATCTTGCCTGTGTTGATTTTGTTTGTATAATTTTTTTTCAAATTTAATACAAAGTCATCCATTTTGCATTTCATAATGTTTTCTAGTTCTATTTTGGCCATAAATTACTCCTTTTCCAAAGATCTGATAGCTAAACTATCTCATGATCTCCTAATTTGCTTATGGTATTATTCTTTATGACTAAATCATGTACCCATTTTGACCTTATTTGGGATAAGGTTTAAGATGTAGATAGATCTATGCTGAGTTACTGACATTTTTTTTTTACAATTTTCCCATCAATTTTTATGAAATAGTGAGTTCTTATGGCAAAAGCTAGAGTTTGGAGGTTTATCAAATACTAGATTACTATAATCATTGATTATTGTTTCATCTGTATCTACATTATTCCACTGATCCAGCACTCTACATCTTAGTCAATATTATATGTTTTAATGACTACTGCTTTTTAGCTGGTAATGCTAGATCAACATCCTTTATTTTTTTCATCAATTCCTTTAATATTCTTGAGCTTTTGCCATTTGAGATGAATTTCATTATTATTTTTTCTGGCTCCATAAAAATAATTTTGGCGGTTTGATTAGTAATAAATATTACTTAATAAACATTAATTAAGGTATTACCATTTAAAAATTAGTTTAGCCTACCCTTGAGCAATTTATATTATTTGTTTAGATTAGACTTTATTTATTTCAAGTGTCCTTTAATTTTGTTTATATAGTACCTGACTTTGTCTTGGCAGGTAGGCATCCAAATATTTTATTTTGTATGGAATTTTATTTTAAGTGGGATTTCTGTTTCTATCTCTTGCTGCTGGGCTTTGTTAGTAACATATAGTAATGCTGATGGTGTGTATGAATTTATTGTATGTTCTGCAATTTTGCTAAAACTGTTAGTTGTGCCTATATTTTTGATGAAATTGATGTATAAATGCATACTATAATGAGATTCTGTTTATTTCAAGGTATACTTACTTATTTTCTTTTGAATTACGCTTTTGCTATTGTGCTTCTGAATTTTTTTAGTAAGAAGACCTTTTAGCAAGATTCCTTATTTTCCTAGAGGACCTAGAACTCTGGGATAATAGTGGCAAAGATTAAAAGTTATGAATTATTTGTTATTTGTTTTTTATTTATTTAAAATTTGTTAATATGCTCTAAAGGCACAGTTTCTGGTATCATTTTCAAAAAATAATGATAATTATATTGACTACAAACAGTGTCTACTGAAGGAAACAAATTGGATTTTTCTAATCTCAATAGGGATAATCAAAGAAGATTTACACAAAAGGAATCAGTCATCCCTGAAATTTCTGAAATGTTATATATATATAAAACACAGAATGAGATTTATTATAGTGATAGAAGTGGAATCTCATCAGATCAGAGTTTTTTGAAGGTAGACTTCTAATTCCAACTCAAGGCACAGAATGGATTCTATTAGATTTTGAATCTGGGATCCATCAATCAACAAATATCTATTAAGTAACTACTATGAGCCAAGTAATAGATATTTGGCCATAATATAAACTTGTTGAACTTTAGGATTTTCATCTGAAAAAATAGACATAATAATATTTATGCTCAGGATAGTTCTGAGTTTCCTGTGAGAAAACACACATTTACTTCTTTGTGAACTTTTAAATTTTAAATTAATATCAACAAATATTTTTCTGGATTAAAATACAAGTTTTATGTTTTCCCTACCTCCTCTCACAACAAAACAAAAAACAACATATTGAGATTGACTGGGGATTTGTTTGTTTTGCTTTGTTTTAGCTGACATAAATAATTGACCTTTATCTCTATTCATTTGAACCATCTACTTTCAGTAAGCTCCAGACCACAGATAGGCACTTAATGGAATTGAAATACTGTTAGAAATTATACAAGAAGTCTGGGGTTGAGAGTAGAGGTAGAATCTGGGAATTGTGGTAACAAAAATTGGTCTGTACTTCCTACAATATATCCAAATGAAGGTGCGTGAAACCATATCATTTTCCACCCTATTCAGGCTTTTAGTCTCTAGATGGAGTAAAAAGGGCATCGTATCAGAAAAATAATCACATTAAGTCAGATTTAATAATAGAAAATATTATATACTCAAATTTGACTATCTAGGACTCCTGGATTTAGACTATTCCTGTTTCTAACAAAACCATTCATTTTTTTTTTCCTTATCGCTGTTATCCTGTACCACCAGTGGTCTCCAGATGATAATCTGTGATGCTAACCTTTGTTCTTTAGGGATAACAGAATCAGGAAGGAATCAGCTGCTTTAGCAGTCCATTGTTCATTTTATTCTAAAAGATTTTTTTTCTCATTAGGCCAGTCCATTCAAAAAGTGTTTCCAAGTTTTCATACACACATACAAAAGTATGTGTATATGAATATTTGTTTTTGTTTAATCATTTCTCCACTTTGCAAATGAGAAAACTGAAGCAAAGAGGCCCAAGGTCACACACCTAATAAATGTCTGAAGCCAAACTTGAACTATCTTCCTGACTACAATGCTCTACATATAGATATAGATATATAGATCTAATGGTCCCAATGTTCTACATATAAATATATATATATATATATGCATATACATATTCTTTTTTTTTTTTAACAAAATGGCTAAATGCTAGATTTAGAATTTAATTTCTAGCTCTGATTCTGATAGTAACTATATGTCCCCTGGCAAGTTACCTAATCACTGTCTGCCTCAATTTCCTTATGTGTAAATGGAGATATAATAGTATCTACCTCCCACAATTATAATAAAGGTAACTAACATAATAAAATATTTATAAAGCACTTTCCAAACTTTAAAACACTTTATAAATGCTGGTGTTCATATTATAGCTATAATGTGATAGGCACTAGACAAAACAGATTCTCTTTGTTATCCTCATGTTGCAAACTGAAGTTTCCTTAATATTAATGAAAACTCGATAGACTGATGACAGGGGAAATGTAGAATTTTATTATTTTTATATATATGTCCAATAGTAAAAGGTGAAAGGTAATTTTTTTTAATTACCAAAAATGAGTGCTTACAAAATAAATAAAATAGGTGGAAGAAAAATTATTTGAAATCTTGTAATAGCACAAAATGCTGCTCTAGCATCATACAGTTCTCTTGTTTCCTTATCTTTCCTATAAATCTGCTGACATAGATTATTGTAAATCTTATTAGATTGAGTATATCTTCCTGACATTGCATAACAGGAGTCTGGAGACATTAGGAAAAAGGGATATTAATTTGATAATAGAATTTGCCCTGGCCAAAAGAACAGCTTTCTGCGTTCTCAGTCAAGAAGGGTCTTCTCAGGAATGTAACTTGTTCCACTGACATGTATGGGCATCCTCAATTATCTGGGGACTAATTCTTCAATTGAGGAAAATTCAGACACAGCTTATTTTTTCTACCATATATCATCTGCCATTTTATTTGTAGTTACCCAAAAAGAATGAAAGCTTTTAAAATTTAAATTTGTGAAATCTTGTTATCAATAATACTTTTCACAAAAGTTTGAGAATGAAAGCATTTGAAGGAAATAGCAGAAATGAGGTTTGGGGATTGTCGGTGGATTTCACTTATCTTGGTTTTCTTCCCCATGAGTACAGGAAATTTAGAGTGGATTGAATAGACTGAGGGATCCATGTATGCTTCTATTTCTTGACTTCACATATTTAACACATTTTCTTTTATCATTCACCACAGTTGGAAAAGATTAATGTTGTATTTCCTATTGAAGTTTCAAGTGTCAGTACATTATATAAAACAGTAAGTGAAATATACAAAAGCCATCATTTTCTAAGCCTGTGGACATAAGTTTATAATCAGTTTTGTGGAGAGGTTTTCATATTCTTCAAATGACATAATATTCCTTGTATTTCTTACCTATCTCAGAAGGATCAGATCCAGAGCTCTGACAAAAATGAACTCAGTTTAATTGAAATACATATTTCTCTCTCTTGATTCAATTCTAGGCTAAAATTTCTTCCTGTTCAACATTTCCATTCATGAGCAGAGGTAGTGAATGTATTCACTATTCCACTAGGGCTCACTCCATTTTTTCCCCTGAGAAATATTCTTCCAGTCAATTAAATATTATGTGGCCTATTTATTAACGTATTTGAAGGAAAGAAGGAAGAAGGGAAAGGAAATAGGAAGAAAGGAGAGAGGTTTAGAGGGAGAAAAGAAGAAAGGAAGGAAGGAAGGAAGGAAGGAAGGAAGGAAGGAAGGAAGGAAGGAAGGAAGGAAGGAAGGAAGGAAGGAAGGAAGGAAGGAAGGAAGGAAGGAAGAGAAGGAGGGAAGGAGGGAGGGAAAGAGGGAAAGGAGGGAGGGAAAGAGGGAAGGAGGGAGGGAGGGAGAGAGGAAGAAAGAAGGAAATAAGAAACTAAATTCTCCTACTCTGTAGTAATATCAATTATGGCAAAGATAACTTGAATTAGAAACAGATTTCCCGGTGTATAAATCCCGATTCTGACAAATATGCCCTATGTGACCTTGGATAAGTCATCCAGTTTTTCAGGACTTATAGTTTAATCATTTGTTAAATGAAGAGGTCCTTTAAAGTTCTTTCCAGCTCTAGACCTTTGATCCTATGTATTACATATAGGAGATCTTATTGTAGTTAAGGTTCCATATCTTGTGCAATGAGGTTAAAAAAAAAAAAAAAAGTCATTTTCCTGAAGACATATCCCAATAACCCCAGGTAGAAGCAATTACTAAGATGGTTAAAAGCATGTCAAGAAAATAAAACACATATACACAAAGCACACACACACACACACACACACAACACACACAGAGAAAGAGAGACAGACAAAGAGAGAGACAGAAGAAAAAGAGAGAATGAAGAGAGAAGAAAGAGAGAGAGAGAGAGAGAGAGAGGAGGAGCAGAGAGAGAGAGAGAGGGAGAGAGGGCAAGGGAGGGAGGGAGGGAAGGAGAGGAAAAGATTGGAAAAAGAGAGAGAATAGAAAATAGAAATATTTCTAAAAAATAGAAAATTGAAAAAAAAAACATTTTTCTACCCTTCCTATATACAGAGCTGAACACCACATCTATTCATTTTGGGCAAAATTAACTTGAATTTTCCCAGGTCTGCACTACAAAGTATTAGTTTTTGACAGTCATAGCTGATGTTATAGAAGTATGGAGATTGAGCTATCCCAGTAAAGTCAACAATATTCTCGACCCATTTTAGTTCTCTAAATCTAGACCTTATCAGAGGCAAAATGAGACCTGTTCTGATCCTTATTTTGTACAACCACAGCTGCATAACTAGAGACATGCCAAGAAAAGGTACATTCCTAAAAAGTGACAGTGTTATTCCTTTGTCAATGATTAAACCATGTACAGAGAAGTGAAATGAAACAAAGGTAGGGGTAGTGTTAGTATAAAAAAGTGTCATTTATATATTATAATTTTTTTCAGTTAGTGAACACATATATAAGTACTTATGAAGTGTGAGATCATGCTGCTATACAAAGGAAAGCAAAACAAATAAATAAATAAAACCTTGAAAAATGTGGGGTTTTTAGGTTGTGAAACCTAAAAAATGAGAAACTCTTATTTTAAAGGTGGCACTTATGTTTAAACAAAAATAAGTATTAGATATAGCCATAGGTAGACAACTAATTACATGTTTGATATGTGCCAGGTATTTTGCTATGCATTAGGGATACAAAAAAAAAGGTTCTTTTCTCAAAATATTTATATACTAATGTGGAAGAAAACATGCAAATAAACATATAAACAGGAAGCTACATAAAGGATGAATAGAAATAATTAACAAAAGGAAGGTATCAGAAATAATATGGGTTTAGGAAGTCTTCTTATGGAACATGAAATTTTTACTGAGAGTAGCAGTAGGAGATAAAGCTAGGAATAAAAGAACAAAATATCTATTAACTAGCATCAACTGGGAGCAGGATTACATAGAGAAAAAAGAAATAAACCAGATTACTAATTAAAACAATGAATCCTAATAGACAAACACAGAATTTCAGACACCAAAAAATTAAGATCTGGCTTTCCTATCTCCCTGCACATATACTTTTAGCCTTTCTACCTTCCTAGTTTATGAATATAGACACCACATAAGACTGCCTCGAAAAACAGTAGTACCTAATGACATCATAAACAATAATAATGTGTTACATATAAACAGTCACTCTAGGCCTACAAAAAAAACCTTGCCTACACTATCCCATTTGAGGCATATAATGTTCCCATGAATTTTGCACTACTGATTTTATTTTTGTCACTTTACAGGGAAAGATATTGAAGCTCAGAAGATAAAAGCAACTTATTCACAGTCAAGCATATATTAAAAGTCAGAAAGATCTGAATGCAAATCTTTCCTAATTTCACTTTTCCACTCAATTTTATTTCTTATAATCAACTATAATTATTCTCAGTATCAATAGACCTATTTTATGGATTGTAGGAATTGCCTTCAAGGGTACAAATAATAATTCTTTATTCTCTTTTCATTTTACACATTTCTCACCTATAATGTTCTTTCAATCTTCACTTACTGATTTTCTCCAAATGTACTATTTATTGGACACTACTAAAACATTGGCTGTACATCTGTTATTACTTGTCTTTTGCCATTTGGCCTTCTTTAGTAGTCACCATCCATTTCCTTAATGGTATCCTTATTCTCCTTATTTTGTTAAGGTAATCACTAAAAATATGCTGTAACCTACTAAAACCATCTTTCATATCTCCATTGTCCTTAAGTGAACTTGAATTTTTGTGCTTAAGAGATTGTGATAGTCAGAGAATTAAAAAAACAACAACAACATAAATACACACATATATTCAGAAAAACATTTGGGCTGAAAAGATTGATTTTCATTTTATTTTGTCAGTTGTTCATTTATTAATGTATTTATGTGTGTATGTAATCTTGAAATAGCTCAGATTATTTAAATATACCTGATATCTCAAATGCCATCTAGTCTTCTTTTCTTTATCAATTTAGATTCCAATTTATTGTTTCTCTTAAATCCCTGTCCCAGATTCATGTATAATGAATTGACTTAGTGGAATGGACATTCCACTTCATGCCATACTCTGAATAATAGGTATTTTTTGCCTATATTTCCTATATAGATTGATAGTCAATCACTTATAAGTAACAATAGATGTTATTGAGAAGGCTCTGTGATATTCTGGAGCACAGTATGATATACAAACAAAAACAAATGAAGGAGTAAGGAATCTTTTTTTCACTTGAACTTGAGATATATTTCATGATAGTTGCTTATACCTTTGATAAGCATATATTTCCCCACATCTAAGATAATTTTCCTTTTACTGCCAAGAGTATAATCATCCTTCTAGTCTCCCAGGCTCACAACATAGTTGTCATTCCCTACTTCTCATACTTGGCCTCAGTATCTAATCTTCTGCCAAGTCATTTCAATTGTAAGTTCATAAAATCTCTTATTTATGCCTTCTCTTCTCTGATAGTACCACAATACTTGTCCAGTATTTTGTGACCTCATGTCTAGACTATTCCCCCAATAACAAATCATTGCATATTTTCCCTTCTATACTTGAGAATTATCTTGTACAATTCTTGTCATTAGGCATTCTGTGGCATAATGGCATGGTGTCTAGTAGAGAATCCATTTTTGTTATGGAATTCCTTTTTCTCCTAATATCTTGTTTAACATGGCAACAATAATAAAATAAATCATATTATTTCAGTACCAAATAGAACAACATAAAAATTTTAACATGATTCAATTCATTTTTTAATCACTTTCCCCCTTCCAATTAGATTTTTCCCCTTTCATGGCCAAGGACAATGATTCTACTTTAAAACTTTTCTCCCTAAATGTCTAATAGCGCTAGACTATTATATCACTTTTGGCCAATAGGTATGCTCCCATCTGGCATGATGAGTTCTACCTGAAAAAATAAAAATTATACATGTATATATATATATATATATATATATATATATATACATATATATTTAAAACATGGAAGATGGATGTCATAGGAAGGAGAAAATACTTGAGTTCCTAATTCAATTGATTCTTTTCCCAAACTTTGAAATTATGCATGGTGCTAGAAACTATATTCTAATTCAAAGTTAAAATATCCCGATTTGACACACTGTGCATAGGGTAACAGGCTTAGTGTTAGAGGATTTACAAAGGAATTATAAAACAAGCTTTCTTATTCTTGTTTAGGGAATAAGTGCAAAAGGAGAATGACTGTGTAGCTAGGCAATGGATGGAGTTGACTTGCCACCTGTATCTGACTTCACACTGCTGAATGACACCATACTGATTTGGATTGGATAGATATCTATAAGAATTCCAGCTATGTGTTGTAGAAATCACCCCGCAACTGGAATTATAACAAAAGCTTAAAATACCCACAAAGTAAGTTCTTTTAGTTTATCTACTTTATTTTTAAAGTTTATACAAAATTCTGCAATATACTTTTCCAATTATAGCATATAGATTTTAAATAATTATTAATGGAAGCACTGATAAAGCTTATGTGGCTAATAACAGTGGAGCACTCAAGTCTATTGCTATTTATTGTCTCAACTATTACAAAATCATTTTGAATAATTAATTTTAGGTTAATTTAAAATAATATTTGCAGAGTGAAAGAAATAAAATGCTGTATAAGTGGTAATTGCATCTGTGTTGAAATATCAATATACAGGATATACAAAATTGGCAAAATGTTAAAAAATAAATATTTCCAAGAAGAGATTATCAAACTTCTAGGTTTAAAATATTTATAACATTCTTGCCATGATATTACTCATTATTATTTTGAAAATAAATGGAAAATTATGAATAATAATACAACTTTTAAGTAACAGATTTGGAAATTTAAAACTTGAATTGAAATTCCAGATCTGCTACTTTTTAGCTGTGCAAGCTTGTGTAAGTCACTTCACTCATGAGAGTCCAATATTGGTCATTCAGAAAATGGGGATAATATTATCCTTTCTATCTTATAGGTTATGAAGCATCAATTATGATAATAAATGTTCTTATTCATCCTTCATTTTCAAAGAAAATCAGTGAAATAAGGTGTTGTTTTGAAGTGTACATAACTTGAATTTAAATGAAGCAGAATTGTACAAAGTCAACAGCTTCACTCCCTTCTAGACTCATCAAAGTCCAGTAACAAGACAAAAATCAGAACAATTGGTGATGAACCAGAACTCAGGGAATGACCTTGCAGTCTTGAATGTCTGACCAAGTTTTCAACACTCCACAATGTCTTGTTTTAGTTACCTTCATGACCATTGGAACAAATACTTTTCATTCACCCATTCTACCCAGGAAGTCTTTACATACTTGGGATTAAAAATTCCCAGACTAAACAATGGGTTTGTGAGCCCAACCAGTTGTAGCTGCTGCTCATGCTATAACTTCTTGGAGCCATAGTTAAGAACTGACTGACAGGTGAACACCAAAGGTAAATAAGCAGTCTTCATTAGGATTTGGTAAGTCTTCATGTTGAAGGCATTAGTTTTCCCTGAATACCCCATACACTCCTATTAACTTTTATATGTCAGCAGCAACTTTAGTAATGATAATAATATCATATGTATATATATATATATATGTACATATATATATGTACATATATAGCATTCTATATAAAATTATAATAGTAAGCAACACAAAGTAGTCATATTATTATTAGAATGAATATCAGTAACCTGTTTGAATAAGGAGAATTATATTTTACTGTTTCTTAATAAGCAACACCAATTTAAAATTCAAGATCCTTTGCCACACTACACATATCACCCACAGGTTTTATTCCCATTTTCATACATTTTATTAACACTAGAGTTACATTAACAAGGAAAATCTCTAACATCAATATTAAGTGTTTATTACTTGCCTGCATAAATTTTAATTAGAATGGTGTGTTAAATATTCAAGCAACTACAGTATAAGCAAAATAACAATTAAATACCTGTTAACGCAATCATAAACTAATTATCTCTTTTAATTGAATTGCTCATTATTAGAAAAGCAGCAATCTTCAGGAAACTGACAAAAGTGTTAATTTAATATTTTCTTAGAGATCAACAGAATAGACCAATGCCATGTATAAAATACTGAGTTATTGACCCTAAAATTCAACTTTCATATGAAATCATAATAAACACAACTTTCAACATCCACCTCATTATGTACATTATATTCAAGAGTCATGTAAATTGAAACAAGAACACGTTGGAAAGGCTCCAAATATGAACATATTTATAAATGACATTAGCCCTGTTTATGACTTAATAGCCAGCCTTGAAACTACAAAGACATAGGTCCAAGTTCTGCCTCTGATACATGCTGCTTGTGGGATCCTGGAAAAGTCAAAT
Source organism: Sminthopsis crassicaudata (assembly GCF_048593235.1). Lineage (NCBI taxonomy): Eukaryota > Metazoa > Chordata > Mammalia > Dasyuromorphia > Dasyuridae > Sminthopsis > Sminthopsis crassicaudata. The sequence continues at coordinate 217,197,402 of NC_133620.1, read as the reverse complement.
AAGCTTCAAGTGCCTAAAGAAACTCTTTGAATCTATAAATTACAGAGGAAGTACTGAATTGGATTGATAAAAGAAAGTTCTCAAATTTGGAAATATTTATATTAATGAAATCATAAGTACAGTCTCTATCCCACCCCTATCCAGTCACAATTTTATATTTGTGGATAATTATATTTTAATTTCATCAGGCTTTCAATAATAATGTGTTTAATTAATTTCATTCAAATTAATGCATTTTGTTTCTAAAGCTCATTTCATTCTTTATAAACAAGGCATTATGATCCTAAAATGAGAAACCATATATTTCCTGAGTTAAGGTCTATACCTATTTATATTATAGTCATTGGTTTCTATTATAGAAACAAAATATTTTTCTCACAAACGCTTTCTAAATAAGTAGATTGCAGTCTAAAGAGATTATGTGCTTTATTCAAAGGCAATTTGTTCACTGGTGACAAAGGATTAACTAAAACTTGAGCATTATTTGCATTGAATAATACTGTGTCACTTTGAAGGAATCATTTTAAAAGCAATTGTATTTGGTTTTCAGAAATGGAGATATCTGCTCAATGAGAAAGTATATATCTCCCAAGTCATGATATGTAACTATCTCCTGAGGATTGAATCCCAACTCAGTTTGTCATGGCAATAAGATTTTACATATCCTGAGCATATACCTAACTAAGGAAAGACAGAAACAAAGCTCTAATTTATAAGAAAACATTCATAGCAAAGAACATGACACATATGTGTGTCTATCTGATGAGAAAGTAACTGGAAAACAAAAACAATTGCAGCATAAAAAGCAAAAGAATATTAATGAGCAATAAGAAAAGCTGATGTGAAAAAATTATGATAAACATAGGAAGATTTATATGAATAAAGGCAGATTGAAATAAATATAAGCAAAATTACTATCTAAAATGACTTTATATTGCATGTTCTCTCCCTGAACTAATGAGTCAGGAGCACAGAACTTCTACATAACACCTCAAGGTTCTAATAGCTATGTATATTTTTTTCCTAGTGCTATCAGCTTGAGCTTTGATTCTAGTGTATATTCCTCTCAATATTAATCAATTATAGTTATTACTGATGAGGTAATAGGGAACCTCAAAATGATGAGGTATCTTGAACCAAATCATGAGATAAATACCTAATAATGAGGTATATACCTCAATAGGATTAAGTGAGGTCTAGTGGCAGGATTCGGGGCACAGGGAGTCACATGGAGCTCCCCTGCAACCCCCTTAGGATTCGGCGCAAGAATACAAAGTTAAATCAGGTCTAGTGGCGGCGAGAGTCCCCTGTAAATGAATTTACAGGCCTGAAAACCTAGATGGGTAAAAGATGTTTATTGCAGGGTTTGGAAGCAAGGTTAAGGTCTGGTTAGTAAAAGGCATTAGATAGAGGAAGATATACTCTGAAAGCGGCGGGGACAGAGAATCTCTGATGCAAGCATCTTGGCTGGCATCTTTCAAATCTCTGAACCAAAGATGGTTCTAGCTTTGCTCTTTTTATCTGCTTGAAGAAGTAATGGGCGGAGCTCAGGTTAATTCCTAGAAGGCCAGATTTTTGGCAGGCTTTATCCAAGCCAGCTCAGATCCAGTGGGGGACTGGGTACAAGCCCAAACTAGCTTGACCAGATCTTGTATCAAAGGTCCAAATCCCAAAGGAAGTTGTAGATCAAACAAGGAACATCAAGGGGCTACAGCCCTCAAAAGTTACCTCATTTATATCATCCCAATTATCCAAAAATTTAAAAGTCTTTCAGTCAGTTAAAATTAATTACCTCTTACAGAGATATTTATTGAGATGACACATCAGGAATGAGTTGTATGTATGTATGTATGTATGTATACATATATATATATATAATATATATATATATGCATGCATATATGTATGCATTACACACATACATCTGCCCTCATATATACAAATATATACATATTGACACCTAATACTCAGCAGCATCTTTCTATACATACATATTCTATATAGATTCTAAACTCGAACTTATGCAATTATTATACCTCATTTACCCTACCAAGTTAATTTGAAATGTGATAAATATATGAATGAAATTTCTTGTTGTAAAGACCCAGAACCTTGGCTTCTGGATGAAATGGCTGCTGGGCTGCACCTCTCTTTCTCCTTTAGACAAGTGCTGATGGACTAGGTTAGTTTGTACACACAGACCAAAAGAAAAAAAAAAGTGCTAAGGACTTCTGTCCTAGTACCTCTGATATTCTCTCTTCCTTGTAAAACTCATGAGCTTTATACCTGTGTTTAATTTACAGTACTGCTTTATTTAAGGCAGGAAAGAATAAATACAATAGGACCAAAAGTAACAGTAGGGCCATGTACTTAGGCAACAGTAGGGCTTATTGACAACTTTGGTGAGAAAAGTAAGCCCTCTGAGGAAAAAAACCATTAGTTAACTGCTTCAAGCTATCTCTTAGTGAGACTGATTACAAGACTGATTCTACTCCAGAAGATCTGTGGTTCAGTCCTTCCAGTCATTTCTATATTTGGTGTTTTCTTGACAAAAATAATGAAGTAGTTTGCCATTTCACTCTCTCCTTCATGCCACCTGGCCCCTTCCATAAGCCCATAACAACTCATTATCCTTACTAGCCAAAAGAGAAGGAAAATAAATGAGTTTTTTTTTTCAGGATAGTGGGGGGGGTCTCTGTGACCAGTACCCCTCTCCCCATAAGAAAAAAAAAAGTAAAGAGGAAACAGTGGTTGGTTTTCTTTTCACCTTTTCCTTTCTTGCTATTTTGAATTGGAAAATAAAATTTTCAAAGTTCAAAACATGTTTGAAACTAAAAGAACTTTGAAAATTATATGTGTTTATTAAATTGTGTTACCCTGTATTTATAAGTAGAGAATATTGTTAATTACTGAATTTCTCTATGAACTACAATATGTAGACTTTTCTTGATATCTTTGGCATAATATACTAGGGAAGGCATTCACAAAGATAATGTAGATCTTCTCCAAGCAGATCCTTCAGACTAAATGATTAGGTCAAATTTGGGATAATGTGCTTTGCCAAATACACTCCAAAGATGCAGTAGATTGGTTGAAGATAGCAAACCTCAAAACTGGTCTCAAAAATATTTATGGTAATTGACTGGGTAAATCAATCAGATTATCCCAATCCACTCTAAAGTTGGTAATAAACAGCTATATCTAGTTATCTTGACTAAATATGGATATGAATTGACTAAATTAAATTTAACAAATACATCCTAACTGAATATTAAAAGACTTTGATGAATTTAGATGCCTTTGATGGCTATTTGGTGAAATGTAAATGATATTTCCCAGGGAAAAATCATATTGGCTCAAAGAATCTAGTTATGTTCAATAGATTATCCAAAAAAAGTAAGAAAGTCTCAGTTTAAAGAAGTTTTAAAGTCAAGTTAGCATTTGTTGGGGGAGAAAAGAAAAAAAAAAAAAGCTATCTCTAAGGAAGAATGACTTGTTCAGAAATCAATTTAGGCTTTGACTTGTGCTTTCTTCTAATCCACATGAGCCACAGCATAAGCTTTTGGACTTTGGAAATATAGAAGACATTTTATCATTCTTTATGAGTCATTAGCAATATCTGCATTGAAAACCAAAAATAGACTGGATATAGACTGATGGCTCTATAAGGAATACAGAAAGAAGCAACATCATGGCCAACTAAAATTTCTTGGGTGGTACACAAGAGAGGGGGAGAAAATAAAAACCTTTCATTGAGACCAGAAACTATGTTACTCCTTTGATTGAACCATATATCCCCTGGCCTCTATATATAATTGCGGCACAGTGGATGTGGATGTGAAGTCATGAAGATCTGAAGTCAAATGTGACCTCAGACACTTTCAAACTATGTGACATTGGGGTGACATTTTTGGTCATGGTATTCATTAATTAAGTACATATACATATGGAGACACTTGCACAAAATGCTATTACAAATTACTAACACACATAAAATGCTTTGATAATGTGGGACAGGTGATTAAGGTTCCAACCAAAAGAGCTACAACTACTCCGCAGAAACCTTTCCAAAAGCCATTGTGAATTGTCTTTAAAATGGGATGAGTAGGTATGGGAAGATATCAAGGTAATATAATAATAATAGAGTACATCTATTTTTAAATTTAACTGAATGAAAAATGGAAATACTTCATTAATTCTATTTGGGTCACACACATAAGTAGAGTTTCCCTCTTCTCTTCTTAAAAGGGTACAAAGTGTTATAGTAAAAAATTTGCATGAAGCTTTTTAGTGAAGCTATTTAAGGCTTTTAAAATGAAAACTTTTAATTTAATCCTTCTCTCCCACCCTCTCAAGGGAGCAAAGTATTCAAAGTAAATAGTTATGAATGGTTATTTCATTAAAGTGGGCTCTATACAAGTATAGCAAAATCTAATGTGACTGAAAGTTCTGTATGCTCTAGTCATTTGAGTTTGTCAATACAGCTCCCTGAGTATTGGGAAATGTAAGCATTACTACAGAGTCCTTTGCTATCATTTTTGAGAAGTCATAGAGGACAGATACAATCCCTGATAATTAAGAAGAACATAATCAAGAAGGAGTTGTATGCTGACCTTCATTAAAATATGGGAAACAAAGATTAACCTACTAATTATAAAATGGTCAGTTTCATCTTAACATCTGGCAAGATTCTACAACAAAGCACTCAGTAGAAATTAACATAATTCTTAAAAAAATAATAATAACTGGTATAGAAAATATTTAGCTAGAGGTGATTTTGTAGTTAAAATTATTTACATGTCTATTTTAAAACTATTGGTTTTATTGTCCTAGATGTCTTCCATCTTACTATGCTAATCCTAACATATGATGGTAATATATAGAGGATTCATTTTTTTTATTTCAGTACTGGAAATGACCTCAAAGGAAGGGAGTCTACCTCCCTGATTCATGAATCATTCTTATCTATCCAAATACCTACCTCACTTCATTTTTGAAAGTCTCTAATCATTTGAGAGTTTTTCCTTAAGAACCATCAAACAGACTTTGTTGGTGGAATTGTAAATGCATCCAGCCATTCTGGAGAGCAATTTGGAACTATGCTCAAAAAGTTATCAAACTGTGCATACTCTTTGATCTAGCACTATTTATACTGGGCCCAAATGCCAAAGATATCTTAAAGGAGGGAAAGGACCTGTATGTGCAAAAATGTTTGTGACAGCCATTTTTGTAGTGATTAGAAATTGAAAATTGAATGAATACCCATCAATTGGAGAACAGCTGAATAAATTGTGGTATATGAATGTTATGGAATATTATTGTTCTGTAAGAAATGACCAGCAGAATGATTTCAGAAGGGCCTAGAGAGATTTCCATGACCTGATGCTGAGTGAAATGAGCAGGACCAGTAGATCATTATATACTTCAACAACAATACTATATGATGATCAATTCTGATGGACATAGGTCTCTTCAACAATGAAATGAACCAAATCAGTTCCATTTTTTCAGTAATAAAGAGAACCAGATACACCTAGCAAAAGAACTCTGGGAAATGAGTGTGAACCACAACATAGCATTTCTACTCCCTCTGTTTTTGTCCATTTACATTTTTTATTTCATTCTCAGGCTAATTTTATCTTATTTCTAAGTCCAATTTTTCTTGTACAGCAAAATAACTGTATGGATATGTATACATATATTGTATTTAACATATACTTTAGCATATTAAACATGTACTAGTTTACTTGCCATCTAGGGGAGGGGATAGGGGAAGGAGGGGAAAAGTTGCAACAGAAGGTTTTATAAGGGTCAATGCTGAAAAACTACCCATGCATATATCTTGTAAATAAAAAGGTGTAATAACAAAACTTTTAAAAAGAACCATGAAACAAGGTCTTAATACAGAAAATACATATTAATTGCAGTTCTACAACCAGAGTCAAATAAAAATTAATATGTTCCATTTTTTATAATGAAATTCTTTAAATATTGAATAGAGAGATTATTCCACTTTTTTATTTTGGGGGCATCTTTAAGCTTTTCTGACATAGGGAGACATCAAATCATCTCACCATTCTGGTTGCCTTTATTGTGGATATAATTAGGAGAATAAAATCAAGGATTTGTAAATGACAAAGCAAATGTATAATAAGTTTTTAAGGGGTATTGTTAAAATAGTCTTTGTATTCTGTATTTAGATTTGAGGTCATGTAGTAGGATGTATATATACTAATCATCTTTGCCCATCTTCATACAATACATTTACCTCTGATAGATAGGACTAGAATTTCTTCAATGATAGCAAGGGCAATAATAACTGAATATATTTGAAAACTAGAACAGATTGAAAAAATAAGACTGAGTCCTTTCAGAGGGAAAAAACTAATATTTATCATAAATAAACAAAAATGTCAGGATTTTCAATTGTTAAAAAATTATAATCAAATAAATATTAAAATGCCAAGATGAAAAGAGTATTTGATTGGATCTAAGGTTTAATTTTGCCCCTGGCATTAACTAGTTGAGTGACTTTGAGTAAATTGCTTTAATTTACATTGGCTTCTATTTTCTTATTTATAAAATAAGGAGATTGGATTTGATATGTTCTAGTGTAAAATTTCTATGATTATGTGATATATGTTATGAGATTCAAGTCTTTGAAAACCAACAATAAGAATCCCAAAGAATTCTAATGAGATATTTTAATTAACTCAAGCAGTTTGTAGCTGATACATAACTCAGAGGTTAAAGATATGGTGTATATTTTACATTACAACAAATTCAGAAAATGCAGAGAAAAATTGACATAAGCACGATTATGACTATTAACGATATAGAGAAGTAAAGAAGTCAGAGAGGGCTATGGGAAAGGAAAAAAATGCAGTAAAGAGTTATAGAGTTCTTTTCAGCAAAACCATTTCCTCATCTAGAAAGGATAGCTTATTAATTTTCATTTTAGGTCTTATTAATTTTAAATAGTCTAAGTAACCCACATCTATTCAGTGCAAGGGAAAATGAAAAAGAAAGGCCTGACTTTGAGAGCATATTGTAGCTCCTCTGAAAGATATAGATTCACAATTTCACATACAAAAAGTAACTTATAAGTTCCTGAAATCTATGTTTTGCTACTTAGCTCTAAGGAAAATCCCTTTATCTTGGAAGAGGTTGACAGCCTCATCTTTCTATGGATTTAGAGACAAGTTCATTGTACCTGATTGAGGTCACACTGGTTAATTCCTTGTCTGGTTATGGATGGCATTTTAGGGTATTAAACTGAGTTCAGATGGGAGATGTTTAGGCAATTGATGTATAGAGGTAGAAGATTTTTTAACTTACTTGGCAGAGAATATTTATAGACCTTCAACAGTGTTTTCACTACTCTTTCCCTCTCTTATCACCCCCAATAACCTTCTATCATGATCAATCCTGTGGCATTGAATGATCCCTTCATAATCAGTGCTAGACTCTAATGCAATGATTAGACAATGACATGAAAAAGATCTCAAATTGATTGTATTCACTAAATTAATGTCCCAGATAAAGGAGTTTTCCTAGAACTGGGAAGGCTAAAGGATACCACATTTTCTTCCTTTTAATTCATTTGATGCCTAGTAGTTTCTAGACTTACTGGCATGACTATTAAATTCATAGATATTTCAACAATTATTTTCCCTCAAAGCACTTTTTAAACTAAATACAAGGCAATGAAAATGGTTACATTTACATACTACCCTCAGGACTACTTAGTTCTCTTACAGAGATAAATGAAGCCCCAATGGTCTGTAAAGCCCAGAAGCTTCACTATGAGTGGTGACCAATGCTGATCATTGAATGCCCTAAGTGATTGAATTATTCCTATCCAATGCCTCAGATAAAGACATTCTTCTCCCCCTCTAGGATCTCACTCTCCAGTTATATCTCCAGCACTTGAAATTTCAACTTCACTGATGATTTCTTCCTCCTCAAATTGGTGAATATTATGCTTTATCGTTCCTAAAACCAGAACTTAATATCACTTCTTATTGCCGTCTCAATCTGTCATATATGTAAAGGAAAGATATCCCAGAAAACATACCCAGAAAATGTTTATATGTATTTAACCTTATTATTTGATGTTTTCTTCCATTAAAATGGGAGCTCCTTGATAAGGAGTGTTTTGTCATTATTTTTTATCACATTCCTACTATTTAATACCATCCATAACACAAATTAAATAATCTCTCTCTCTCTCTCTCTCTCTCTCTCTCTCTCTCTCTCTCTCTCTCTCTCTCTCTCTCTCTCTCTCTCTCTCTCTTTCTCTCTCTCTCCCTCCCTCTTTCCACAAATGAGTGTGAGTATATATGTGTGCATATATATATATATATATATATATGTAATCTATGTATATATGTGTATACAACTCATATATATACATATATATATATGTGTGTGTGTGTATAGTTTTAGAGCTGCAAGATATTAATTATAGATTTCATCTAATCCATTTTATAATAGTGAAAACTGAGACAAAAGGAAATTGAGAAATTTACCTAAGGTCACACAGAGTGGGGGGCAGAATTTAAGTCTAAGATCTTCTTAACACTAAGTTCATTTCTCTTTCCATAGTATCTTGAATGTGTTATGTTAATTAACTAATACATAACTTCCTAAAGATGAACTGGCAAGCCTGGATACTCTTTCCATTACTGATTGGATTTTTTCTTTTCCCACTACTTATTCACTTATTATGGTGGGAGAATATTATTTTTTTCCTTATTATCACTGCCTTACTGATTTTTTTTTTTCACAATCATTCAATAACATCCCTTCTTTTGAGGTTTATTTTCAAGTTCAAATAAAATACTAAAAATAAGTATACTGCCTAGAACATTATCCTTTCTTCCTCAAAGAAACTAGCATATTAATTATGGATTTTTTTCTGTTCCTTGACTCTTTTCACTCTAGGGTACGGAAGTATATTACATGTATACATACACATACATGGCATTACAATGTATCATACACATATATTGATACTCTTTTAAATGCCCTCACTTCTCAGTTCTTCAATTTACTCATATACTATGACTTACTTCTCCATCCCATTTAACTATACACAGAAAGCTGTACTTTGATTATGAACTTTTGCAATTCATTTATCTAATCAAACATTTGTCATTCCAACTTTGCTTCTGTCTTATAAAACTTAACCTTGAATGAGTCAATGATTTCTAGGAAATTCTAGGAGCAAGGAGTTCACAGCTAGAATTCCCAATTGGTATTGCAAAAATGAGGTTAAATACATATAAACATTTTCTGGGTATGTTTTCTGGGATATCTTTCCTTTACATATATGACATTTTCCCTTTCTCGAAATGGAAAATTAATATGTTTTTGAGAGTGAAAATCAGAAAATAAACATAATATATTTAAAGTTTTAAAAACCTAATAATATATCTGATTTTAAGTAGAGGATACATAACCCCTTGAGGGGAAGATTATTGGTCATCTGTGGGTTAAATAAGATGAAATTTGTGATAGTTGATCAAATGACAAATTTGGGGTTTAAAAGCTCTAGGTTCAAATGCAGCCTCTGAAATCTACAAATGTGTATAAACACGGAGCTATATACACACCTGCATAAATACATATGTGCACATATGCATAATCTACATATACATTTACACATATGTAGACATGCATCTAAATATTAATATGGCTGATATAATGTAGATTTCTGCATTTTTGATTCTCTGAAGACAAAATGTATACATTAGGAAAGTTGATAAGATGCTTTTTTCTAGATAGACTGTAAATAACATGTAGTACATAACATTATAATTTTCTTTAACTGCATAGTGACTTTCTTAGCATTCTAAAAGCTTTATTTCACTGGCAATTTATCACCTCAACCTTTTGGACATTAATTAGAATATTAGAATTTAGTTATATACTGTCAGATCTTTACCACTTTTCTTATCCTATTACCTATGTTATAATATGATCAATATGGTGTAGACTTTCAGATTTGTCAGTCATAAATATCTTTGTAAACTTACTTTGTTTTCATTTTGCCTTGTGGATGATCATTTTTGGGTTTCATTTAAATGATGCCTATCTTTATATAGGATACAGTAGGAAATCAGAAAGAATTGTGTTCATTTTCTATTTGATTGGTCTTGAGTTCTCTGGAGGGATTCTTGTAAATCTTCAAGCTGGGGATTCCTTCAGTATCACAATATTTTTCATTATCTCTTTTCCATTTATGCCAAGTATAATTTACAAACCTAACGTACTTTCATTGTCTTTGTATTATAAAAAATGTTTTGAGAAAAGTATGGTAATTCTGAACTAGTATATAATTTTGTGTAAATATTTTTTTCATGTGTCTCTGTGGCATTTAAATGGCACATCTGGCATTCTCTGCGCTTTAGTAAAAGCAATGTGTAGGATGTCAATGTATGTAAGAAAATCTTTCTTCACAATTACCCCTAATATATGTTTCTGCTTAAAATGTCTTTCTATCATGCCCATTGCATATTTAGTTTAGTATTTACATTATTACTACCTTTGTTTATTTTTATGCAGTCAAATAAGTGTAAGAGAGCCTGCCTAGATAGTGATCTGAATTTATATCTTCTTGCTTGTGCTATGGATATTCAGAGCTAATGCAGCTGTTTTTAACTGCTTTCTCTATAAAAGCCTCACATGAGTAAAATGAAATAAGGGTAAAGCTAAAAAAGCTAAAAAAAAGTGCAGTCCATTAATATTAGAAATTAGAGAAAGAAATTGAGATATGAAAAGACTCAAAGAAATATGACCAGTTTTTCTGATCAAAACGAGATATTTTCTCTGATTCTCATGACTTCTCCAACCTCTTCAAAATAAGAATTATTCCCAAGAGATAAAGCAATTTAAACTATATCCATAGTCAAGGACACCAAGATCCCAAATGAAGTTAAAGCAGCAGCAGCAATCACCTAATTAAGAGCAGAGAAGTCAAATTCCTAATTTCCTCACTTTATATCTTATACTTTAATACTCACAATGAAGAGAAATGCAGGAGACTTACAATAGAACCCATTTCTATCCTTCTCTTATTTTAGTACTGGGGAAAACCATAAGACAGAAATTTACTTTCATAGATGGTAAGGATAATCCCGACAAAAAGAAGTTTAAAAATGTCAAAAAATGTGATCTCTGTATAAATAAAATATACTGATTTTGAAGATAAGAAATGAAAATACAATGTATATTTATAGCTATTGCTACCCTCCAAAAAAAATAACAAGTCAAAAAAACATGGAAAACCTAATGCAAAGAATGCAAGAAATAATAAAAGAAAATTGCCTAGGATTTCTAAATTCAGCATACATCTGCCAAACAAAAGAATTCACAGATAATCTGCAGAAAAAGAAAAACTCTTATGTTGTAAACTGCATGACAAGTTGTACTTAAGCTTGAAAATTCCAATGCCAAAAAATACTACTACTAAAATCTGTAAATGGTCAGAAAAATATTGGAATTTCACATAATTTAAGCCTTTGCAAACCTACAAAGGAATTTGTATGTTTGTGTTTGTGGTTGTATGTGTATGTTTGTGTGTTTTTCTTTGTGACTAAGCTAAGGAAAGTAAAAAAAAAATTAAGAAATTTAGAGACACCATCTTAAATTAGAGAATGGGGTAACAAATGGGATTATGGGAGCTTGAGAGTAAAGGAGTAGTATGTCTGTGTAGTATTGCTTTAAATTAAGCAAACATAACTGAAGAAACAAAGTATTTTGTTTATAGAAGAGGAAAAACATCTACATTTGCAAAAAAAAAGAAATATAAGTAGGAAATAGAGAAAACTGTAAACTAAATTCATAATTTTATTTTATTTTTAATAAATCATCTTATTTTCCCAATGACAATATTTAGCATTCATTTTTATAAGATTTTAAGTTGATTTTTCCCCCTTCCTTTCCCCTGCCCTCTTCCTAAAATGGTAGCCAATTTGCTATAGGTTACTCATGTGTTGTTATATAAACATATCTCTATATTAGTCACAGTTGGGAAGGAAGAAACAAAATGAAAAGAAAAAAAAACACAAAAAAAGATTAAAATGAGCAAAAAATGTATACTTTAATATGCATTCAGAGTTAATCAGTTCTTTATCTAGATGTGAACAGCATTTTCTTTTGTGAGTGTTTTGTATTTGTCTTGGATTCTTATGTTGCTGAGAAGAGCTGAATCATTCATAGTTTATCATCATACAATATTGCTGATAATATGTACAATGTTTTCCTAGTTCTGGCCATTTCACTTTACATTATGAAGATCATTCAAGTATTTCCTTTCTTCTTGTTGTTTTTCTGAAATATTCCTGTTCATCATTTCTTTAGTGTACAAAAGTATTCCATTAAATTCATAAACCACAACTTGTTCATCCATTTCCCAAATGATGGCATCCTTTCAGTTTCCAACATTTTTCCACAATAAAAAGAGCTGTCACAAATATTTTTGCATATGTAGATCATTTTCCCTTTTTACGGACTCCTAAGGATATAGATCGGGTCTTGGTAAATTTAGACCAAAGAAAACACACAGTTTATCTGCTCTTGGGCCAAAGTTCCAAATTGCTCTCCAAAACAGTTGGATCCATTCACAACTCTAACAGTGATGCATTACTTTCCCAATTTTTCCATATCCTGGTCCAGCATTTATCATTTCCCTTTTTTGTCATATTAGACAAAGTGATAGATGCTAGGTAGTATCTCATAATTGTTTGAATTTGTATTTCTCTAATGAAAAGTGATTTAGAACACTTCTTTTTGTTATCTGTATATAGCTTTGATTCCTTTATTTGAAAAATGACTGTTCTTTGCCTATTTATCAATTATGGAGTGGTTGCTATTCTTATCAATTTGAATTAGTTCTCTCTATATATTTGATAAATAAGCCTTTTATCAGAGACACCTGCTGTAAAAATTGTTTCATAGCTTTCTACTTTCTAATTTTGGTAGCATTACTTTTGTTTGTGAAAAAGCATATATTTTAATAATAAAAATTATGTATTTTATAATCTGTAACACTTTCGATTTCATTTTATCAGGAATTTGACCTCCGCTGTAGTTCTGACCAATGGATTATTCTTTGCTCTTCTGATTTGTGTCAAATTTGTGTCACCATTATGTCTAAATCATGCACCCATTTGATTTTATCTTGGTATATGGCAATAGATGTTGATATCTGTATCTAGTTCATAGGCTATTATTTTCTAGTTTCTTAAAAGAAGTTTTTGTCATATAGTGAATTTTTATCCTACAAAATGCAGTCTATGAGTTTATCAAACACTAGGTTCTCTGGTCATTAACTTGTACATCTTGTATATCTAATGTTTTCCATTGACCCACCATTCTATTTCTTAGCCAATCCCATCTAGGTTTGATGATTACTGTTTTATAATACAGTTTGTTATTGCTAAGCTACCTTTTTTTGGATTTTCCCCCCATAAATTCTCTTGATATCCTTGATTTTCCAGATGAATTTTGTTGTTATTTTTCTAGCACTCTAAAATAATTCTTTAGTACTTTGATTGGTATGACACCATATAAGGAAATTTGTGTAGACATAATTGTCATTTTTTAAAATTGGCTCAGCCTGCACATGAATAATTGATATTTTTGCAGTTGTTTAGATCTGACTATATTTGCATGAAAAATGTTTTAATTGTATTATTAGACCTTCTAGGTTCATCTTGAATGCAAACTTCCAAGTATTCCATTGTTTACAATTATTTGAAAGGAATTTCTCTTTCTCTTGCTGCTAGACATTGTAGATCCTATGAGAAAGGCTGATGATTTATGTGAACTTATATACTGCAATTTTGCTAGAGTTGTTAATTATTTCAAGTAATTTGTTAGCTGATTCACTAGGGTTCTCTAAGTATATCTCTAAATTCTATTATTTGCAAAGAGTGTTAGTTTTGTGCCCTCACTGTCTTTACTAATTTCTTTGACTTATTTTTCCTTTCTTATTACTAAAACTAATATTACTATTATCATATTAATAATTGGCATAATAATGGGTATACTTCTTTCGCCCTTGATCTTATTGGGAAGGCTTTTTACTTATCCTTATTATAGATAATTCTTCTTATTGGTTTAAATAGATGCTTCTTATCATTTGAAAGAACATTGTCATTATTCCTTTGCTCTCTAGTGCTTTTAACAGAAATAGATTATATTTTTTCAAAAGCTTTTTGAGCATCTGTTAAGATAATCATATGATTTCTATTGACTTTGTTATCAATATGGTCAATTATGTTGATAGTTTTCCTAATATAGAACCAATCTTGCATTCTTAGTATAAATTCCAGTTATATTATACCTTTCGTGATGATATATTACTATAATCACCTTGCTAGAATTTAGTTAAAATTATTTTTGTATTGTTATTCATAAGGCAAATTAACATAACTATTTTTTTCTGTTTTTCTCTTCCTGGATTAGGTATCAGCATGATATTTCTGTCATAAAACAAATTTCATAGGACTATTCCCACCTATTTTTCCAAATAATTTTATGTAGTATCAGAATTAATTGCTCTTTTAGTTTTGTAAAATTTAGTCATGAACCTAGCTTGTACTGAAGATTTTTTCCTAGGGAAATTGTCTGTGGCTTGTTTAATTTGATTTTCTAAGATGTGGTTATTTAGGCATGTTATTTTCTGATCTTTTAGTCTAAGTCATTTATATTTTCATAAGTATTCTTCAATGTCATGCAGATTGTCATATTTATTGGCATGTCATTGGGCAAAATATTTCCTAAGGATTACTTCAATTTCCCTTTCATTTGGTGGTAGTTTCACTATTTTCACTTTTGATCCTGGATATTTGTTTTTCTTCTTTCTTTGCTTAAATCAAATTAACCAATGGCATATCATATTGGATTCCACCTCATAAAAGTAAGTCACAAATTGATTTATTAGCTCAATAAATTTAGAATCAAATGTAAAAAGGCAGACATACTAAATATACTTTTGGGATCATAATGCAATAAAAATTACATTCAACAAAGGGTAGTGAGAAATTAGATTAAAATTAATTGGAAACTAAATAATTTAATCCTAAATAAGTGGATCAAATAACTTATCATAGAAATAATCAACAATTTAATTAAAGAGAATGACAATAATGAGACAGAATTCGAAAATTTATGAGATATAGTCAAAAAAGAACTTAAGGAAAAATTATTTCTTTAAATACATCAACAAAGTGGAAGAAAAACAGATCAATATATTGGGCATGCTATTAAAACAATAACAATAACCAAAAAATGAGTTTAAAATCCTCAATTGACTAGCAAATTGGAAATCCTAAAAATGAAAAATCAGATTAATAAGATAAAAAGTAAAAATCTACTGAGCTAATAAATCAACTTAGGAACTGGTTTTTTTAAGGGAGCATCCAATATAATATGTCATTGATTAATATTGAGATTAAGCTTACCCTTCCATCCAAGACATCCAAGTGAGGCTTACTCTGTTCTTTCCCTCCACAATTACAGGTTTTTTTAGACCGCTTCATGTGGGATAATTTACAACATTCTACCTCTCCCTTCCCTCTGTAGTCAGTGTATTCCTCTTTCATATTCCTAAATTTTATGACATTTCTTCTTTTTCACCTAATGCCTGTCTATTTTCTGCCTATGTATATTCCTTATAATTATTTTATTAATGATGCAGTTTTTTTTTTTTTTTATTGAAGCTTTTTATTTACAAAGCATATGCATGGGTAAGTTTTCCAATATTGACCCTGACAAAACCTTTTGTCCTAATTTTTCCCCCCTACCCCCAACCCCTCTCATAGATGGAAGATAGTCCAATGCATGTTAAATATGTTGAGATACATGTTAAATCCAATATATGTATATATAGTCATACAGTTATCTTACTGCACAAGAAAAATCAGATCAAGGAGGAAGAAAAAGAAAAACTGAGAAAGAAAACAAAATGCAAGCAAATAACAACAGAGAGAGTGAGAATGTTGTGTTCTATACTCTGTTCCCATGGATCTCTCTCTTGGTGTAGATGATTCTCTTCATCACTGAACAAGTTGAACTGATTTGAATCATCTCAATGTTGAAGAGAGCCACGTCCATCAGAATTGATCATCTTATAACCTTGTTGTTGCCATGTATAATGATCCCCTGTTTCTGTTCATTTCACTTAGCATCAGTTCATATAGGTCTTTCCAAACTTTTCTGAAATCATCCTGCTGTTCATTTCTTACAGAACAATAGTATTCCATAGCATTCATATATCATAATATATTCAACCATTCTCCAATTGAGGTGCTACCACTCAGTTTCCAATTTCTTGCCCACTAAAACAAAGGCTTCCACAAATTTTTTGCACACGTGTGTCCCTTTCCCTCCTTTCAGATTTCTTTGGGATATAATCCCAGTAGAAACACTGCTGTACCAAAGGTATGCACAGTTTGATAACTTTTTGGCCATAGTTCCAAACCGTTCTCCAAAATGGCTGGATCTGTTCACAGTTCCACCAACAATGTATGAGTGTCCCAGTTTTTCCACACCTCCTCCAACATTTATCATTATCTTTTCCTGTCATCTTAGATAATCTGAGATGTATGTAGTGGTATCTCAGAGTTATTTTAATTTGCATTTCTCTGATCAATAATGCTTTAGAGCACCTTTTCATATAACTAGAAATAGTTTCAATTTCTTCATCTGAAAACTGTCTGTTCATATCCTTTCACCATTTTTCAATTGAAAAATCACTTGAATTCTTATAAATTTGAGTCAGTTCTCTATATATTTTAGAAATGAGGCCTTTATCAGATCCTTTAGATGTAAAAATGTTTTCCCAATTTATTGCTTCCCTTCTAATCTTGTCTGTATTAGTTTTGTTTGTACAAAAAATTAACTTAATATAATAAAAATTATATATTTTGTGATCAATAATGATCTCTTTCTTCTTTGGTCACAAATTTCTTCCTCCTCCACAAATCTGAGAGGTTAAAATAAATTATGTTCTTCCATTTGTTTATAATATCATTCTGTATGCCAAGATCATAAACCCATTTAGACCTTATCTTGGTATATGGTGTTAGGTGTGAGTCTTTGCCTACTTTCTGCCATAGTAGTTTCCAATTTTCTCAGCAGTTTTTGTCAAATAAAACTCTTATAGTCAAATAGTGAATGGTTATGCCAAAATATGGGCCCTTTGGGTTATAACATTGACTATTTAGTCCTGTTAACTTAACCTATTCCACTGATCAACTTCTCTGTTTATTAGCCAGACTAAATGGTTTTGATGACTGCTATTTTATAATACAGTTTTAGATGTGGTACAGCTAGGCTAACTTCATTTGTTTTTTTTCTTCATTAATTCCTTTGAAATTCTTGACCTTAGTTATCTGGCAGTCAAGCACTAATTCCTAGGCTGAATTTTGTTAAAAATAGATTGAGGGAAAAGGAGAATTTAGGAAGATGTGTGTGTACTCTCCACTATCTTAGCTCTGTCTGCCACCTTGTTTCTTTATTAACCTAGCTATGAATTCTGCATATTTCCCTTAGTGTGGGGGAGGCTCTTAGTATTTGCCCCATTTCACCTAAAAAACGAAAGTAACTAATTTAGCTCTTACCAAAGTTTCCTGCTTGTCTATTTTTATACTCACCCTATTTCTGAGTCACAGGGACTTCTCCACTGAACTTATGACCATGTCAATCAAACTGCTTTGTGTCCTGCTTTGCAAGGCCCTGTGTTTCTAGGGCCCCACATTTAGCTGCCAAAATGTAATATCCATGCTAGCTCTCTGGAGGAAACTGGAATCAGCTCAAGTCCTTGGTCTTAGTGGAGAAGTGATGAAGGCAGGAGAGCCCACACAAGATTGGTCAAATATGGAGTCTGGAATCTGGCATCTTCTCTTGTGTCTGTAGCTGAGAGCTATGCCTGAGAGAGCATTCCCAATTGTCCCAGCCCTTAAATCCTCCAGTGTAATTACATCACTACACCACAGCAACCATTATATCACCATATTAAGTACTAAGTATACTTAATTATAAGTACCTTGCTGACCCAGATTCAAGTACACCTTTTCAGAGTTCTGGCCCTTTACAGAATATTATTAAAGTCATGTGAAGAAAGTTCAGTATGACAATAATATATAAGATGATGTATTGTTAGGATTACAAGGTGATAACTCAGGTTGTCTAAACAATTCTCTGGCTCAGAATTCACACCTTTGGTTCAAGCCTTTGAAGGAAGTTTATGCCTTTGGACTTCTGAGGTAGAGTTTACATGTTTAAAAAAAGTTTGCACTTCTAAGAGGAGCAAGTTCATTGGTTGAAATATTTCCAACCAGGCCCTGTTGAGTTCTCACATGCCCATTCTCTTCAAGGATAAAAGAGGCAACACTGAGCCTGGGAGATTGAGTTGAGATGGCAGTCTGGAAGGATAACTTAGAGACAACAGGACCTTCACAATGCATTATATTTATAAAGTTATTTCAGGTGCAAGGATATTGCCTTTATAGAAACTCTAAGGTAGAAGGAACATTTTCAAACTACCATACTGTACACATACAATAGGATTCTGGTACTGCTATCCAGAAGTCATGTATCAAGGTGACTGGTTATGTTTTCTCTATCACCGTATCAAATTCATATTAGCCAATCAGTAGATTCCAGTGTAAAGCCAATCTAGAATATGACTTAATTTCTGCTATTCTAAGAAAATAAACAAAGATATTGGTTAAACCAGGATACTGGATTACAAAGGGATCCTGAAACCAAAGCACTTAAAAACTGCTCATCTAATGGATTTTTAAATAAGCTTTTTTATCAAGGGTTTTACCTCTTTAGGGGATACTTTTAGAAATGAAGAATGAAATAGGAACAAAAATAAAGCTAACATCTTCAAAAATCAACAACAACAACAACAACAACAAATAGGATATAGTACTCAATCATTTTGATTTTTTTCTCACATTTTCACTGTTATTAGTTCCTTTCCATATGAACATGTTTTCCCAAAATTTCACAGAATCTTTCATTGTCCATTTTACCTTGTCCAGATAGTATTTGCTCTTTCAACAGCATGATATAAATTGGGAGCAGGACTGATAGTTAGGAAAAGCTGACTTCCTATCCTTACTGAGACACTTATTGATTGAACAATCCTGAGCAAGTTGCTTAGCTTCCTATGCCTCATTGTCCTTGTCAGTTAAATGATATTAAAACATTGGATAGCAACAAATATCCCATTCAGCTCTAAATATGCAATCTGATGATTTACCCTTTGATGCTAAATTTCTTGATAAAGTAATCTATATCCAATATTTTATCCCTTTATTTCTAATTTTCTCATTAAGTCCTCTCCATTTGCAATCTCCTTTTTATTCCTATTATTTTTACCTTTGTGTAGGACTTCTTTATTATTTGAATCACTATTACTATTTGAACTATTTGCAGAGTATCCATAGAGGTCTTCTTTCCTCACTCTTTTGAATCTTTAATATCATTATCAAAATAATCTTTCTTATCCAGATATATGATCATATTATGCCTTACTCAAAAGTAATTTGTCTACCAAATAAGCTTCCAGACACTTTCTTCTGACATTTAAAGTCTTTCATCATCTAGAGTCACCTTTCTTTTCTAGGTATGTCTAATTTTTCCCTTACATAAATGTATTGTAGTCATAAACTTACACTACCTGCAACTAGTTGACACAGTACATAGAACAATCAGAAAGACCCAGTAAAATATAGCTTTAAACAATTATTTGCTGTATATCCTTGGGCAAATGATTTAATCTTTGTCTCACTTCTTCAACTGTAAAATTGGGAGACTTATGATATCTACTACTCAGGATTGTTGTGTTGTGAAAGATTAATTGATATACCCCAATCATCAAAGAATAAATACTTGTTTCTTTCCTTCCAAAATATAGGATTAGATGATCAATGAGTTAGAGCTGGAAGCAAACTCAGTTTCCAATATACAGCATCCAATATCCAAAATGATATTCTTATTTTAGGAATAGCAAATGGAGTTACAGAGTAAGGTTCAATAATTTAACCACAGTTACACAAATATTAGTTGTATGATGTAGTATTTGATCCCAAGTCTTCTCATTCAAGTCTCACTTTCTGTTGGGTTTTTCTTCCTATATTTCTTCTGATCCCATAAAAAAATTAACTCTGACTTTGTCAATAGGCTTCATTTATACATCTCTAAAGCAATTATCATGTAATATTATATAATGTGATCATATTTATCATTTATTTTTAGCGTCCAATATGTTTTTTGAAAACAGAGCCTCTATCTTATCTAAATGTTGCTTTGGACCCAGATTCTGCCACAATACTTTATAAATCATGAATGTATTAAGTGTTAATTGTGAAATAACATTTGACAATACTAAATGAGAAGCAAAAGTGATATTCATTTGGTACTAGCTTTTCTGTTTCTTTTAAGCTCATCATCAGGAAGCTCATCACAAGGGAGATTTCTTTAGCTTTGGAATTCACACCTCCTCATTCTGGAGACCAAAACAAAAATCTCTTTCTATTGCTTTCCTTCACAGAAAGCTCAAAATCCTAAACATCTCTTCCTTTACCACCAACTGTTCTTCTTTGTTTCCAATCCACTATCATTATCAAGTTCTAATACTAGGTATCTTCTGGTCCCTCCCATATTCTTTTAGCTTCTGTTTGTGTTTTGTTTACCTCCATTAGGTTGTAAGCATCTTCAGACAGGGACTATGTTTATTACTTGGCACCCCTAATACTTAGCAAGGATTTGGTATATCATATTATCATATTATATCACAATGAAAATGTATCATATATTATGAGGCCGAAGCAGTATGCTATAGTAATACTGTTTTTATTATTGTTCTTAAAGCATCAGCATTTGCTTTCATGTATAAATGCAAATTCATGCTGTCCCTTTTTTGAACCATACATTATCTTTCTTAATCTCAAACAGATTAGCATTAAAAATGGAGATTTTATTTTCTAGCAATTAATATTACTAATTTTTATTACCGCTTTTTATTTACAAAATATCTGCATGAGTAATTTTTCATCATTGCCAATTGTAAAACCTTTTGTTCCAATTTTTCCCCTCCTTCCCTCCACCCCCTCCCACAGATAGCAGGTTGACAATACATGTTACATATGTTAAAGTATAAGTTAAATACAATATATGTATAAATGTCCATACAATTATTTTGCTGTACAAAAAGAATCAGACTTTGAAATATTGTACAATTAGCCTGTGAAGGAAATCAAAAATGTAGGCGGACAAAAATAGAGGGATTGGGAATTCTATGTAATGGTTCATAGTCATCTCCAAGAGTTCTTTTGCTGGGAATAACTGGTTCAGTTCATTACTGTTCTATTGGAACTGATTTGGTTCATCTCATTGATGAAGATGGCCACGTCCATCAGAATTGATCATCATATAGTATTGTTGTTGAAGTATATAATAATTTCCTGGGACTGCTCATTTCATTCAGCATCAGTTCATGTAAGTCTCTCCAGGCCTTTCTGAAATCATCCCGTTGATCATTTCTTATAGAACAATAATATTCCATAATATCCATATGCAACAATTTATTCAGTCATTCTCCAATTGATGGGCATCCACATAGTTTCCAGTTTCTGGCCACTACAAAGAGGGCTGCCACAAACCTTCTTGCACACACAAGTATCTTTTCCTTCTTTAAGATCTCTTTGGGATATAAGCCCAGTAGTAACACTGCTGGATCAAAGGGTATGCACAGTTTGATAACTTTTTAAGCATAGTTCCTAATCGCTCTCCAGAATGGCTGGATGTATTCACAATTCCACCAACAATGTATCAGTGTCCCAGTTTTCCCACATCCCCTCCAGCATTTCGCATTATCTTTCCCTGTCATTCTAGCCAATCTGACAGGTGTGTAGTAGTATCTCAGAGTTGTCTTAATTTGCATTTTTCTGATTAATAATGACTTGGAGTATCTTTTCATATGGCTAGAAATAGTTTCAATTACTTCGTCTGAGAATTGTCTATTCATATCCTTTGACCATTTATCAATTGTAGAATGTCTTGATTTCTTATAAATTAGAATCAATTTCTATCTATTTTTGAAATGAGGCCTTTATCGGAACCTTTGACTGTAAAAATGTTTTCCTAATTTATCTAGCATTTAATATTAAAAAAACCTCAGTTCACATGTATATGTATACATATGATACATACATATGATACATACATACATGTATGTATGTACATATATGTGTTTATGTGTATATATATATATAGAGTAGAGAGAGAGAGAGAGAGAGAGAGAGATAGCTTTATAAAGCATAATCTTGGGCCAATTATCATTTGTCAAATTTGATGTTCTTAATTTCCCTTAATTCTTTCAGAAGTGATTTTAAAAAAATAGATCATTCCTCAAAATATAATGGAAAAATTACCAAAATTCTTGTTATTTAAGTTTTAGATACATATAAACCATTCTTATACTGCATTAATTGGTACAGTATGATAGAGCACTAGACTTGAAATCCAAACTCAGATCATAAACTGTCTGATCCTGGATCAGTTGTTTTTATCTGTCTTTCTCATTCTCCTCATCTGTTTCAGTAGTATAAAAATAACACATACCTCCCAGAGTTGTTATAAAGATAAAATGATACATCTTTAAGGTAATCTGCAATTGTTAGAGAGCTATATAAATATAAATATATAAATAGTAAAAATAACTACTCATGATAATTCTTTAAAATGCATAAATGCATATATATACATGTATGTGTATTTCATTGTTTTCAAAACTTTTTCTTCATAAAAACTCAATGAGTCAAGTTGTGAAAGTATTATTATTCCCATTTTTCAAAAGAGGAGGAACCTGAAACTCAGTTGTCATTTTTCTACTGAACATAGAATCATAGGTCCAAGGCTAAAATGGACCACAAAGGCAATCTGAAAAAACCTACTCATTTTGTAATATAGAGAGAAAAATGAGGCACCAAAAGGTTAAAATACTTACTTATGGCTATACAAATAGTAAATTTCATAATTGGAGCTGGAATCCAAGTTGCTTGAATGTGGTAGAACATGAACACCAACCAAGGTAATATAATGCCAAATCTATTATTATTTCTAACATAAATAGAAAGATATAAATATATCCTATTGTCACTCTGCTATAATGTAATTGTGTAGATAGTACACTTTTGTATCTATATACAATGTATTCTCTGATTTGTTCATCCATGTATGATGTGTTTATTAAGCTACATAAAATGATTTCAGAAAAAAAGAAATTTGAAAAACTTACATGACCTGATGCATAATGCAATGACAGAACCAGAATAGCATTACACATAATAACAGCCATTTGTTTGATGAATAACTGTGAATGATAATTATTCTCAGTAATAACATAATCCAAGACAATCACAAAAGAATAATGATGAAACATATTATCTGCCTCCAGAGAAAGAACTGACATTATTTGAATAAAGCATGTTATTTTTTACTTTCTTTTTCCCTTTTATCTGAGTATTCACATACAAAAATGACGAACATAGAAATGTTATACATAACTACATCTATATAAACTATAAGTTTTCCTTAAAATGAGGAACATTTGCTTTCCTTATTTCAAACAAACAAAAAATTCTCTTTAGAGAAAGTAGTGTAAGAAAAAACAAAAATATATGCATTTTAAAAAAGTGTTTTCTAAAACTATGTGTAGATATATAAAAATGTTTATGATTTTTATTTATATTCTCTAAATATAAAACTCAAGGATGAGGGAGGTTAATGAAGGAAAGAGAGAGGAATAGAAGTTGCAACTCAAAGCTTCACATAAAAAGGTTTTTTTTAATAATCTTTGAATGGAGAAGAAAGGGCAAGAGCATAAGCATTTGTTAAGAATTTACTACATGCTAGACACTGATATGAGTGCTTTATAAATCTTATCTAATTCAAGCCTCACAACAATGCTATGATTTATCAATTGTCAAATATGTTACCTTTTCTTTTTACATTAGAGTATAATTGTCTTACTTGAATCTCTAACAAGCCAATGTCTGAGATTTATATTTCACCAAACAGCATATGCAGCCTGTTTCTCACTAATTTTTAACCAATAAAATGATGCTCCTCCACTTCACTTCACATATTTTAAATAAAAATAAATTAATAGGTTCTGCTTCTTTAACAACACAGTATAAGATTAGTAAAAATCCAAATAACTTGTCAGTCAATAAGACTAGGCTTTGACTGCACTTAAAACTGGACAATGATGATCTCAACATCCAACACATTTTATTCTTCAATTAAATACAATAGATTTGTTACTTTGATTTGGCTACATACCCATAAGGATATCATAGACTCTATGAGAAAATGATATAATGCAAAAAAATCTCCATTAGAAAAAAAATGAGATTTTGGATTTGAGTGCTTGTCCATTAGTGACATAAAAAGCTGACAAGCAGAATAAACATTAAGAAATATGATGTCAGGGTCTCTAGTAAAATGAAGTTTCATAACTTCCCTGGAGTTGATGGATGGGTAATGATGACATTTTCAAGTGTAAGGATATCCAGTATTAGGAAAGTGGATGAAGCATTTCACATATACAGTGTTTGTTACTGCTTGGATGGTCAGCAAAGTTGACTAAATAGCTTAAGAAAAGAGTCATCTGTTTATAAATGTTTAATCAGGCTAATATGCGGCTGCTTTTTAACTTGCCAGAGGACTTTACATTTTTTGAGTTATAATAGTTTAGGCTGGAATTCATTCAGACAGTGAAAAGACTGTGGAGAATTCTACAGCATCAAATACTCAGAAACTTGACATTAACAACATTGTAAATCTGACAAGAACAATTTATCAATTTTGCCATGATTTTACAAGGAAACTTTGCTAAAATGCATTCCTGTGGGTGCTATCTGCATGGTAAATAATCCTTGAGGTCTCTGCTGAATACAGCCTACCTTCTTTTCCATAGATTAAATCGCAAATGTAACCATCATCTTTAAACCAGTCAATTGAGAAGGAACTGTGTGTCATTAAATTGTGTCTTATCCTCGGAAAACAGGTTGCTGAAACAGGAGGAATAAAATGGATGGTTTTCAGTAGCTACATGCTTATGTTGAATCCATTTAGACTTCAAGAACAAACCAGGGAATCTTGTTCTTTTTGAAAGGGGAGGATTGCTAGCATCAAACCTCACCTTAGGGAACTCAGATCACAATTTGCTGAAGTTATTTTTACAAGGCTTTGAGCCACTCTGTTAGGATGTTGCTGAGGATGTTTATAGTCTCTTTGTATGCTGATTCCTGGGAACCATGAAGGAAATGATATCCTATCTGAGTGATCAAAAAAGCAGGAAAACATCCTGCAAAATAATTCTACATATTTTAAAATGCCATTTTTGTTAATGATTCCAACACTGATTACTACCTTATCATTAATATTTATTAAATCATGTGCTGAAATTTCATGGATGTTTAAAAAAGCAAACTTATTGGAAAATATATTTCTGAAAGTAAATTACAATCTTCAATTTTATTGAAAGTATTGGAATAAAGACAAAAGTTTTCCTTCAAATGAGAAGATTTTGTTTTTCTTATTGCAAAAAATTCTCTGTAGAGAAAGCAGTGTGAGGGAAAACAGAAATAGAATATATACATTTCATATTAGTATTTTCTAAAACTGTATATGTATATATGATGTATATTTCTATATTTATATTTCCTAAAACTTCCATAAACAAATATATATATACACACATATAAATTATTTTTATAGAAAAATGTTTATGCAGTAAATAATGCTACTATAAAACCTTATTTTTTCACAAATTAGTTATCTTTGTTAACACAATAACTACAACAAAATAATCTCAACTATGTTCATATAACATACATGTCACTCTTGCTCTGTGTTTTTAAATGACAACTATCTTTAGTTAGTCAAGCGGGATAATGGTTTTGCAAATACTAAGGTCTGTGGACTGGTTCAAGATAGGCTTAAGTCATTAATGGAATATGTGTCTGTGCCCAGTCTTAAGTGCTCATTTGTTTGTATTTGAGAACTAATAGCCAATGGAGCATAATTTAACATGATAGTTATTCTTCCTGGGAACTGGAGTCTGGAATCACTTTGAGGTGTAGAATATTGCAGACAAACTTTCATTTAAAGGGAAATAAAGCAAACATAGTTCCCTCTCTAAAACAATTTAATTGGCTTAATATATGAATTCAAGTAAAAGGAGGGTTGATTTGCTTTAGCACATAATATCCAAGTCCATCTAGCTAGAGAGGTCTGAGGTGTCAAGTGTATGAGAAAGCTTCCATTACACCTGTTCTTTTTGTTAGTAGCTCCATCTAGAGCTATTATTGTCAACAGCTCTGAAGTACACAGTTGGCTTTTCTCTTCTCAGGAAAGCACACTCTTTTATAGCATTTATTGCTTGAATTTCAAACTCAATTTCCTTAGAAGGATCACTAGTATAACTTCATGGAGAAAGCTGTAGAAGTACTGCCACAGAAGTAGCAATTCTATCTGGGAGTAAGATTTGGAAATGACATGAAAATATCACCAGTTACCTTGGGGACCAAGCTTTTAAAAAAGGACTGGAATTGACTACACATCTGGTGGTATTGCTTCATTCTGTCAACTGGTTTTATATTGTCAACTCAGAAATGCACTTTTGCAAACGTTCAGAGCCTGCAGGGAGTCGAACTATGATAAAGAACATAAGTATCTTTATTAAAATCTCTAGAATTTAGAAAGATATGCACCGGTATTCCATACTCAGAAACATTGTCCTCACCCTCATG
This sequence comes from Sminthopsis crassicaudata, assembly GCF_048593235.1. Lineage (NCBI taxonomy): Eukaryota > Metazoa > Chordata > Mammalia > Dasyuromorphia > Dasyuridae > Sminthopsis > Sminthopsis crassicaudata. The sequence goes on along the minus strand of NC_133620.1, from coordinate 217,170,556 downwards.
TAAAAAATGACCAAAATTTTATTGTGTTGGCGTTTTCTCACAGAGACTAAAAGATGTCATAAATGAAAAATGTAGATTGATATCCAAATTTATATTTTATTGTGGGAGAAATCAATTAAAATTTTCCTAGCAATACACTTTTCAAATCAAATTACACTTCCTAAAAAAATAGAACTATTCAAAATTTTTCTTTGGTTGGATAAGATGAGGTTAATTTTAATGATTGATTTCTTGCAAGTTGTGCTTAGTCCCATGAGCTCCCATATGTTGTATGGTTATCCATGCATCATCTATTTGGTATTCCTTACAAGGGAATCTATACAGAAGAATACAACTAATTCGTTGGGATTTAATCAGTACTATGGGAAAAGCAACAGAAATATACTTTCAGTATTAAAGTTCAAATGTTAACTGTAAGTTCCCTAAAATTAGTTTATAAAATTTATTCTTTAATGTATATTTCACATAATCTGAACTATTCTAGGAAGGACAAATGACATACATTTTAAACACTTTTATTTAAATCTGTACATTGAATACCCTCAAAATTGGTAAATACTAACACATGTATTTCACATCCCTACAAAAATAAATTATTTATTCTTCAGCATTGCTTCCATTTATATAATATTGCTTCTTCCTATTTCAAATTCACTTGAAGCAAATCTTTTCTGTACTTTGATTTACTTTTGATTGAGATTTCAATTAATACATAGAAAAATTAAAAGCACTTAAGCAAAATTTATTTAGCTGTAAAAATGTGTGAATAGGATTATTTAAAAATAAAGCATGTACTACTTCTACCAAAATCCATCTCCAAAGTACTGTCAGTATTTCAAGCACCATCTGTCTAATTCAAGAAGAAATGTATATTTTCTTAGTGTTTAAATTTCATTACTGTAAAATGTGTGTCAACATTGTCCCTGTCACTAATCAATTCATATTTACATGCACTTTTACCCTCAAGTATTGTTTAAATAAGTCTGAAGGGAAAGAAAAGCAAAACAAAGGGATAAAAAAAGAAAAAAAAAATAGCAAAAGAAACCCTTTAATGTAGAATAGTAGGATATGCTGCCAGAACTTTTACTGCTTTCTAAATATTAAGACTGTTTTCCATAAGTCTAGGCAATAGTTTAGTTTGGGACTCCCATTAACAATTCAGGATGACTAAAATATTTATTATGGCCAAAAAATTATGTGCATATACACACATACACATACACATACACATACACATACACATACACATACACATACACATACACATACACATACACATACACACTCACCAGTATAATCTGTTTGCCACAAATTCCATAGATCTAGTTTACCAAAGACTGTTGTATAAACAGAAAAGCAAAGGCAAGAGAAGAATCAATGCGTTTATATAGACAAGGCAAAGTGGAGAAAATGGGAAATATCCCAGGGGAAAAATTTATGATTTTTTTTTCTTTTTCCTCCCCTACTTTTCAAAATTCAATACCTGAATATGCTTTGAGTAGTGCAAAGAGGCATGTTTCAAATCCAGAAGGCCTGAGTTCAAGTTTCTCCTTTCTTCAGCAAAAACTGATTTTGTGATTCTGGGATTCATTGCTTTTAACAATACTTCAAGACTATAAATTATAGAAAATGTGCTGACCTGTAATCTTACCTAGAAGTTCAAAATAAGGAAGGCATTACAGGTTCATTCCAAACTCATTTATGGTTTTTATCATTTTGCTGATTCACTTTACATGCATGAAATCAGCTTAAAGATAAACAATGATACAATGCATGTAGTCCTATATGTTAAGTTTCACATACACTCTACCTAGTTGCATATTGGCACTTGCACAATGAGTGAACAAAAGAACCCAATAGAAACAATTAGTAAGAGTCATTTAAAACCAAAGTGTTTTAAAAATATTGTACCTTCTCTTTTTTTAAAAGATCTAAAATAAACCTAGAGTTACTTACAATTTGAATAGTAAGCAATCAGTCCATTAAAAGATTGTCAAATTATGGCTTTGATGCTTTTGAAAAGAGGAAGGTTTGGAGTTGTTTTTTGTTTTCTTTTTTATCATTTTTTATTGTTTTATTGCTTTAATTTGTTTAAGTGTTTTTAAATTTTGATTTTGTTTTTGTTTTACTTTTCCCTTGGTTAAAACAGAAGTAATTGTCTTCATGGTATTGTATTGCTTTAGATGTTAGCTCTACTTTAAATAGTGCCTATTTTTAAAATACATAGTTATCCATACATTTATCATGAAATACTTATTACATAATGTATTCAATTATTGATTGATCTAGTTTGTGCCTTACTGTATGCTATCACTCAATCAATGAACATTTACTAAATGTCTATACGTGCTAGTAATTATATTATATAATGCAAAGATAAAAATAAAACAATCATTACTTTCATGAATCTTATATTCTATGAGGAGCAGGAGAGAAACAATATGCACATTTATATAAGCAATATGCAATATCTTCAGGAAATTAATATCAAGTAATATGGAATATTGGTACTATCATCTGAGAGAATAAAAAACTTCATGTAACAAATAGCATTTAAGTCCCTATTTGAAAGAAAATAAGGATTCTAAGAGTAAGAGATGATGAGGAAATCCATGTATAAATCATGGAATACAGAATTAGAATGTCATATGAGGTGTAGTGAGGAAGCCACTTTGAGAGATTTGTATAAGTACAATAAAATAGTTTAATAATGATTTAGAATTATTTTAGTAGGTAAAGTTCTTTACGTAACAGGAAATTAAAATATTGTCAATAAGTAGTTATTTAGCAACAATTATGTACCAATTATATTAAATGCTTAAAATATAGGAAAAGGAAAACTAAAGCATAATTAATAATGATAATAATCCCTGACCTCAAGGACTCAGTCTAAAGAAGAAGACAATATGCCAACAACTATGAACAAACAAAATATGTACAGGTTAAACTGGATATAATTTGACATAAAAGCCACTACCATTAAGGGGAAATGAAAAAATGTGGTCGTGTATCTGATTTCTACCTTAATGGAACTTTTCTATACTGTTCCTTTATGGTTAAGGAACAGAGTGGAAAAATTCCAATGTATACTGCTATATTTCAGTCTGATGCTTTTGTCATCAGGATGAGATCTCCAATTTATAACCATTGATTGGATGGAATTTACTTTTGTGTTATGAAGAATTTATTCTAAGAATTTAATATAGGTGTGTGCTTTATTTCTTATAATATATATTAAGAGGACCCTTGACATAGAAATTTAAGATAGAAGTTTTGGATTCCCTAAACTGAAAGATTCACCTGGATGATATATGTGCCTATAAATAAATGTCAAAGGTTATAACATTTCATCAGCCTTAATTTGTATAGTATGTCTACATAGCAACCCTTTATGACTATAGACATGGCTTCCTCTCTCACATGGCACTAAGACAACCCATAGTGAGCCAATATGACTAGATATTATTGTTTTGCATCCAGTTCTTTGTAGTCATCAATCAAGATGCTATTTCCAATATGATTTAGTCTAAATTCTGTTCTTAAAAAAATAATATGATGACTTTGTCAGTGACAATTAACTTTGAAGCAGAATTTGCTATTTCAATGGAAACAAAAACTTGCTTAAGTATCACCAGATATAACCCTGAAATCTATATATCACGACAATTATTTGGTCCAAGGGGATATCAAGTATAAATAGTGTTTTGCCTCAATTATATTTATATTCAATTATTTAAATTTCTTGAAATCTTTTCCAAGAAAAGATATAATAGTATAATTGATTCTGTAAATCAGTCAAAAATACATATCAAAAATTATTTTGTATTTATTGAATGATCAAATTATACAAAGTTACATAAAATAAGCAAATCAGACACATTATAGAAAAAACAAGCTCACACATTTGAAAATAAAAAGCTATTTGAAAGAAAAGGGCTCACTTGGAAATTAGTAATCATATGAGGAAAGTTAAATAAGTGATAATAAATTTGAAGCAAACTTGATAGATGGTTATGATAAAGGCAAAGAAATTTTGGTCCACAGAGGCAGAATTATTTTATCAAAATGGGAAGATAATCTCCCATTCTCTATAAGGCATGATAGTAGATAACTTGCATTGTTTATTTAAGTCTGGACAACATATTCAGACATATTTAAAGCAAGAAATAAAATTCACAAAGTCTGAAAAATAATAGTATTCTTTTTTATTATAAGGAGAGGACTTATGCATTCTAATTTAATTAATTTTCTCCCTTCCTTTCTTCTTGAAATGTAAATTTTGTAATGTAATATAAAATATAAAAATATAAATGACAATAATTTTTTTCATTTAAAAACTATTAAATATAGTATGATTAACACTCATGTCAATTATTAATCAAAGATATTATTGTGCATTATTTTTAAACTTTTTTTTTGCTGAGGCAATTGGAGTCAAGTGACTTGCCCAGAGTCACACAGGTAGGAAGTGTTAAGTGTCTGAGATCAGATTTGAACTCAGGTCCTCCTGACTTCAGGGCAGGTGCTCTATCCACTGCACCATCTAATTGCCCCTATTGTGCATTATTTTAAAAGAATATCATGACTGATTAAAACATTTTTAAAAATATACCAATATGTCAGTAGAATAAATTACAGCTAAGATTGAGTAAATAACAATAAGCATAACTAAACCCAGAAATAACAATGACTAAAGGATTATCTATTCTACACCACTAACAGAGGTATATTCTTCTTTTGTTTATATTTATATCCTTTTTATTATTTTCAGCAACTTTTGACATCAAAATTCCACACTTTCCTTAGGAAGCCTACTCCCATGTTTCATCAACAAGAGTGTCAGTAATTTCTTCTTTATTTTGAACTGATCTTAAATTAAATCATTTCCTCCTTATTCTTTGAAGTGGGAGGCTTCAAACTTGATATCTCTATGTTAATTAAAATACTTGAAGAGAGTTATTTCATTTCCTTTTTTTTTTTTTTTTTTTTTTTTTGGTAATCAAGATAAAATAACCAAATCTCTAATTATTTTTTTATTTCTCATACTTGCTTTTTTCCCTTAATTCTTAGTACACTACTTTATTGGGCCTACTTCATTTCCCCTCATGTTTCTTTTAAAATACAGATATAGAAATTGGAAATCAAAGGTCAATATCAGCCAAGATGGATAGATGATGATGAATCTTTCTAGCTTTTGAAGTGGTCTAGATTAAGATTGTGTTATAGCTATCATGCTAATAATAGTTTGAATAATTGATTTCTCACAAAACAGACCCCCAATTTGCATCAACAAAATAAAATATTTTATTATTAATAATGAATATTTACTTAGCACATGATTATTTTTAAAAGTACTTCAAAATAACAATTTCATGAAGTAAGCTGTCTTAGTGAAATTATCCTGATTATCATTTGGCAACACAAACTCAGAAAGGTTCATGGTCTCACAATTAATAATGGTTAGGATTGGAATTCAAAAATACTAATTTCCTGACTCCAAGCCTAATACTCTTTCAAATATGCCATGCTGCCTCTACTTACTTATTCTTCTCTTCATGTCATAGAAAAAGAGTAATAGTTTCCATCCTTTTAAAGAATTTACAATATTAAGTGTACAAATTTATTTTATATAACTAACCATAAAATTCTTGAGTAAAGATTGCTTCAATCTTTGTATTTGTATACTTTGATATCTAGCACAATCCTGGCACTTGAAGGATGTTTAATAAATGTACTTTGAATTCCTTCAAAAGGCTGTAGACAATTGAATTGTAATTAAATAAATAAGGCAATTTACATTAGACATAAATATTAGTTCCAACTTGAGCTTCACTGTTTTTGTAACCTTAACTGTAACTTATGTTCCTCATATGTTCAAAAATGTGGTAGGGGATTCAACAAAAAACACTGGAAAATATACTATTTATTTTTGCTATGTAAACTCTTTTTATAAGATGTAATGTTATATTTTAAGAATGTTCTAATTGTTTTTTTTTTCTTCTGTTGATTTTTTTTGTGTGTTTTGCTTCTTTCCTTTGCGGTAGAGCATGGAAGGGATTGTATTGGGATTTATCCTAATTAATGGGATGTCTGGTGATTTATTTTTTCAAAAAAATCAGCAGAGTATTTTTATGACTATTTGTTCAGCTGTCCTAGAATTCCATTCTCAATTAAATAAGTCACTACCTGCTTAGGAAAGTTAGGCGTAAAAAATATTTCACACTTTTCATGTGACACTAAGCTAAGATGGACTAACATTGATAAAATAAATATCTCTCAAGAAGATTCCTTGAAACAAGTCAACTATTTGAGTTGAATATTAAATAAAATGCAAAAAAGAAAGCTTTGTAATTTGGTTTCTGCCTCTCATTCAAAAGAAACTTCTCTACAAAGTTACCAATGATTTTTTAATTGCTAAATCTGATGGTCTTTTCTGATCCCTTATCCTTCATGACTTCTATGAAACATTTAACAATTTTGACTATTCTCCCTAGATACTCTCTTTTTATGGTTTTCTGACATAGCTTCAAGTGTCACTTTTATTTTAAACCATCATTTATTTTCCTCAGCTCATATGAAATCCCAAACTCAGTGCTGGGACTTCTTATTTTTTCCAATGCTCTCTCTTGGCCTTATTAGTTCCCATGGATTTAATGATGATTTCTATATCTGACATATGCATATAGATATATCATTATGTTATATTGCATAATATATGTTTATATTTATAGATATGGAGGTAGGTTTTATGATTTTTTTTAAAAGAAAAGAAAAAATAAATAATACAAACTCCTGAAGAGCTTACAGTCTAAGGAAATAACACTTACCTATGTAAATATATATATATGTATATATATGTGTGTGTATATATATACATATATACATACATATATATATATACAAAAAGAAGCAAAAGATAACCCCTACCCTTAGGGACCTCACAATTTAAGGAAAGAGACAACATGAAAATAAATAAATAGAAACCACTTGCATACAAGATAAATAAAACATAATTAACAGAGGGAGAAACTTCCTTTGGGAAACACTTCCTGTGGAAGAAGGGTTCTAGTTGTTATTTAAAAGAATCCTTAAAAGTCAACAGGCAGAACTGAAGAGAAAAGTTTTTTTTTTTTTTTTTTTTTTTTTTTTTTTTTTTTTTTTTTTTTTTTTTAGGCATGGGGAACAGTAAGAGAAAATGTCTGAAGATGAGAAAGCAAATGTCTTATTTTATGAAACTACCAAAAATTCATTGATACTGAATCAAAGACCAAGGGATATGAAATAAGGTATAAGGCTGCAGAGGCAAGAGAGGTCTGGATTATAAAGAGTTTTAAAAACAATTTATATGTGATTCTAAAGATTATAGGAAACCACTGGAATATATTGAATAGGAGGATATATGTTTGGATATACAATTTAGGAAAACCAATTCAAGGAGTTCCTGGGGAGAAGCCAAGATGTCAGAATAAAACCATGAAGCTGCTAGAACTTGCCAATATTTCCTCAAAACTAGGTGAAACCAAGCCTTTGAACAGAGCCTGTTTGATTAAAATCACTTTCTAGATCAAGATAGCCTGGAAGGACATCAAGAAAGATCAGTCTCACTGAGATAAAAGGTAAATTCATACCAGCTCAGATGATGTCTGGGAAAATCAGTGAAAATGTCTTAATCACAGCAGATCAGCAATTAACTCCATCCTGGCTCAGTAACAGAGCAGATCAGTGGGGCATCTTTGAGTCCCACATTAGAAAGCAAATTGCCAGCCTGGGAAACTGTTCCTGAAAAGAGCTACCCTCTGCCCTGAGCAAGGCAATAAACACAAAGGCCTATGTCCAAAGTCAAGGCTCAGAGCTACACAAGAAGCTTCAGGACAGTGATCCCTGTATCTCAGGAACAGAACTCAACTTAAAGTCACAAAATAGGAAAAACAAAACAAAGAAAATGAGCAAGAAAAAAAGAAAAATTTCAACCATAGAAAGCTACTATGGTGTTAGCGAAGACCAAAACACCAATTCAGTTTAAAAGTCAAAGAACCTGGATTAAATGCAAAAAATTAATTCTCCAGAAGGTTCTTGATAACTGTATCTGTTATTGGGATATTTAGAGAAAGCATACAGGTATAGATATAAATACTCTAATATAATAATATCAAATAAAATATATCAAGGGGTAGGGAAAGCATTTTACTGAAAGAGGAAAGAGGAGGAAAAATGTGATCAATTAGATCACATGAAGAGGCACAAAAGACCTATTACAATAAAGAGAAAGTAGAGAGGGAGATGAGCATTGCCTAAAGCTTAATTTCATTGATTTTGGCTCAAAGAGGAAATAATATAATCACTCAGTTGAGTATAGAAATTTATCTTATGCTATAAAGAAGTAGTAGGAAAAAGAGAAAAGGGAGGGGCTGGATAGAAGGGAGGGCAGAAACAAGAGGAGAAAGGGGTAAGAGAAGGAAGGAAAGGAAAAGCATGGAGTTGATTAAAAGCAAAACACTACTAAGGAGGGATAGGGTAGAAAAAGAGAATAAAAGTATATACAAGAGAGAAAATATGATGGATGATAGTCATAACTATAAATGGGAATGGGATGACCTCTCTAATACAATGGAAGGAAATAGCAGTATGGATTTAAAAAACAGAATTTCATATTATGTAATTTACAAGAAACACATTTGAAACAGAGACACATACAAAGTAAAGGTAAATGGCTTGAGCTGAATCTATTATGCTTTAACTGAAGAAAAGAGCAAAGGTAGCAATTCTGATCTCAGATAAAGCAAAAATAAAATAAATCTAGTTAAAAGAGATAACTATGGAAACTACACCTCATTATGGAGTAACATAGATAACAAAGTAGTATCAATACAATATGTATATGCACCAAGCAGTATAGCATCCAAATTCTGAGAATTGTATTCTCAGCAAAATAGTATTAGAGGAGGACCTCAATCTTCCCCTCAAAGAATTAGATAAATCTAACCACAAAATAAACAAGAAGGAAATTAGAAAAATCAATAAAATTCTAGAAAACTTAGATATGATACATCTCTGAATAAAATTGTATGGTCACCGAAAGGAATATATTTTTTCAAAGGAATTCATGGCACCTACACAAAAACTGACCATATATTAGGGCATAACAACCTCACAATCAAATGCAGAAAGGAAGAAATAGTAAATATTTCCTTTTCAGACCATAATTCAATAAAAATTATATTCAAAAAAGGGCCAGAGAAAGATAAAGTAAAAGCCCATTTGAAGTTAAATAATGTAATCCTGAAAAAATGATTGAATAAAACAACAAATCATAGAAACATTCAATAATTTCACCCAAGAGAATCACAATAATGAGACAACACACAAAAATCTATAGGATGCAACCAAAGAAATCTATAGGGGGAATTTCATATATCTAAATAATTATATGAGTAAAATAGAGAAAGAAGAGGCTAATGAATTGGCCATGGAAACTAAAAAAGCTAGAAAACAAACCAAATTAGAAAACTCCAACTAAATACCAAATTAGAAATTCTGAAACTCAAAAAAGAGGTTAATAATATTTAAACTAAGAAAACTATTTTATGAAAAACTTAAATTAGATAAACCTTCAGTTAATTTGATTAGAAAAAAAGAAAGGAGGGTCAGCTAGGTGATGCAGTGGATAGAGCAGGAGGACCCAAGTTCAAATCTGGTCTCAGACACTTAACACTTCCTAGCTGTATGACCTTGGGCACCTGGGCAAGTCATTTAACCCCAGCCTCAAAAAAAAAAAAAATGATTGTTAGAAAAAAAGAAAGGAAAAAACCCCAAAATATCAGTATCAAAAATGAAAAGGGAGAACTTACCATCAGTGAAAAAAGAAATTAAAGCAAGAACTAGGAAATATTTTGCCCAACTCTATGCCAGCAAGTCTGACAATCTAATTAAAGTGGATGAATATTTACAATTACAAAAATATAAATTGCCAAAATTAGCAGAAGAGGAAATAAAATAATTAAAAAGTCCCATTTAAAAAACAAAACAAAACAAAACATTGAATGACCCATCAATGAACTCTCTAAGAAAGAATCTACAGGCCAGATGGATTTATAAGTGAACTCTACCAAACTTTTACAAAACAACTAATTCCAATACTATGTAAAGTATTTGAAAAAATAGGTAAAGAAGGAGTCTCACCAAATTCCTTCTATGACACAAATATGGTACTGAAACCTAAACAAGAAAGAGCCAAAAGAGTGAAAGAAAATTACATATTAATCTCCCCAAATGAATATGGATATAAAAAATTTAAATTATTTATTAGGGACAAGATTACCAAGATAATACACTATGACCAAGAGGAATTTATATCAGGAATGGAGGGCTGGTTCAATAATATACATATATATGTATATATACACACACATATATGTGTATATATATATATATATATATATATGTACATATGTGTATACATATAATATCAATTACACAACCAATAGAAATCATATGATCTTAATAAATGCAGAAAAAGCTTTTGACAAAATTCAGCATCCATGACTATTAAAAATACTAAAGATCCTAGGGATAAAGGGAGTTTTCCTTTAAATGATAAGCAGCATCTCTCTAAAAACATCAGCAAGAATTACTTGTATGGAGAGAACCTGGTCACATTTCCAATAAGATCAGGGTTGAAACAAGGATACCCCTTTACACCACTATTATTCAATATTGTACTAGAAATATTGGTTTTAGCAATAAGAAAATAAAAAAGATTTTAAAAATTGGAATTGACAATGAGGAAACAAGACAATCACACTTTGCAGATAATATGATATATATAGAGAATCCTAGAAAATCATTCAAAAACCTACTTGAAAAAATTAACTGCTTTAGCAAAGTTGCAGCATATAAAAGAAACCCCTCACAAATCATCAGTATTTATATGCTACTGACAAAGTCCAATAGTAAGAGAGAGAAAGAGAAATTCTATTTAAAACTGGCAGAGAGAAAAAATATTTGGGTTTCTACCTGCCAAGAAAAACTCAGGAACTATATGAACACAAAACACTTTTCATACAAATAAACTCAGATTTAAACAATTGGAAAAAAATATCAATTATTCATGGATAGGGGAAGCTAACATAAAGAATTGCCAATTCTACTAAAATTGGTCTACTTTTTCAATGCCATACCAATAAAACTGCCCCAAAATATTTTATACAGCTAGAAAAAACCTATAAGAATTCTTTTTCTGGAAGAAAAAAAGGGAAAGAATATCAGGAAAAATAATGGTAAAAATTTGATCGAGAATGGCCAGACCTAAAGACCGAGTACAAGACCTAAAAATCTAATATAAAACTTCATTTATCAAAACCATTTGGTACTGGTTAAGAAATAGGGTGGTGGATCAATAGTATAGATTAGATAATACATATGACACAATTTTCAAGGTCTATAGCAAGCGAGTATTTGATAAATCCCCAAACTCCAGCTTCTCGAATAAAAACTCACTATTTGACAAAAATTGCTGGGAAAATGGACAATAATATGTCAGAAAATCAGCATTGACCTACATCTCATACTCTATACCAAAATAAAATAAAAAAAAAGTCATAATTTGGCCACAAAGGATGATACCATAAACAAATTAGGAGAGCTAGGGATAATTTATCTATCAGATTTTTGAAGAAAGGGAAAAATTTATGACCAATGAAGAACTAGAGAACATCATGAAAGGCAATATGGACAACTCTGATTACATTAAATGAAAAAGTTTTTGTGCAAACAAAACCAACAGAAACAAGATTAAAAGGGAACTACAAAGCTGGGAACAAATCTTTACAATCAGTTTCTGATAAAGGTCTTTTTAAAAATGTTTTTTAATTGAAACTTTTTATTTTTAAAACATAAAAAGGCTATTATATCTTTTGATTCTAGGACATCAGGGCAGTTTTACTTGATGATTTCCTGAAATATAATGACTGGACTATTTTTTTTTTCATTATTTTCAGGAAGTCCAATAATCTCTCCTAGATCTATATTCCAAGTCTATTGTTTTTCCAATAAAGTATTTTACATTTTATTTTATGTTTTTTTCATTTTTTGGTTTTGTTTGACTGATTCTTGATGTCTCATTAAGTCATTTATTTCCATTTGTTCAATTCTAATTTTTTGAGAATTGTTTTCTTCACTTGCCTTTTTTAGCTCCTTTTCTCATTTAGCCAATTGAATTTTTAAATGAGTTGTTTTGTTCTATGGACTTTTCCATTTCACAAATTCTGTTTTTCAAGTATTGTTTTCTTTTTCCATTTTGTCAAATCTGTTTTGTAAGGAGTTATATGCTTTTTTCCATTTCACTAAATCTATTTTGTAAGGAATTTTCTTTAGATAATTTCTGTGTTTCTTTTTCCAAACCCTCTTGCAAAGTTCTCATTTGCTTTTCTCATTTTTCTTCTAACTCTTTTAAGATCCTTTTAGAATTCTTCCAAAAAAACATTTTAAGATTTTTATCACCTTTTGTGGCTTCATCTGGGAACAATCTGCTTTTAGCATCTTGAGGGTTTGAAATTTGTTCTTCTCTTTCTCCATAAAAAAACTATCTGTGGTCAGAGGTTTTTTTTATTTGTTTGTTTGTTTTTTGTTTTTTGTTTTTGTTTTTGTTTTTGTTTTGTTTTGTTTTGTTTTGTTGTTGTTTTTTTTTGTTGTTTGTTTTTTGTTTTTTGCTTTTTTGCTCATTTTTAGAGGTGCAGATCTGATTTTAGGGTAAACGGGAGATTTTCTAAGCTTCTTCTACAGGTGACAGTAGTTGTATTGGGTCAGTGCTGACTAATACCACTGCTGGATGGATGTAGCCTGATCTCAAGATATTCTGGGTTTTAGTGGCTTACTTTCTGCCTTTTGTTTTTGTATTGGATGTCTTACTGCTAATCTGCTGATTTACTGGATTGCAACCATAACAGAATAGACAACATTGCTATAGATTCCTCCCTGTAGATTCCCAGCATAGTGGGATGCTACACAACACTGGGTCCCTGGTCTGCCTGTGCTTGGATGCCTGCATTCTGCTGCCTGTGCTTGGCCTGCCTCCCTACATGGCTGATTGAAACAGACCTTTTCTGAAGATCTTCCAAATTATCTTCTATTACACTTCAAATATTGTGGGTTCAATCACTTCAAACCATTTCAGAGATTTAATTTGCTGTTAATTTTATAGACAATGGGGAGAGCTCAGAAAAAAAATGTGTCTAATTTAATAACTGCATACCCTGTAATTGAAGAGTTTGCCTCTTCAAGTCAACAATGGAGAAAATACACTCCTTTTGATCTGGAAAAAATTAAGTATTTGAAAAAAGGTTGCACTCTTTATGGGGCTACATCATCTTATGTTAAGATGTTACTAGAGAATTTGGCTTATGAAATCTTAACCCTTAGTGATTGGAAATCCATAGCAAAAACATGTTTAGAACCTGGTCAAAATTTGTTGTAGGTTTCAGAGTATAGTGAATTATGTAGGATTTAAGCACAATAAAATAAGCGAACTGGAGTTAATATTCCAGTCACCTTTGACCAACTAGCAGGTGAAGGTCAGTATCCAGACAATTCAGCACAGACTAATTACCCCATAGCAGCTTATGAACAAATTGCTGTTGCTGCAATAAAAGCTTGGGGCACCTCCCAGGGAAAGATGGAGGGGAAGTCTTCACAAAAATAGAGCAAGGTCCCAATGAACCTTTTGCTAAGTTTGTGAGATGTTTGCAAACAGCTGTCATAAGAACCATTGGAGAAAATGCATCTACAGAAATAATGATCAGTCATCTGGCTAAGGAAAATGCTAATAAGGTTTGCAGAAGAATTATATGGGGACTATACAAAGATGCTCCTTTAGAGGAGATCATAAGATGCTGTGCTACAGTAGCCACAAATGCTTATTATACCCAGACCATGCTGAACATGGAAAGACAGGGTCCCTCTTGGCAAGGGACTTCTACACTCATCGATGTTTTCAGCATGGAAAAAATAGGACATCTGAGAGCTTAAGATAGGCATAGAGATAAAGTGAGAGGGTAGGGTGAAAGAAGACCTAAAACCCTATGTCCAAAATGCAACCAAGGTTTCCACTGGGCCTCAGAAATATATATATTGACCCTGGGAAATGAGAGGCAGAGCCTAGCTTCAAGATCTCAAACAAAAAGGAGCATGATAGCAGCTGAGTTTATATCCAAAGAGTCTTTAGAAGCTCAATACTCTGATGTGATCAAACAGCCAAAAAGCAATCAGATGGCAGAAAAGAATTACAATTGGAGAGAATATAGGCTTTTTTAACCCAACAGAAGGGCAGTGTACAGTGCAAGAAGCTTCAATATGACTGCCAGGTGATGAGGAGAAGTTCCAAAAGTGGTTAATGGAAGGGACTAGATAGGTTAACTGCTTGGGAGAAAGGGTTTGTTTGTATTTCTACAGATAGAGAAGGAAACAGATGGGTAGCAACAAGCACCTGGAGAGAGACAGAAAAAGAGAAAAACCTTGAAACAAAGGAGAAGTCCTAAGAACAAAATTTGTAGGTATCATTGGATTTCCTCACACAAGATGAGACTATTGCAGGACTTCAAAATTTGCAGGAATTGCTGGATTCCTGACACATGAAGTAATAGATTCCTTTTAAACTATTTGTAGGAGTTATGGACATGTATAATTTCTCATGTTGATTCATGTTATTTATTGTATCACTACTAGCCTGTGTTATGTTACTATGTGCTTATGTAATTTATGTAATTATTTGTAATACCTCCCATATTGATGGGTTTATGCACAACTGTTTTAAGAGAGAAACTCTTCAGAAACCTGATAATCTGATTTGATTTCCCATTTCCTTTGATGTTTTCATCTCTCTTCCTGAGATGTCAGGGAGGGCATGACCACCTATGTTCTAAAACAAAAGAAAGTGAGAGATGTTATGGGCCAGAACTCTGAACTTGAAACAAGGTGTTAAGTCAATGGAATTGATAGAGACAATGATTATTTAGCATGGTGTTTAATAATTCTCTAGTTCCAGTACATGTACTTAGTACTTAATATAGTTCCACAAGATTCACACCTATGATAAGAGAGCATATAAGCTCAGACAAACTCAGCCAGAATCAGAACTGGAAGACAGAGAGCATAGTGGGGGTCCTCCTGCCTCCCCTACAGAAACCAAGACACATTCAGGAGGACCTCAAGAAGCTGGCAGAGGCAGGAGCTCAAGCTCTTGGAACCAAGGAAAGAGAGGCCTATAAGAAAACTAACCAGGCCTCCAGAAAGGAGACAAGACTTCGAAAGTGACAGTAAAGGATTTGGACTTTAATACCTGGTTGTACTTATGGTGATTACTGAACTAAAAGGAAAGTTGCCTCCAGAAACCCCAAGAAAACCTCAACAGAGAACATTACATTTTAGAGAGAACATTACAAGGATTACCCAGGATCTGGTAGCTTATACAGTCTTTGATTAGGTGGCCTGGAATATCAAATTCTGAAACATAAAGGACCTGTGATTATAATCAACTATCAATTATTCAGTGAAATTTACCCTAATCTTTCAGTGGAGAAGATGACTTAATAAAGTAAGTTACTTTCAATCATTTCTATTGAAAAGATCAGAACTATACAGAACATTTGATCTTCAAACATAAGACTTGAGAAGTGCAGAAAAGTAAACAGAAAAGAAAATAATATATTACTTAAATGTAACTTTTTATATCCCTAGATGGGAAAATTTTATTTGGATCTTCTGAGAAATGTATCTTTTATTATAACAGTTTGAGGGGGCATACATATGCAGAAGATGTAGTTTTTATCATATTTTGATGACTGATCATATTTTGATGATTGATAGTTTTTAAAATGATATTAAAGGGTGAAAAAAGTTTGTACTTGGAGAAGAGGAAAAGTGTGGTAAAATGGGATAAATTAGATTACATGAAAAGATATAAAAAACCTATAACAAAAGAGAGATAAAAGTGAAGGAGATGACATTGTCTGAAGCTTATTCACATCATTTTGGGCTCAAAGCAGGAATAATATATTCTCTCAGTTGGGTATAGAAATTTATTTTATCCCATAAGGAAATAGGAGGGAAAAGAGGAAAGAAAAGGGAGAGAGGTTGGACTGGACAGAAGGGAAGGCAGAATCTCTTAGAGATAGGAAAAAGAAAAGAGTAGGAGGGGAGATAGAAGAAAGAGCAGGATGAAGGCAGAATGAGTCACAAACAAACCATGACTAAGGAGAGACAAAAATGAGAGAAGAAAAAGCATATAAAGGAGAGATAATAGGATGGAGGGAAATACACAGCTGATAATCAAAACTGTGAATGTGAATGTGAATGGGAAGAACTCTCTTGTAAAATGGAAGCCCAGCTGAGTGGATTAAAAACCAGAATCCAGAAAGATTTAAAAAACATGTAAAACCTGCTCTCTGATCACGTTAAAGGAAATGGTGTATTTTTCTAAATAAACTAAAACTGAAATTATTCTAGAGTTTTAAAAATTAGTTGACTTTTTAATATGCTAGAGCATATCATTATTGAATAACTTTTAATGCTGCTGAAAATATAAAAGAAAATTTTGTTAATGGCTAATTTGACCTTGTCTTTCTCACTCTCTTATCCATGCCACTGTCACACTGATTATGCTTAAGCAGTTCTAAAAGCAAATATATTTCAGAAGCTCATAAAATCAGAACAACAACAAAAAACAACAACAATAACAACAGCAACAACAACAACATGACTTTCAAATTGAGATAAGAATACCACTGTAAGGGATATGCATATGGAGGGGACTCTGATAAATAAAAGTCAATTTTCACTGAATTTGACAAAGCTTAAAAGTGAAAGCTACAGCTTTCATAAAGCATCAGCAAAGGCCAAACATGTTTCACATGGTCAGTTGGAGGAAGAGGTTTCAGTTATATTTGCATATTTATTTTATTCAGAACAGTCTTTGTGAAAACTTTGGGTTGGAATATTTTAATCTTAATTATTTGAAAAAGAAAAGTCAACACCTCATGTGATATGATCAGTACATAAAGCATAGAATATTGAACCTTCCCAATAAATGCAGCATTTGCTCTAAACTTTTGAGTTAGCATTAATCATTATTTTATAGATTTTTAAATGAAATTTTACCAAGGGAAACAAAATGATTTTGATTGCATTTTTCAGAGAGGAAAGTAAATCTAACAAAAGAATCTTGCTTCTTTGTTGCTAGATAAATACACAAGATCCTCAAAAAAGGGGGAGGGATCTCACCTAGGATTCATGAATCAAAGAATGAGAACAAACAGCTACTTTTACTTCAAAAGTCAGGAAACATAGTAAAATGTTTTTTATTCAGTCAACTATGTAACCCCCAAATCCTCATTTTACTAATAACAAAAATGAAGCCAATAGACATTAAAATAAGTTGCATGAAGTCATAAGTAGTAAGAGCAAAACCAGTATTTGAACTAAATCCAGGATTTTTGTGACAAGATTGCATTAGTTATTTGCTTCTCTTAAGAACACCATAGCTGAATGAAGACTTTTTGTTCCTCCCTGGAACTTTTTCAGCCCATCATATTTTCTTAAAGAAAAATAAGCCCAAAGAATAATAGCTTTAGAACAGGAACCTATGTTAAAGGGTATCTAGTTAAACTCTCTCATTTCACACATTACGTAAATTAGTTACAGATAGTTTAATTGCCTTGTCCAAGGTTGTACAGATAGTTAACACCAAAGCTATGAAAAGAAACCAGCTCCTTCAAATCTGGAAGCAGTAAATTAGATTGCAAATTTATTTTTTGTCCCAATTTTTAAATATCTTTGTTCCAAATTCTATCCTTCTCTCCTTTCTCAGCAATCCTGATAAGGTAAGCAATCAAATAGTGGTTATACATGTGCAATTATATAAAATATTTCCATTTTTACAGGAAGAATAACAAGAGAAAAAAATGAAAAAAAAAGCATCCTTCAGTCTGTGTTCAGATGACATCAGTTCTTTCTCTAGAGTCAGATAATAAGTTTCATCATTAGTATTTTGGGATTGTCTTGTATCATTGTTTTGCAGAAAATTGTTAGGATTACTAGGTGAGAACTCAGGTTGTCTGGACAATTACAAGGTGAGAACTCAGGTTGACTTGACAGTTCTCTGGCTCAGACCTGTAAAGGGAGTTTACACCTTAGGAATCCTAGAAGGAGCAAGCTCATTGGTTGAAGTGGTTCTTCCCAGAAGCCCTTGCATTATCCCATGCCCATTCTCTGGGAGGATAAAAGAGGCAACATTAGGCCTGGGGAAGGACAAGAGCTGGAGGAGATTCAGAGCCAGGATTCAAGAAGAAGTCTCTGCATTACATCAGGCCTGACGGGGCTCTCTGCAGGAAGGGAAGTCACTTCTCTGGACAAGAGTTAACAGCAACTGCCTGGAGACAACGCTTCACTACAAGAAGAAGAATCTGTCTGAGAGATTTGAGTAGACACAGCAGATCTCTTCCCAGAGAACGATCTGGCAGCTTCTGGAGATGACAGCTCGTTACAGAGAATAGCTGTCATTCACAATTTTTGAATAAGAAAATAATGATGTTACTATGTAAACATTCTCCTGGTTCTGCTTACTTCACCATGCATAAGTCTTTCTAGGTTTTTCTGAAATAATATTGCTTATCATTTCTCTTCACAAAATAATATTCCATTACAATAATATACTACAACATGTTTAGTAATTACACAACTAATAGACATTCCTTTTATTTCCAATTATTAACAAAAATTATAATAGCAAAAAGAGCTACTATAAATATTTTTGCATAAATTGTTCATTTTCCTTTTTGGGAGGACATCTTTAGGCTATAGACTTAAGAGTGATATTGTTGAATCAAAGTATGCACAGTTCTATAATTCTTTAGGCAAAGTTTCAAATTGTTTTCCAGAATGATTATATCCTTTCCCAATACCATTGCATTAGTATCTCAGTTTTCCTGCATTCCCACAAATATCCAACATTTTTTGTCAACCTGATTGGTGTTACTTCAGAGTTGTTTTAAATTTCATTTCTATTAACCAAAAATGATGTAGGGTTTTTTCATATAAGTAGAAATAACTTTGATTTCTTTGTCTGAAAAATTCTTGCTCATATTATTTGATCATATATCCATTGTGGAATGACTTGTCTTCTTTTATAAATTTGATTCAGTTCTCTATACATTTGGGAAATGTGCCTTTTTGTCATTTTTAATTTTGGTTGGATTTGTTTATGCATAAACTTTTTAATTTTGAATATCAATTTTATCTACCTTATATTTTCTATTGATCTCTATATATGCTTAATTCTATAATAGATTGCAATATGCATATATGCATGTATATGAATATATTTATAGATCATATGCTTTTATATACCTAGGGCAGCAAGGTGACACAGTAGTATCAGTCTTGGAGTCAAAGATTCAGCCTCCTGACTTCAATTCTGGTCTTAGACATCTTCACTAGCCATATTACCCTGTCAAGTCACTTAACACTATTTGCCTCAGCTTCTTCATCTATAAAATTAACTTGAGAAGAAAATGTCAAACACACAAGCATCTTTGCCAAGAAAATTACAAAAATAGGATCATAAAGCATTAGACATGATTAAAAGCAGCTGATATACATATACATTTCCAAGATCTAAGTTAGAACCATTCATTTTAAAGTTCTCTCATTATTCAAAAATCTTTCAAATTAATATTTAGATGGTAAAATATTTTGCATTAAGTGAAAGGTTATGAAATCTCTATTATATTCCAGATTCGATCCTTGACTCACTCTCAAAAACTAAAGAAACTCCTTTCCTATACACACTAATTTAAAGTATTATTGGAATTATGCACAGATTTTCTTTTCAACATTCTGATATGCACTTTCTATCCATCTTTACAATTTGCATTAATATTAATGCCATAGGCCTGTCTGACCAATCTCTGCAAGCATTCTCATGGAATCCACATTACAATCGATGATAACACCAATTGAAAGATGACATTTTAGCAACCATGGTAAAAAGGAATTAGTGCCCCACTCTGTTCTTATTTGGGACTATTCCTACCATCAAAACAGAAGAGTTAAGTTGAGGAGGAAATGGGAAAGCATCAAGATCCAGAAATAAGGAGTGGGAGTGAACATAAATGTATATCAAATAGAAGAGGAAGTGGAGCATATATATACATGCAAATATATTTGGGCAAATAGGATATAGTTTACAATTTTGTATACATAAGATATCATCTAAAGCTATCCTCCTACTAATTATAATTTTCAAAATTTTGAAAATTCATGTGAATTCTCAAGTTGAACAAATATATAGCTGTTTTCAATTGTTTGGTAAAATGTTAGCCATGTATATTGTTTTTCATTACATGTTGCCATCTATTTCCTTTGACTACATGTGATCTTAGCTGAAGAAATAGAGATTTTCTGTCATTGTTTCTCTGATTCTCTCTTCTGTTTCTTGTTTTGCATATACCTTCTTATTTCTATGTCCATTTTTCCCTTCTATCTCATTCCCTCCCTTCTCTCTACCTTTCTCAAATTTCTCTGTCTTTTGTCTTAATCTCTGTTTATCACTGTCTCTACTTCTCTCTGTCTTTTTTCCCTGTTTGTCTTTTACATACACACAGAGAACATGCACATAGAGACACATGAACACTTTTACCTCTGTTAAGGTCTTATAATTTCTTTCAGTATTAAGACTAGAAAGCTTGTTTTACAGAATTCACAATTTCTCTTTGGGGCGCAGCAGGCCTCTGTCACATTTTCTCTTTATTCCTCTAGGTTAAATAGACCTAGAAAAAAAGATATGTGAACAATTCAAGTACATAGCTATTTTACCCCTGGAAAGCATTGAGTGAGAACATTTCTGGAGGTTAACATGGCTGTCGTAAACCTCATGGGAGATTTTCACCCTTACATTGTGGAAATAACTTTTGTGCTCACTGCATACCAATAAGGTTGTAGGAGAAGTAAGCATATTAAAACCTAACTTACTCCCAGAAGATGCAATAACAATTTTAAAACCAAGAAAATCACAGAAAAAGAAATGTGTTCATCTAAAAGGAAAACAAAATATTTTTCCCATAAATCATTTGAAACATTTCCATAAACACTGAGGCAAAGCTAAATACTGTATGAATGACAGCAAGAAGCATAAAAAAAAAATTCAGATATCCAACCACAATTACTGAAGTACCAATAATCTGCTTTCTTGAAAGGGACATTAAAAAGAACTTTCAGCTTTAAATAACTCAAAATATTTTGTAATTGATAGGAATTCAAAATAAGTAATAAATAACAAAATTAAACATGGAATCAACATACTTAGGTTCAAATCCTCACTCCACAAGACTGGTGTTTTGGCTGTTAGGTTTGTTTGTTTATTTATTTGTTTTTTTATTTATTGGTATTGAAACCATGTCAATCATTTAAATGAATAAACCCCAGGTTTCTTCTATTCAAAATAGGGATAATAATAATACTTTTATTACCTACTATAGACTGTTGTAGTGAGAAAATTATTTTATATATCTTAAATGAATATTTAATTATGAGTTACTAGTATTCATTCCCTAATGGATTAATATTATAACAAAGATCTATTTTTTCCAGACTTCAGTTTATTTATATATACTTTCTAAAAACATCACCAGTCTTCCACAATTTATCTTTTGAGTGCTTTTGATGAATTGATGAATCTGCCCTGTCAAGAATATAGATGCTCAGTTATTTATTTATTTGAATTTAACAAATACCCCATTAACAGCTTTTAGTGTGTAAAATATTATAACAGAAAACAAGGACAATTAAAGAGATAAAGAGGACATGTTTTCTATTTTCAGGCATCTTCCAGTCTATTGGGGCATGCTTCCTAATTTTTTTTGACTTGAGAACTTTTTCACCTAACAAATTTTTATGAGACCCTGGGCATATAAGTGTATAAAGTAGACATAAAAAACAAACACTTACTAATGATAAATCATAATTTCGTATTCCCTACATTCAGTTTTGTGTCTTTAGATGGAGTCACAGTCAACAATTTAAAAAGATTTGTATTAAGGTAGATTTAGAAGATAAGATGTAAAATAACAAAAATAATAACTGTAATTCTAAATTAAAATATATCCTTGGCCCCTTTTACAAAACTGATTGTGATTTTATTCATTCTCCTTCCTATTCTTTTGGTGAGAGATATGCAATCCTCCTTGTTAAAAAGTTGTTGATTAGTTGAATAGTTCCCTATTCAACTTCCATATTTCCTCTACCACAATTAACCATTTCTCCTCCCCCATTTGAGATTATAGCTTTTTAAATTTGCCTCCCAATCCATATACTTGTGGACATTAGTAACAAGAACATTCTCTTTTCAACAATTATTTCAATGATTTTTTCAGAATGATTTCCTTAACTAAAGCTCACCTTTTTCATTTCAAAATATATACTGATAGTTGAAGACTTCAACATACTTGTTCTGGTATGGATAAAATAATCAGCCCACCTACAAACTATTCCATTAATAAAAGCAAGAGAAAGAGAAAGAGAGAAGAAGAAGAAGAAGAAGAAGAAGAAGAAGAAGAAGAAGAAGGAGAAGAAGAAGAAGAAGAAGAAGAAGAAGAAGAAGAAGAAGAAGAAGAAGAAGAAAAAAAAGAAGAAGAAGAAGAAGAAGAAGAAGAAGAAGAAGAAGAAGAAGAAGAAGAAGAAGAAAGAGGAGGAGGAGGAAGATGGAGAAGGAGGATGGAGAAGGAGGATGGAGGAGGAGGATGGAGGAAAAGGAGGTGGAAGAAAAGGAGGTGGAGGAGGAGGAAGAGGATAGAGGAGGAGGATGGAGGAGGATGGAGGAGGATGGAGGAGGATGGAGGAGGAGGAGGAGGAAAAGGAGGTGGAAGATAGAGGAGTAGGATGGAGGAGGAGGAGGAGGATGGAGGAGGAAGAGGAGGAGGAGAAAAAGAAAAAAAGAACAGAAGAAGAAAAGAAAAGGAGGAGAGGAGGAGGAGAACAAGAGGAGGAGCAGAAGAGAAGGAGGAGGAGGAGGACAAGAATCTCTTTTCAGAGATTCGTAGAGAGACAGAGAGATGAACAGACAAGAGACCGAGAGGAAGAGAAAAGAGAGAGAAGAAAAATAATATCTCTTAATATAGACTTACTGAAGTAATAGCCATTTTTCTGATAGGCTCTACGAAACTGGCTATTACTTCAGTACGTCCTTATTTAAGTGATAGCCAATGGAATTTTCTAGGTGAAAAGGAGTAACATTCTTGTCTATGTTATCCTTTTGGAATGGGTACTCAATTATCATTTCTATTAATGAAGGGAATGGGGGCATAAGATAGGAAACAGTGAAGGAAAGTAAAATTTTCTCTCAGATAGGTGCTAGTTATGTAATTATTTTACTAGTCTAATTCAACAAATATTCATTAAAAGCCTATTATATAGACCATACTCTACTAGCTACTACAAAAAAAAAGTAATAACAAGAAAATAATCCCTTTTCCCAAGAAAGTATAATCTATTGGTAGTTTATATATATATATTTAAAGTTTTTATTTTCAAAACAGATGCATGGAAAATTTTTAAACATTGACCCTTGAATATCCTTGTGTTTCAGATTTTCCCCTCCTTCCTCTCATCCCCTCCCCTAGATGGCAAGCAATACAATATATGATATTGTTAAAACATCTGTTAAATCCATTAGGTATAAACATATTTATACAATTCTCTTGCTTCAGAAAAAAAAATCATATAAAAATGAATAAGAAAACAAAATGCAAGTGAACAAAAACAAAAAGAGTGAGGATATTATGTTGTGATCCACATTCAGTTCCTATAGCCTTCTCTTTGACATCTTTGACTGTGACTTCATCACAAGATCATTGGAACGGACATCAGTCATCTCACTGGTGGAAAGAATCATGATCATGAGAATTAATCACTGCATAATATTGATGTTGCCATGTACAATGATCTCCTACTTATTCTCATTTCACTTAGCATCAGTTCATATAAGAATCTCTAGACCTCTCTAAAATCATCCTGCTGCTTGTTTCTTATAGAACAATAGTATTCCGTAATATTCATATACAATAACTTACTCAGCCATTATACAACTGATGGACATACACTCAGTTTCCAGTTTTTTGTTACTATAAAAAGGGCTACCATAAACATTTTTGCACATGTTGTTGGGCATTATTATATTAACATATATAATAACAAAATGTAGAGCATAGTGGACCCATGCAAAGATTTAGATAAAATATTCTAGGATTATTTTTAAGATTAACAATTTGATTTTTCTCTTTCCTTTTTCTGATCAAATTTACCAAGGGTTTATCTACTTTATTCTTTTTTCATAAAACCAACCCTTAGTTTTATTTATTAATTCAATATTTTGTTACTTTCACTATTATTAATTTCTCCTTTTAATTTTAGAATTTCAAGTTTAGTATTTAATTGGGTTTTTTTATTTAGTCTTTATCTAGCTTTTTAAGTTGCAAGCCCACAAATAATTAGTCTTAAAAATGAAAAAGGGGAACTTTCCACCAATGAAGAGGAAATAGAGTGATAATAAGGAGTTACTTTGCCCAACTTTGTGCCAATAAATTTGATAACCTAAGTGAAATGGATGACTACCCAGATTAACAGAGGTGGAAATAAATTGTTTAAATAGTCCCATTTCAGAAAAAGAAATAGAACACGGTATTAATCAATCCCTAAGAAAAAATCCCAAGGACCAGGTGGATTTATATGTGAATTTTACCAAACATTAAAGAACAATTAGCTCCAATGTTATATAAACTATTTGAAAAAATAGGGATTGAAGGAGTCCTACCAAACTCCTTTTATGACACAATCATGGTACTGATACCTAAATCAGGTAGGTTAAAAACTGAGAAAGAAAACTATAGACCAATCTCCTTAATGAATATTGATGCTAAAATCTTAAATAAGATATTAGCAAAAAGACTACAGAAAATCATCCCCAGGATAATACACCATGATCAAGTAGCATTTATACCAGGAATGCAGGGCTAGTTTAATATTAGGAAAACTATCAGTATAATTGGCCATATTAATAAGGAAATTAACAAAAAACACACGGTGATCTCAATAGAGGCAGAAAAAGCATTTGATAAACTCCAACATCCATTCCTATTAAAAACACTTGAGTGTATAGGAATAAATGGACTTTTCTATAAAATAATCAGTAGCATCTATTTAAAAGCATCAGTAAGCATCATATGTAATGGGGATAAACTGGAACCATTCCCAGTAAGATCAGGTGTGAAACAAGGTTGCCCATTATCACCATTTCTATTCAATATTGCATTAGAAATGCTAGCCTCGGCAATCAGAGTTGAGAAAGAAATTAAAGGAATTAGGATAGGTAATGAGGAAACCAAACTATCACACTCTTTGCAGATGATATGATGGTATACTTAAAGAACCCCAAAGATTCTACTAAAAAGTTATTAGAAATAATTCACACCTTTAGCAAAGTTGCAGGATACAAAATAAATCCACATAAATCATAAGCATTCTTATATAACACTAACAAAATACGACAGAGCTACACAGAGAAATTACATTTAAAGTAACGACTGATAGTATAAAATATTTAGGAATCTTTCAGCCAAGGGAAAATCAGAAACTATATGACCAAAACTTTCCAACAAATAAAGTCAGATCTAACCCAATTGGAAAAATATTAAATGCTCTTGGAATGGACAAGCTAATATAATAAAGATGACAATATTACCTAAATGAATCTATTTATTTAGCGCTATACCAATCAGACTCCCCAAAAAAACTATTTTAATGACCTAGGAAAAATACAACAAAGTTCATATGGAAAAACAAAAGGTCAAAATTTCTTTTTTTTAATTTAATTTTATTTTTATTTTATTTTGTAATTATAACTTTTTTTTTTGACAGTACATATGCATGGGTAATTTTTTACAACATTATCCCTTGCACTTACTTCTATTCAGATTTTTTCCCTTCCTCCCCCAACCCCCTCCCCCAGATGGCAGGCAGTCTTATACATGTTAAATATATTACAGTATATTCTAGATACAATATATGTGTGTAGAACCGAATTTCTTGTTGCATAGGAAGAATTGGATTCAGAAGGTAAAAATAACAGTTTACACTCATTTCCCAGTGTTCCTTTTCTGGGTGTAGCTGATTCTGTCCATCATTAATCAATTGGAATTGGATTAGCTCTTCTCTATGTTGAAGATATCCACTTCCATCAGCATACATCCTCGTATAGTATCATTGTTGAAGTGTATAGTGATCTTCTGGTTCTGCTCGTTTCACTTAGCATCAG
Source organism: Sminthopsis crassicaudata (assembly GCF_048593235.1). Classification (NCBI taxonomy): domain Eukaryota; kingdom Metazoa; phylum Chordata; class Mammalia; order Dasyuromorphia; family Dasyuridae; genus Sminthopsis; species Sminthopsis crassicaudata. Next base: position 217,144,203 of record NC_133620.1, on the reverse strand, counting down.
TTGATGTAAGTCTCTCCAAGACTCTCTGTATTTCTCCTGTTGGTCATTTCTTACAGAACAATAATATTCCATAACCTTCATATACCATAATTTACCCAACCATTCTCCAATTGATGGACATCCATTCATCTTCCAGCTTCTAGCCACTATGAAAAGGGCTGCCACAAACATTTTTGCACATACAGCTCCCTTTCCCTTCTTTAGTAGTTCCTTGGGATATAAGCCCAGGAGTAGTATGGCTGGGTCAAAGGGTATGCATATTTTGATAACTTTTGGGGCATAATTCCAGATTGCTCTCCAGAATGGTTGGATTCTTTCACAACTCCACCAACAATGCATCAGTGTCCCAGTTTTCCCACAGCCCCTCCAACATTCATCGTTATTTGTTCCTGTCATCTTAGCCAATCTGACAGGTGTGTAATGATACCTCAGAGTTGTCTTAATTTGCATTTCTGTGATCAGTAGTGATTTGGAATACTCTTTCATATGAGTGGAAATAGTTTTAATTTCATCATCTGAAAATTGTCTGTTCATATCCTTTGACCATTTATCAATTGGAGAATGGCTTGATTTCTTATAAATTAAAGTCAATTCTCTGTATATTTTGGAGATAAGGCCTTTATTAGAACCTTTAACTGTAAAAATGTTTTCCCAATTTGTTACATCCCTTCTAATCGTGTTTACATTAGTTTTGTTTGTGCAGAAACTTTTTAATATGGTGTAATCAAAATTTTCTATTTTGTGATCAATAATGGTCTCTAGTTCTCCCTTGGACACAAACTCCTTCCTCCTCCACAAGTCTGAGAGGTAAACCATCCCATGTTCCTCCAATTTATTTATGATTTCGTTCTTTACGCCTAAATCTTGGACCCATTTTGATCTAATCTTAGTATGTGGTGTTAAATGTGGGTCCATGCCTAGTTTCTGCCATACTAATTTCCAGTTTTCCCAGCAGTTCTTGTCAAATAGTGAATTCTTATCACAAAATTTGGGATCTTTGGGTTTGTCAAACACTAGATTGCTATTTTTATTCACTATCTTGCCCTGTGAACCTAACCTATGCCACTGATCAACTAGTCTATTTCTTAGCCAATACCAAATGGTTTTGGTGACTGTTGCTTTATAATATAGTTCTAGATCAGGTACAGCTAGACCACCTTCTCTTAATTTTTTTTCATTATTTCCCTTGAAATTCTCGACCTTTTGTTCTTCCATATGAATTCTGTTGTTATTTTTTCTAGGTTATTTAAATAGTTTCTTGGAAGTCTGATTGGTATAGCACTAAATAAATCGATTAGTTTAGGGAGTATTGTCATCTTAATTATATTCACTTGGCCTATCCAAGAGCACTGAATGTCTTTCCAATTATTTAAATCTGACTTTATTTTTGTGGAAGGTGTTTTGTAATTTTGCTCATATAATTCCTGACTCTCCTTTGGTAGATATATTCCCAAATATTTTATACTATCAATCGTTATTTTAAATGGAATTTCTCTTTATATCTCTTGCTGTTGGATTGTGTTGTTAATGTATAAAAATGCTGAGGATTTATGTGGATTTATTTTGTATCCTGCGACTTTGCTAAAATTCTGACTTATTTGTAATAGCTTTTTAGCAGAATCTTTGGGGTTCTCTAAGTATACCATCATGTCATCTGCAAAAAGTGATAATTTGATTTCCTCATTTCCTACTCTAATTCCTTGAATCTCTTTCTCGGCTCTTATTGCCGAGGCTAGAATTTCTAGTACTATATTGAAAAGCAATGGTGATAGTGGGCAACCTTGTTTCACTCCTGATCTTATAGGGAAAGGTTCTAGTTTATCGCCATTACATATGATGTTTACTGAAAGTTTTAAATATATGCTCCTTATTATTTTAAGGAATAGTCCATTTATTCCTATACTCTCAAGCATTTTTAGTAGGAATGGATGTTGGATTTTATCAAATGCTTTTTCTGCATCTATTGAGATGATCATATGGTTTTTATTAATTTGATTATTAATATGGTCAATTATACTAATAGTTTTCCTAATATTAAACCAGCCCTGCATTCCTGGTATAAATCCCACTTGATCATAGTGTATTATCCTGGGGATGATTTTCTGAAGTCTATTTGCTAATATCTTATTTAAGATTTTAGCATCAATATTCATTAAGGAAATTGGTCTATAGTTTTCTTTCTCAGTTTTTGATCTACCTGGTTTAGGTATCAGTACCATGTCTGTGTCATAAAAGGAATTTGGTAGAACTCCTTCAATCCCTATTTTTTCAAATAGTTTACATAGCATTGGAGTTAGTTGTTCTTTAAATGTTTGATAGAATTCACCTGTAAATCCATCTGGGCCTGGGGACTTTTTCTTAGGAAGTTGGTTAATAGCTTGGTCTATTTCTTTTTCTGAGATGGGACTATTTAGACTACTTACTTCTTCCTCTGTTAATCTGGGCAAGCTATATTTTTGAAGGTATTCTTCTATTTCATTTAAGTTATCGAATTTATCGGCATAAAGTTGAGCAAAGTAGCTCTTAACTATTGTTCTAATTTCCTCTTCATTAGTGGTGAGTTCACCCTTTTCATTTTCAAGACTAACAATTTGCTTTTTCTCTTTCCTTTTTTTAATCAGATTTATTAAGGGTTTGTCTATTTTGTTGGTTTTTTCATAGAACCAACTGTTAGTTTTATTAATTAATTCAATAGTTTTTTTTTTTAACTTTCAATTTTATTAATCTCACCTTTTATTTTTTGAATTTCAAGTTTTGTGTTTGTCTGGGGGTTTTTAATTTGTTCCTTTTCTAGCAATTTTAGTTGTAAGCCCAATTTGTTGGCCCTCTCTTTCTCTATTTTATGCAAGTAGGCCTGTAGAGATATAAAACTTCCCCTTATTACTGGCTGTACCCCACACATTTTGGTATGATGTTTCATTATTGTCATTTTTTAGGTGAAGTTATTAATTATGTCTATGATTTGCTGTTTTACCCAATCATTCTTTAGTATAAGATTATTTAGTTTCCAATTATTTTTTGGTCTATTTTCCCCTGGCTTTTTACTAAATGTAATTTTGATTGCATTATTGTCTGAAAAGGATGCATTTACTATTTCTGCCTTACTGCATTTGATTTTGAGGTTTTTATGCCCTAGTATATGATCAATTTTTGTATTGGTTCCATGAACTGCTGAGAAGAAAGTATATTCCTTTCTGTCTCCATTTAGCTTTCGCCAAAGATCTATCATATCAAACTTTTCTAATATTCTATTTACCTCTTTGACTTCTTTCTTATTTATTTTGTGGTTTGATTTATCTAATTCTGAGAGTGCAAGGTTGAGATCTCCCGCTATTATAGTTTTGCTATCTATTTCCTCTTGCAGCTCTCTTAATTTCTCTTTTAAGAATTTAGATGCTGCACCACTTGGTGCATATATGTTTAATATTGATACTGCTTCATTATTGATGCTGCCCTTTAGCAGGATATAATGCCCTTCCTTATCTCTTTTAATTAGATCAATTTTTGTTTTTGCTTGATCTGAGATGAGGATGGCTACTCCTGCTTTTTTGGTTTTGCCTGAAGCATAAAAGATTCTGCTCCACCCTTATACTTTTAGTTTGAATGTCTCACCCTGTTTCAGGTGTGTTTCCTGTAAACAACATATAGTAGGATTCTGACTTTTAATCCAGTTTGCTAACTGCTTCCTCTCTATGAGGCAGTTTGCCCCATTCACATTTATGGTTAGAAGGACTAATTCTATATTGCTTGGCATCCTATTAACCCCTGCTTATGCTTTTCCCCTTTTCTTCCCTCTTACCCCCCTACCCAGTATTAAACTGCTGAACACCACTTGCTTTTCACAGCCCTCCCTTTTTAGGATCCCTCCCCCACCTTAAAGATCCTCCCCTTATTTTACCCCTTTTCCTCAAAATTTCTGTATTCCCTTCCCCTTAGCTTACTCTTTCCCTTTTACTTTTCAATGAAGTGGAAGAAGTTTCACCATAAATCGAATATGTCTATTGATACACACTATGTTCATCTCCCTCCTTTCTTTCTCTCAGATATAATAGGTTACCTTTACCTCTTCATGAGATGTAGTACCACCACTTTACACTTTTTTATGATATAATTTCCTTTCCACCTCTAGTTTCTAAGACAGATTGTACATATGTTCTTTACATATTTTTTTGGCAGAAGTATAGTTCTCAAGATTTCTTTTTACCTTTTTAGAAATCTCTTGAGTTCTGTATTTGAAGATCAAACCTTTTATGTAGGTCTGGTTTTTTCATCAAAAATAGATGGAATTCATTTATTTTGTTAAGTGTCCATCTTCTTCCCTGGAAAACGATGCTCATTCTTGCTGGGTAAGTTATTCTTGGATGCATACCAAGGTCCTTAGCATTTTGGAATATCATGTTCCAGACCCTTCGTTCTTTTAATGTGGACGCTGTTAGATCCTGGGTTATCCTTATTGTGGATCCTCCATATCTGAATTGCTTTTTTCTAGCAGCTTCCAATATCTTTTCCTTTGTCTGATGGTTCTTGAACTTGGCCACTATATTTCTTGGCGTTTTGATTTTAGGGTCCCTTTCAGTAGGTGATCGATGAATTTTTTCAATGTCTATTTTACCCTCTGTTTCCAGAACGTCTGGGCAGTTCTCTTTGATAATTTCCTCGAAAATGGTGTCCAAGCTCTTTTTTCCACACATTTTTCAGGGAGTCTGATTATTCTCAAATTGTCTCTCCTGGATCTGTTTTCCAGGTCTGTTGTCTTTCTAGTAAGGTCCTTGACATTCTTTTCAATTGTTTCATTTCTCTGGTTTTGCTTGACTACCTCTTGGTTTCTCCTTGAGTCATTCATTTCTACTTGTTCCAGTCTAATTTTCAATGATGTATTTTCTTCACTCACTTTTTTTTTAAAATATCTCTTTGTAATTGTCCAATTGAGTTTTTACCTTCTATGGAATTTTTTTTTCCATTTTATCCATTTTATTTTTTAGAGAGCTGTTTTCTTTTTCTAGCTCACTAATCCTGTTTTCCTTGGAGTTGTTTACCTTTTCCAGCTCACTAATCTTGTTTCTCAATGATTTGATTTCTTTATCCACTCTGTCTTTGAATGCATAGGATGACTTCTCCAGGCTCTCATGCCAAGCTTCCCTTTCCTTTTCCCATTTCTCTTCCAGCTCTCTTGTGAGAGCTTTTTTGATTTCCTCTATGAGATTCTTTTGTATTGAGGAGCAGCTCATATCCCTCTTAGGGGATTCATCTGTTTTTAGTCTCCTCAGTGTTTGAAGTCTGCTCTCTCTCTATACAAAAGCTGTCAGTGGTTAGAGCCCTTTTGAATTTTTTGTTCATTTTGTCAGAGTAGGAATTCAAGAAAACAAACTGACAAGAGAAACAATTGGTCTGTTTTGTGGGGGATGGGGCTGGATGGTATTAATGGGCTTCCTCTACAGACTGGGGGTAGGGCAACAGAGAGCCACTAACAGAACAGCAATGACTGTACTGAGTCTGCGCTCTGAGGCTCTGAGAACACCTGAGTCAGTCCAGGTGGGGGTTGGGGATGGCCGGGTTCTGAGAGACGCTGGCTTTCTGGGGTTTTAATCTTCACCTCTGGTGTTTACACCCCCTCTGCTGCTCCTGGCTTGCTGCCAAGACGGAGTATCCACACTGGGGAAAAAGTCTTTTTGCAGACATGGCAGAGATAGTACCCCTCCCCCTCTGGTCTGAGCTGTGTGAGCTGCCTGTCTCGCTCTGGCTTGCCTGCCCTCAGTCTGCACCCAGTCTGATTGACCCTCCCCCAAGCAAACACAGACCTTTTCTGGTGACTTTCAAGGATGTCTTCTCTTGGTGATTATTTGTGGATTTCTTTCTGGGTCAAGCATTAAGTCTGAGGCTTGTCATGAAGTAAGTTCTGAGAGAAAACGAGAAGCTCAAGCAGCTGTCTGCCTCCACACCGCCCTCTTGGCTGGAAGTCCAAAAGGTCAAAATTTCAAAGGAATTAATGAAAAACAAAAATAAAATGAAGGTGGCCTATCTGTACCAGATCTCCAATTCTATTATAAAGCAGCAGTTTCCAAAAGCATTTATAATTGGCTAAAAAATAGACTAGTTAATCAGTGGAATAGGTTAGGTTCAATGGAAAAATCAACCAATAACTTCAATAGTCTAGTGTTTGGCAAACCTAAAGACTCCAGCTTTTGGGATAAGAATTCACTGTGTGACAAAAATTTCTGGGAAAATTGGAAATTAGTATGGCAGAAACTAGTCATTGATCCACACTTAACACTATATACCAAGATCAGGTCAAAATGGGTTCATGACCTAGGCATAAAGAATGAGATTATAAATAAATTAGAAGAGCATAGGATAGTTTACCTCTCAGGCCTGTGGAAAAGGAAGGAATTTATAAGCAAAGAAGAACTAGAAGTCATTATTGATCACAAAATAGAAAAAAATGTATTATATTGAATTAAAAGGTTTTTGTACAAACAAAACTAATGCAGCCAAGATTAGAAGGGAAGTAATAAACTAGGAAAACATTTTTACAATCAAAGGTTCTGATAAAGGCCTAATTTCCAAAATATATAGAGAATTGACTCTAATTTATAAGAAATCAAGCCATTCTCCAATTTATAAATGGTCAAAGTATATAAGCAGATAATTCTCAGATAAAAAAACAAAAAACTATTTCTACCCATATGAAAAGATGTTCCAAGTCATTAATTAGTGAAATGAAAGTTAAGACAACTCTAAGATACCCCTACACACCTGTCAGATTAGCTGGAATGACAGGGAAAGATAATGCAGAATGTTGGAGGGGATGTGGGAAAATTGGGATACTGATACATTGTTGGTGGAATTGTGAATACATCCAGCCATTCTGGAGAGCAATTTGGAATTATGCTTAAAGAGTTATCAAACTGTGCATACCCTTTGATCCAGCATCATTTCTACTGGGCTTACTTCCCAAAGAGATTTTAAAGAAGGGAAAGGGACCTGTATGTCCAAAAATGTTTGTGGCAGCCCTCTTTGTGGTGGCCAGAAATTGAAAACTGAGTGGATGCCCATCAATTGGAGAATGGCTGAATAAATTGTGGAATATGAATATTATGGAATAATATTACTTACTGTTCTGTAAGAAATTACCAACAGGATGATTTCAGAAAGTCCTTGAGAGACTTACATGAACTGATGCTGAGTGCAATGAACAGGACCAGGAGATCATTATATACTTCAACAACAATACTATATGATAATCAATTCTGATGAACCAGGCCCTCTCCAACAATGAGATGAACCAAGTCAGTTCCAATAGAACAGTAATGAACTGAACCAGCTACACCCAGCGAAAGAATTATGGGAGCTGACTATGAACCACTACTTAGAATTCCCAATCCCTATATTTTTGTCTACCTACATTTTTGATTTCCTTCACAGGCAAATTGTACACTATTTCAAAGTCCAGTTCCTTTTGTACAGCAAAATAAATGTTTGGACATATATGTGTGTGTGTGTGTATATATATATATATATAGTATTTAACTTATACATATAGTATTTAACTTATACTTTACCATATTTAATATGTATTGGTCAACCTGCCATCTGGGGGAAGGGGTGGAGGGAAGGAGGGGAAAAGTTGAAACAAAGGGTTTTTGCAATTGTCAATGATGGAAAATTACCTATGCATAAAATTTTTGTAAAAATTAATTAAATAAAAACATTTTTAAAATAACCACTCAAAAAAATAAACAAATTTGGCCAAATAGGAAAGGATGTACAAAAGCTCACTGAAGAAAATAATCCCTTAAAAATTAATATTGGGTTAATGGAAGCTAATGACTATATAAAAAAATCAAGAAAAAAATAAAGACCAATTTTTTAAAGAGAGAAGATAATATTAAATATTTTATTGAAAAAAGAAGTGATCTGGTAAATAGATCCGGGAGAGAAAATTTTTATAGCTTTTTATTTGTCCAAATATATGCAAAGATAGTTTTTAAAATTCACCTTTGCAAAATATTGTATTCCAAATATTTCTTTCCCTCTCACCTCCCTCCTTCCTTAGACAGAAAGTAATCCAATATAGGTTAAACATGTGCAATTCTTCTAAATATATTTCCACATTTGTCAAACTGTGCAAGAAAAATCAGGTCAAAAGAAGAAAAACACAAGAAAAATAACAAGCAAGAAAACAACAAAAGCTGAAAATACTATGCTTTGATCTACATTCAGTCTCCATAGTTCTCTTTCTGGATGTGGATGAATCTTTTCATTACACATTTGTTGGAATTGTCTTACATTGTTGAAAAGAGCTAAGTCCATCACAGTTGATCACCATATAATCTTGCTGTATCCAATGTTCTCTTGGTTCTTTTCTGCTCACTTCACTTAGTGTCATTTCATATAAGTCTTTCCAGGATTTTCTGAAATCAGCCTGCTTATTTTTGTTGTTTTTATTGTTGTTTTTGTTAGAAAAATAATATTTCCTTACATTCATATACCATAACTTGTTCAGCCATTCCTCAACTGATAAGCATCCACTCACTTTCCATCAAGAGACATAATTTGAAAATTATTGGACCTGACTTCCGGCCAAGATGGCGGCGTGGAGGCAGACAGCTGCTTGAGCTCCTCGTTTTCTCTCAGAACTTACTTCATGACAAGCCTCTGACTTAATGCTTGACCCAGAAAGAAATCCACAAATTATCACCAAGAGAAGACATCCTTGAAAGTCGCCAGAAAAGGTCTGTGTTTGTTCGGGGGAGGGTCAATCAGACTGGGCGCAGACTGAGGGCAGACAGCCAGAGCAAGACAGGCAGCTCACACAGCTCAGACCGGAGGGGGAGGGGTGTGATCTCTGTCGTTTCTGTGAAAGGGCTTTTGCCCCAGTGTGGATGCTCCGTCTTGGCAGCAAGCCAGGAGCGGTGGAGAGGGTGTAAACACTGGAGGTGAAGATTAAAACCCCAGAAAGCCAGCGTCTCTCAGAGCCCGGCCACTCCCAACCCCCACCTGGACTGACTCGGTGCGTTCTCGGAGCCTCAGAGCGCAGACTCAGTACAGTCATTGCTGTTCTGTTAGTGGCTCTCTGCTGCCCTACCCCCAGTCTGTAGAGGAAGCCCATTAATACCATCCAGCCCTATCCCCCGCAAAACAGACCAATTGTTTCTCTTGTCAGTTTGTTTTCTTTGATTCCTACTCTGACAAAATGAACAAAAAATTCAAAAGGGCTCTAACCATTGACAGCTTCTGTGTGGAGAGGGAGCAGACTTCAAATGCTGAAGAGACTAGGAACAGAATGTCCCCAGATGTATCCCCTGGGAGGGATATAAGCTGCTCCTCAATACAAAAGAACCTCATAGAGGAAATCAAAAAGGCTCTCACAAGAGAGCTGGAAGAGAAATGGGAAAAGGAAAGGGAAGCTTGGCAAGAGAGCCTGGAGAAGTCATCCCATGCATTCAAAGACAGAATGGATAAAGAAATCAAATCATTGAGAAACAAGATTAGTGAGCTGGAAAAGGTAAACAACTCCAAGGAAAACAGGATTAGAGAGCTGGAAAAAGAAATCAGCTGTCTAAAAAATACAATGGAAAAAAATTCCATAGAAGATAAAAACTCAATTGGACAATTACAAAGAGATATAAAAAAAGTGAGTGAAGAAAATACATCATTGAAAATTAGACTGGAACAAGTAGAAATGAATGACTCAAGAAGAAACCAAGAGGGAGTCAAACAAAACCAGAGAAATGAGACAATTGAAAAGACTGTCAAGTACCTTACCAGAAAGACAACAGACCTGGAAAACAGATCCAGGAGAGACAATTTGAGAATAATCGGACTCCCTGAAAAATGGGAGGAAAAAAAGAGCTTGGACACCATTTTCGAGGAAATTATCAAAGAGAACTGCCCAGATGTTTTGGAAACAGAGGGTAAAATAGACATTGAGAAAATTCATCGATCACCTACTGAAAGGGACCCTAAAATCAAAACGCCAAGAAATATAGTGGCCAAGTTCAAGAACCATCAGACAAAGGAAAAGATATTGGAAGCTGCTAGAAAAAAACAATTCAGATATGGAGGATCCACAATAAGGATAACACAGGATCTAGCAGCGTCCACATTAAAAGAACGCAGGGCCTGGAACATGATATTCCGAAAGGCTAAGGAACTTGGTATGCAGCCAAGAATAACTTACCCAGCAAGAATGAGCATCATTTTCCAGGGAAGAAGATGGACATTTAACGAAATAAATGAATTCCATCTATTTTTGATGAAAAAACCAGACCTACATAAAAGGTTTGATCTTCAAATACAGAACTCAAGAGACTTCTAAAAAAGGTAAAAAGAAATCTTGAGAACTATACTTCTGTCAAAAAAATATGTAAAGAACATATGTACAATTTGTCTTAGAAACTAGAGGTGGAAAGGAGATTATATCATAAAAAAGTATAAAGTGGTGGTACTACATCTCATGAAGAGGCAAAGGTAACCTATTATATCTGAGAGAAAGAAAGGAGGGAGATGAACATAGCGTGTATCAATAGACATATTCGATTTATGGTGAAACTTCTACCACTTCATTGAAAAGTGAAAGGGAAGGAGTAAGCTAAGGGGAAGGGAATACAGTAATTTCGAGGAAAAGGGATAAAATAAGGGGAGGATCTTTAAGGTGGGGGAGGGATCCTAAAAAGGGAGGGCTGTGAAAAGCAAGTGGTGTTTACCAGTTTAATACTGGATAGGAGGGTAAAAGGGAAGGAAAGGGGAAAAGCATAAGCAGGGGTTAATAGGATGGCAAGCAATATAGAATTAGTCCTTCTAACCATAAATGTGAATGGGGCAAACTGCCTCATAAAGAGGAAGCAGTTAGCAGACTGGATTAAAAGTCAGAATCCTACTATATGTTGTTTACAGGAAACACACCTGAAACAGGATGAGACATTCAAACTAAAAGTAAAAGGGTGGAGCAGAATCTATTATGCTTCAGGCAAAACCAAAAAAGCAGGAGTAGCCATCCTCATCTCAGATCAAGCAAAAACAAAAATTGATCTAATTAAAAGAGATAAGGAAGGGCATTATATCCTGCTAAAGGGAAGCATCAATAGTGAAGCAGTATCAATATTAAACATGTATGCACCAAGTGGTGCAGCATCTAAATTCTTAAAAGAGAAATTAAGAGAGCTGCAAGAGGAAATAGATAGCAAAACTATAATAGCGGGAGATCTCAACCTTGCACTCTCAGAATTAGATAAATCAAACCACAAAATAAATAAGAAAGAAGTCAAAGAGGTAAATAGAATACTAGAAAAGTTTGATATGATAGATCTTTGGCGAAAGCTAAATGGAGACAGAAAGGAATATACTTTCTTCTCAGCAGTTCATGGAACCTATACAAAAATTGATCATATACTAGGGCATAAAAACCTCAAAATCAAATGCAGTAAGGCAGAAATAGTAAATGCATCCTTTTCAGACCATAATGCAATCAAAATAACATTTAATAAAAAGCCAGGGGAAAATAGACCAAAAAATAATTGGAAACTAAATAATCTTATACTAAAGAATGATTGGGTAAAACAGCAAATCATAGACATAATTAATAACTTCACCCAAGAAAATGACAATAATGAGACATCATACCAAAATGTGTGGGATACAGCCAAAGCAGTAATTAGGGGAAGTTTTATATCTCTACAGGCCTACTTGCATAAAATAGAGAAAGAGAGGGCCAACGAATTGGGCTTACAACTAAAATTGCTAGAAAAGGAACAAATTAAAAACCCCCAGACAAACACAAAACTTGAAATTCAAAAAATAAAAGGTGAGATTAATAAAATTGAAAGTAAAAAAACTATTGAATTAATTAATAAAACTAAGAGTTGGTTTTATGAAAAAACCAACAAAATAGACAAACCCTTAGTAAACCTGATTAAAAAAAGGAAAGAGAAAAAGCAAATTGATAGTCTTGAAAATGAAAAGGGTGAACTCACCACTAATGAAGAGGAAATTAGAACAATAGTTAGGAGCTACTTTGCTCAACTTTATGCCGATAAATTTGATAACTTAAATGAAATGGAAGAATACCTTCAAAAATATAGCTTGCCCAGATTAACAGAGGAAGAAGTAAGTAGTCTAAATAGTCCCATCTCAGAAAAAGAAATAGACCAAGCTATTAACCAACTTCCTAAGAAAAAGTCCCCAGGACCAGATGGATTTACAGGTGAATTCTACCAAACATTTAAAGAACAACTAACTCCAATGCTATGTAAACTATTTGAAAAAATAGGGATTGAAGGAGTCCTACCAAATTCCTTCTATGACACAGACATGGTACTGATACTTAAACCAGGTAGATCGAAAACTGAGAAAGAAAACTATAGACCAATTTCCTTAATGAATATTGATGCTAAAATCTTAAATAAGATATTAGCAAATAGACTTCAGAAAATCATCCCCAGGATAATACACTATGACCAAGTGGGATTTATACCAGGAATGCAGGGCTGGTTTAATATTAGGAAAACTATTAGTATAATTGACCATATTAATAATCAAATTAATAAAAACCATATGATCATCTCAATAGATGCAGAAAAGGCATTTGATAAAATCCAACATCCATTCCTACTAAAAACGCTTGAGAGTATAGGAATAAATGGACTATTCCTTAAAATAATAAGGAGCATAAATTTAAAACCTTCAGTAAACATCATATGTAATGGTGATAAACTAGAACCTTTCCCTGTTAGATCAGGAGTGAAACAAGGTTGCCCACTATCACCATTACTATTCAATATAGTACTAGAAACTCTAGCCTTGGCAATAAGAGCCGAGAAAGAGATCCAAGGAATTAGAGTAGGAAATGAAGAAATCAAACTGTCACTTTTCGCAGATGACATGATGGTATACTTAGAGAACCCCAAAGACTCTGCTAAAAAGCTATTAGAAATAATTCAGAATTTTAGCAAAGTCGCAGGATACAAAATAAATCCACATAAATCCTCAGGATTTTTATACATTACCAACACAATCCAACAGCAAGAGATACAAAGAGAAATTCCATTCAAAATAACAGTCGATAGTATCAAATATTTGGGAATATATCTACCAAAGGAGAGTCAGGAATTATATGAGCAAAATTACAAAACACTTGCCACAAAAATAAAGTCAGATTTAAATAATTGGAAAGACATTCAATGTTCTTGGATAGGCCGAGCGAATATAATAAAGATGACAATACTCCCCAAACTAATCTATTTATTTAGTGCTATACCAATCAGACTCCCAAGAAACTATTTTAATGACCTAGAAAAAATAACAACAAAATTCATATGGAAGAATAAAAGGTCAAGAATTGCAAGGGAACTAATGAAAAAAAAGTCAGAGGAAGGTGGTCTAAGTGTACCTGATTTAAAGCTATATTATAAAGCAACAGTCACCAAAACCATTTGGTATTGGCTAAGAAATAGACTAGTTGATCAGTGGCATAGGTTAGGTTCACAGGACAAGATAGTGAATAAAAATAGCAATCTAATCTTTGACAAACCCAAAGATCCCAAATTTTGGGATAAGAATTCATTATTTGACAAAAACTGCTGGGAAAACTGGAAATTAGTATGGCAGAAACTAGGCATGGACCCACATTTAACACCACATACTAAGATTAGATCAAAATGGGTCCAAGATTTAGGCATAAAGAACGAAATCATAAATAAATTGGAGGAACATGGGATGGTTTACCTCTCAGACTTGTGGAGGAGGAAGGAGTTTGTGTCCAAGGGAGAACTAGAGACCATTATTGATCACAAAATAGAACATTTTGATTACACCAAATTAAAAAGTTTCTGCACAAACAAAACTAATGCAAACAAGATTAGAAGGGAAGTAACAAATTGGGAAAACATTTTTACAGTTAAAGGTTCTGATAAAGGCCTCATCTCCAAAATATACAGAGAATTGACTTTAATCTATAAGAAATCAAGCCATTCTCCAATTGATAAATGGTCAAAGGATATGAACAGACAATTTTCAGATGATGAAATTAAAACTATTTCCACTCATATGAAAGAGTGTTCCAAATCACTATTGATCAGAGAAATGCAAATTAAGACAACTCTGAGGTATCATTACACACCTGTCAGATTGGCTAAGATGACAGGAACAAATAACGATGAATGTTGGAGGGGCTGTGGGAAAACTGGGACACTGATGCATTGTTGGTGGAGTTGTGAAAGAATCCAACCATTCTGGAGAGCAATCTGGAATTATGCCCAAAAAGTTATCAAAATGTGCATACCCTTTGACCCAGCCATACTACTACTGGGCTTATACCCCAAGGAACTACTAGAGAAGGGAAAGGGTCCTGTATGTGCCAAAATGTTTGTGGCAGCCCTTTTCATAGTGGCTAGAAGCTGGAAGATGAATGGATGTCCATCAATTGGAGAATGGTTGGGTAAACTATGGTATATGAATGTTATGGAATATTATTGTTCTATAAGAAATGACCAACAGGAGAAATATAGAGAGGCTTGGAGAGACTTACATCAACTGATGCTGAGTGAAACGAGCAGAACCAGAAGATCATTATACACTTCAACAATGATACTGTACGAGGATGTATGCTGATGGAAGTGGATTTCTTCAACATAGAGAAGAGCTAATCCAATTCCAATTGATTAATGATGGAAAGAACCAGCTACATCCAGAAAAAGAACAATGGGAAATGAATGTAAACTGTTATTTTTACCTTCTGAATCCAATTCTTCCTGTGCAACAAAAAAAAAATTCGGTTCTACACACATATATTGTATCTAAATTATACTGTAATATATTTAACATATATAAGACTGCTTGCCATCTGGGGGAGGGGTTTGGGGGAGGAAGGGAAAAAATCTGAATAGAAGTAAGTGCAAGGGATAATGTTGTAAAAAATTACCCATGCATATGTACTGTCAAAAAATGTTATAATTATAAAATAAAATAAAAATAAATTAAATAAATAAAAAAAAAAAAAAAAGAAAATTATTGGACCTGAAAATAATAAGCAAAAAATAGCCTAGACTTATCTTTCAAGAAATTATCAAGAAAACTTGTCCTGATATTCTAGAACCAGAGGATAAAATAGAACTAGAACCAATTGATCGTCTCCTGAAAGAGATCCCAAAATAAAAACTCTTAGGAATATTATAGCAAAATCTTCCAGGATACATTATTGCAGCCAAAAAAGAAGTGATTCAAATATAGTGGCACCACAGTCTGGATAACACAAGATTTAGCAGCTTCTACAACAAAAGTTTGGAGAGCTTAGAATGTGGCACTCCAGGAGGGTACTGGAGCTAGGATTATAACCAAGAATCATCTACCCAGCAAAACTGAGTTTAATCCTTTAGGGTGAGGAAATGGCCATTCAGTGAAATAGTGGATTTTCTAGCATTATTGATGAAAAGAGAGATGAATAAAAAAAATTGACTTTCAAATATAAGATCTAAGAGAAGTTTAAAAACCAATCAGGAAAGGGAAATCAAAGGGGACTTAAAGCAAAACTTACATGGGATGATGATAATTGTAATTCATAAAAACTCTCATCATTAAAGTCATTTGAAGGAACTTATGTAGATAGAGGGCATGCTTGTGAGTTGAAGACAAAGGAGTAATATATTAAAGAAATACAATTAAGAGGTGAGAGAAATATACTGGGAGAAAGTTAAAGGGAGATACGGAATAGTGTAAATTATCTGCCATAAAAAGAGACAGGAAAAAAAAAAACTTTTACAATGGAGGGGGAAGAGAAGAAGGGCATAAGTGAGTCAACCTTAGTCTTTTAAGAATTTGCTCAAAGAGAACATACACACTCAATATAGCTGTAGAAATTGTGGTATGTTATTATGATGAAAGACTCTTGTGCTATAAGAAAAGAAAACTAGAAAAACTTAAATAAGCTGATGCAAAGTGAAATGTACTGTTTACAAAGTAATAATAATACTGTAAGATGATAAGCCCTGGACAACTTAGTTATTCTCAGCAGTACAGTGTTCCAAAACAATTCTGAAGGATGAATGATGAAAAATTCTATCTATCCCAAGAGAAAGTACTGGGCGGTGTTAAAATATAGATCAAAACCTCCTTTTTAAATTCTTTTTTTTTTCCTCTCTCTTTCTTAAGGTATTTTTTGCTATGTGTTCTTTTACTATTCTTTCACTATTATACAACTTTATTTTGTATGGCTACATGTGTATAACTTATATTAAATTGCTTGCCTTCTCATTAGGCATTAAGAGTGGATAGGGAGGGACAAAGATAATATGAAACTCAAAAGTTTTAAAAATGAATGGTAAAAATGATTTTAACATATAACTGGGGAAAATAAAATACTGAATAAGTTTTTAAAAGTAAAAAAAAGTTGTATATCAGAAAAATTATAAGCTCAATTATCTTAGAAATATGTGGAAAGACTTGCACAAAATAAAACATAGTGAAATTAGCAGAACCAAGAGAACATTGTATGTAGTAACAAAAATGTTTTAAGAATGAATTTGACCTATTGTCATTTTGACTATTACAAATACTCAAATTAACTATAAAAGGCAGATTAAAAGATATTATCTACATCTAAAGAAATAACTGATAAATAGAATTATATAGAGAATAATTTTACATACACACAAAACATGTGTATATACACATAACTTTTTGTGGCTAATAGTAGCCATCACTAGGGTGTGGTGGGAGAAAAGAAAAAAAGGAATTTACATTATAACTATTAAATATTTAAAAGGAATATACAGTTGTACACAATAGATTTCTGGCTTCATATTTGAATCTTTTTATCATACTATATTTTGTAAATAATTGCTTTATTACATAAGTCAATATATTTAAAATATATATAACTAGGATATCTTGTCATGAGAAAATTACCAGATATAGAAGATAAATCAACTTGATTATATTAGGGGTATATTTATTTTAGTGAATAGATGGTGAAGATTAAAGGTAAAGCAATTCTATGATTATGAGAAATCATATCTAAATAGGAAGTATTAGTAACATTAATATAGATAAAATATTTGGTAACTGATAGCAGCAGAAGAAAAACAATTTGTACTGGATGATTGGGGGTGATTATTATTATGATCCTTTGTGAAGGGCAAAGATTTCCAAAGAATAGTTGGCATAGGTGATATGTACTTCAAATGATACAAATGATTCAAATAACACAGGAAATAACATCAACCGGAAGGTGGCTTAGTCCAAGCTGTAAATAACCCTGTGTTTCAAACAGTCCCAATATTTCTGATCTCATAAAAAGAGCAGATTATTGCAACAATGAAAAAAGTTTTTGAATGAGACAATTACAGGAAAGGTTAACCACTGATGTGATTGAGAACAGACATTCAGAGTAGTAGCACAAAAGTGTAATGCCAGGGCAAAATTGAAATGCCTTATTAGTGGTTCTACAAATTACCTAATGTTTGACAAAGTACAAAAATTAATTTCTTTGTTGAAGGCAAGAAAACTCTTGAGTTTTCTGGACCTGGTCACTGGAAGATTTTAGTAAGAGCCAAAATCACGATCATGTATGAGGAGTGAAAAGGAGAAATTCATAAAGATGGTCAAAACAGGAGTTCATTTATTCAAAATTCCCTTAGCCTTATATATCCTAAAACACTTACATAACTATAGCACATGGTGTATGTGCTAACTATATATTGCTCATGCAGGACCGCATAAACAACTTGCTATTGTGTGCAGATATTTCTTTGCTACTTACTGTACTTTAATTACAACACAGGTTGTCATGCCCCCTGACTTCTCAGGAAGGCTGAGATGCCCCTAGGTGAAATAGGGGACCAAACCAGACATGTTGGCAGAGTTCTACTGGACTAAAGGATCTAATACCTGCCCCCAGAGTTTTCCACTATCTGTGACCCTCCATAATGAGTTAATAAATTCTGTTTTTATCATTCTGTTAATGCACAGTTATATATTTATTTTTATCCCAAAGTCTATGCTGAATGAATAATCATCTATAAACAAAACATCTTATATCAATTTTAGTCTCCACTTTAGCATTTTCAAGTTAAATACTTTACTCTTGGTGTAGTAGCTGACCTTGATCTTTTTCATCCTCATTGAAAATATCAGACAACATCACTGAAAACCTCATTCTAAAAAGGATAACCCAAGCATACAGCCCTACTTCCCTCCATGAGTGGCTGGGAAAGCATGAGAACATTATCCATTATCAAGAATCAATGCAAAGATTTCTGGGGGTGGAGCCAAGATGGCTGTGGGAAGTCAGGAAGCTGCTGGTGTTCCCAGTTTCCCTCGAAAAACACATGAAACCAAGCCCTTGAACAGAGGCTGACAGAATGTAATCATTTTCCTCCTCAAGATAGATTGGAAAAACTTCAGGAAAGGCCAGTCTCAGTGTGGTGAAAAGGGAGTTCAGCTCAACTCAAACAGAATCTGGGAAAGCCAGGGAGAGGGACTTAATCACAATAGATCAGCAACTGAGATTCTTGGTCCTGGTTCAGTCTTCAGCACCTGCTCAGAGAGCAAATTCTAAGAAATCATAGAAAAAGCAGAACAGAATTTATTATTCTTCAGATGAAGTGAAAAAACCAAGTAAAGCAAATCTCAAAGCAAAAGTAAATATAGATCTAATTAAAACAGATAAGGAAGGAAAATACATCTTGGTAAAGCGTACTATAAACAAGGAAGTGGGAATGTTATTACATGTATATGCACCAAGTGGTAGAGCATACAGATTCTTAGGGAAGATATTAAGCAAGTTCCAGAAAGAAATAGAAAACAAAATTATATTACTGGGAAGCTTCAAATTTCCCCTCTCAGAATCAGACAAATCTAACCACAAAATAAACAAGAAACTAGGGAGGTTAATAGGATCCTAAAAAAACCTAGATATGAAAGACCTCTAGACAAAACTGAATAAGGACAGAATGATATACTTCTTTGCCTTGGCAGTACATGGCACCTGTACAAAAATTGACCATTTATTAGAGCATAAAAACATCAAAGTCAAATGCAAAAAGTCAGAAATTGTAAACGCTTCCTTTTTCAGAACCCAATACAATAAAATTATAGTAAAAAAAAAAAAAAAAAAAAAGGCCAGGTAAAATAGACTAAAAATCAATTTGAAATTAAATAATCTAACAGCAACAAATAACAGAAACAATCCACAATTCATCCAAGAATAATAATGAGACATTATACCAAAATCTATGGAATGTAGTCAAAGCAGTTCTTAGGGGGAAATGGTATATTTTTAAATAGCTATTAAAGGGAAGGGAAAATTACAGCATCAAAAATGAAAAGGGCTGAAAGTATCACCAATGAAAACGAAATTAAAAAAATAATTACAAGTTATTTTGTTTAACCATATGGAAACAAATCTGACAATCTAACTGAAATGGTTGAATATTTACAAAAATGTAAATCACCCAGATTAATCAAAGGGAAAATTAATTATTTAAATAGTCAATTTTAGAAAAAGAAATTGAACTCCTTAAGAAAAAATTTCAAGGGTCAGGTGAATTTACAAG
The DNA here is from genome assembly GCF_048593235.1 of Sminthopsis crassicaudata. NCBI lineage: Eukaryota > Metazoa > Chordata > Mammalia > Dasyuromorphia > Dasyuridae > Sminthopsis > Sminthopsis crassicaudata. The sequence continues at coordinate 217,124,656 of NC_133620.1, read as the reverse complement.
TGAATTCTACTAAACATTTAAAGAACAATTAATTCTAATACTATGTAAACCATTTGGAAAAATAAGTAAATAAGTTGTCCTTTCAAATTCTTTCTGTGACACAAATATGGTACTGATACCTACATCAGGAAGAGCCAAAACAGAGATAATTTATCTACCACATCCTTGGAGAAAGGAGAAATTTATGATCAAAGAAGAACTAGATAACTTGTGAAAGGCAAAATGACTAACTTTGATTACATTAAATTAAAAAGGTTTTTGCACGAACAAAATCAATAGAAACAAGATTAAAAGGGAAATACAAAGCTGAGAAAAAATCTTTACGGCCAGTATTTCTGATGAAGGTTAATTTCTAAACTGAATAAAGAACTGTGTCAAACATAAGAATACAAGTCATTCAGCAACTGAAAAAATAATCAAATGATATGAATAATTTTCTAATGATGAAATTAAAACCATCTATAGTTACATAAAAATACCCTAAATAACTATTGATTGGAAAAATGCACATTAAAACAATTCTGAGGTACCATCTCACACCTGTCAGATTGACTAAGATGACAGGAAAATGTTTTAAACATATGGTACACATTTTTCATGTTAAAAAACTATAAACACAATATTGAGTTCTTTGAAACTGATGCTTGATATTGGCTTTTCTATGATAAATGTTCTATTAAGTTTAGGTTTGCTTAATAGAAAGTCTTAAAAATCTGCAAGTTCCTTGAGCATCCTTTTTTTTTTCTCCTTCAATATTATAGATAATTTAGCTGGATATGATATTTTTGGCCACAGACCTAGTTATTTTAATTATTGGTAGATATTATTCCAGGATCTGTGATCTTTCAGTGTGGTCACTGATAAATCCTGTACAATTCTAATTGCAGCTTCAGTGTATATGAATTATTTCTCTTTTCTTATTTCTTGCAAAATTTTCTCTTTGATCTGAGGGTTTTGAAATTTTACAATAATATTCCTATATGTTTTCTACAAAGGATATTTTTGATGTAGTAATTGGCAGATTTTTTCTGTTTTTACTTTTCCCTCATGTTCAAGGCAATTTTCTTGGATTATTTCTTTCATTGTTGTTTAAAGGTTCTTTTTTTGTCATAATTTCAGGCAGTTCCATTATTCTTACATGTTCTCTACTTTATCTGTTCTCTAGATATGATGTTTGTCTTATGTTACACATTCTGTTCCATTTTTTTTTTATTCTTTAGAATGTTTTATTAATTTTTGTTCCCTCATACCTTCATTGACTTCTCCTTGCATAATTCTTATTTTTAAAGAATTATTTTCATCTTGGAGAATATATCTCCTTTGCTAGTTGGCTAACTTTTTTTTCATAATTTTATTTTTCTTGAATGTTTTTTTTTGTTTTTTTTTTATTTTTTCCTCAATGTCTTTCATTTGATTTTTTGTAAGGTTCTGGTTGGTTTTCTGGAGGTGTTTGGACCAGCCTTTCTTTCAGCAGAATAATCACCATGAAAATAGCCAGAGATAAAGTCCAAAAATCTTTATTGTCTCTTTCACAGTCTATTTCCTTGACTGAGGCTTGACTAGCTTTCTGGAGGTCCTCCAGAATGTGTCTTGGTTTCTGTGGAGGAAGCAGGAGGACCACCACGAGGGTCTCTGTCTTGAAGTCTCCTTGTGTCCAGGAGCTTGTGCTCCAGCCTCCAGTACTCTGTCTTCCCAGAGTCTGTTTCACCCACTCTTCCTCCCAAGTCTGACTCTGGCCTCTTAAATACTCTATTACAATTAAATCCATTCATCATACTGATTATAAGCCAATCATTACATGACTAGGGAACCATTATTTGTTGTAATATTATTTCAATCATACTGACCTAGAGAACTATTAATCACTATGCTAAACCATTGTCTTATCAATTCCACTGAGTTAACACTTTGTTTAAATCAATAATACAGAGTTTCAGCATTCTACCATTTTTGAATTTCCTTTTTTAAGTTCTATAAATTCTCTCTGGGCAGGGAGTCATTTCACATTACTCTTTGGGGTAAAAGAAGCTCTTTTACTTTAGTATCTTCCTTTAAAGATGAAATCTGGTCTTCCCTGTTCCTACAGTAAGTTTCTACAATGAGATTTTTTTTGCCATTTTTTTAAGCACCTCTAATCATAGGGTGGGGTGCTGGTGATTCTAGTTTCACTTGCCCCCTGACCTGGAACCTCAAACTAACAGCTTTACCCTCCAGAAAATGTAGTAGAGTTCCTGCCCCAATATCTCTGCATTCATGGGTGTTCTTCCTTCTCTCCCATGGCTGGATCTCAGCAGCACAGCTAGCTGAGGTTCATTCTGAATTTTTCCAGACTCAGACCTCAACTCCACATAATGTCTAGGAGGTGAAAATTTCTGTAGTTACCACTGAGGCTCCAGCCACATCCAGCTAGTCCTAGAGTCCCTACTTGCTGTTTCTGTGGAGCAGGAGGTGTTTGTACTGGTTAATCCCTGGTTCAAGGGTTTTCTTCAGGTCTTCTCAGGTTATACCTGGAGGACCCCTATTCTGCCCCAAATCTTGATTTTTCACCAGTCTATGTTCACTCCGAGGAACAAATTTGTTTTATTTGTAGGGGAAAATCTGGAGAGTTTAAATTTATCAACCTACTCCTCCACTTTCTCAGAATCCTCCACTCAAGAACAGGATTAATTAAATTAATCCCATAATAATTAAATTAATCATGGGACTTGACATTTATAAAGAAAACATTAATATACAGTAATCCTTTTGTTTACTGTGACTTTATCACCTGGGCATTATTTTCACATTAAAGAAATTATCTTTCTTATTTGAATTGTTAACAGTTTCTAGCAAAGAATACCATAACTACTACTTATAGCAACTGTGAATATTTAAAGTTTCATATTTATGTTTCCATAAATATTACTCAGCATAGTGACATATGGTAGACAGGAATATGTAAAAATGATGTGTTTTCATTGTGCTTTTGTTTCTTAACAGGCTGAACTTCTCTGGAACATATCATCCTCATTCTAAGTAGAGATTGTTTAGGGGAAAGAAAAGAATCTATAAATGATATTCTTTTCAAAGCATAAAAAACAAAAATCTTTGCATTGTTAATGTATCCAATTTTTTTTTTTTTTTTTTTTTTGGTCATGAGAGACACTATGGCATACTGAATAGAGTACCACACTGAGTCAGGAAAACTTGAGGCTCACACATTATCAGTGACAGTTCCTAACATTATCTCTCTGAGTAAATCACTTCCATCTCTGTGTTTTAGTTCGCTCATCTATAAAATGAAAGGTTTGACCTTAGTGGAGTCTCCAGTCTCTTGCAGATTGAGATGTATTATTGCACAATCATATAATTCTAGAATATATTCATCTGAAATCAGCATACAACATATGTGTGCAGATTATAAACTATATGTAAGCTTATCATTGTAACGTAATTATCTTTTCATTTACATAAGATTAATGTGACAAATGAGAACATACACATTTTTTACCAGATTTGAGAATACATGAATTGTATTGAATCAGAACTGACCTATAAATCTATAGAAAAGCAAATTGAAAACCTAGTTTGCCCTTAAATTCTAATAAGTAGTGATCTACACATATTCCTTTGCTAGCATCATAGTATACATTGCATATATGTACATCTATGTATATGTGCACACATACATATATGTGTATATGTTATATACATGTATTTACATACATAGTAATAAATTAATGAAGACATATGTGTTAATGTTTAGAATAATTTAAATGCACTCTTTGTTTTATACATACATACAAACATACATACACACATACATATATATATGTATATATATATATATATACATAGATAACCCCAAAAGTTTAAATTATATATCAGTCTTATTTATTGTAAAAACCACATACAGACTTAATAATTTTACATAACTTTATCTTCATGTGAGCCATAGAAGAGTATGAAGGGAATATATACAGGAGACAAATATATGGAATAATTTTAAGGTAAGTATTATTTTTATATGCTTTTCTGTAGACATATGGGCCAATCTAATTCAGAATGATTCATGTGTATTCAGTACTAGTAAAACCTCCTCTAGCAAGTAGCATTCTTTTGTTTATTTCAAAATGTTATAATGATATTTTTCATTAATTCCAAACTCTGCCTAAGGAAAGATTAGAAAATGAAAGGATTCAGTTTTCCATTTATATAAATGTTATTTGTGGTGAACCTTGAATAACCCTCTTCTAAAACACCAAGTCTCACCTTTGACAAGAGATTCATAGCAAGGGTCAGAAAAAGATAGCCACCCTCCTCATGGGACCACCCACCCTGCCTGACCAGAGTAATCAGTTTTGAAAAATGCTTTGAATTATACATGCAGCAGCATAGACAAGCCACTGTCATTTAGCTAGCTCTAAAAAAGATTTGGTGCACAGTAAATACAACTGATTTTATGTATCTTGGAAGATGACACTTTATTATAAAGTATGTCACAGTCATCCTCTCTGGCTGTTAAGACATCCAAAGTCATGTCAGTTTTACAACCTTCCCTACCGATTACAAGTCTGAAGGGCAGTTAGTGACAAGTTGGCAATGTTTTGTCAAGCTATTCAGTTTATACAGATGGAACTGCATTTCACTCACAAAATCCATTACAAGTGCAAATATGGGACTAAATGGGGCCAGAGTTTGTTAGAAATGTGAATGCAACCAGAAACAGAAATGTTCTGAAATGAATACAGATATATGGTAAGCACTATGACATTCAACACTTGTCTCTTAAAATGTTCACTACTGATAAACATCTTTGAATTTAAGGTCATTTGAAAGTAAAACTAGTCAGTTCTGACTAGGACTCATTCAGGTACATATTTATTTAAATTTTAAAAGTTATTTTAATTCCTTTGCTATTAAAATAATAGTGATTTCCACATGTAATCTATACTAACCCCTCATTACTTTGCAAATCTTATATTGCAGCAAAGGGGATTTAAAAAATCAAATTAAAAACAACTAAAGTATTGAATCCATTTGACAACATATTCAACCTATGTTGCATAATATAAGTATTCAGCACATAATATACCCATTAGTAGTCCTACATCTTTTACAAAAACAAAGAGAAACATTTTCTCATACTTCTATATTACTGGTCATTATGAGATAGATTCTAGCTTCATTTTGTTGTTTGCATTTAAACTTTATAATTAATATGAATATAATTACCTTATTTTTGCTTACTTTACTATGAATTGGTTCTTGTGTCTTCTTATTTTTATTCCAATTCTATATTAGATATTTCTTATGGAATGCAGTATTTACTTTTATTACTGTACCATAATTTGACTACTCATACTGCAATTGTTAACTATCTAAAAGATATCATCACGGAACTATATGATAGTAAGAGAGAATGAACTGATCATATAGCAAGAGGGAAATGGTAAATGTAGATAACCAGAATATATGCATAAAAATGTGAGGTCAAAGTCAAATATTATGAAATGGTTTGTCATTTAAAAATTAATTAGACAAAAACATACTCTCATCAAAATATGAATTATTTTATCTCATTGCCTCTTTAGAATTATTTCAATCTTTCTTCATTTTTGCCAATTTGCTGAATATGAAGAGAAAACTCAAGTATTTCAATTTATATTTATCCTATTGCTAAAGGGTCAAATTTTTACATGATTATTAATAGTTCACAATTATTTTCATAAATGTCCATATCATTTGATTGGCTACATTGGAACCATTATTTTTATTATATTTATAAACATTTCTCATGTTGCTTGGGTAATATGTGATGGAAACATTTTATTCAAACCACTAATTTTAACTATGATCCTAGTTGCATGTATTTGTTCTGATTATTTTTATTTTATTTTATTTAATCAAATAAGTTTATGTTCTATATCTGTATTATTTTCTTTCTTCTTTTTATCCTTCCCTGTCTTAGATGTTAAAACCAGTTGTAACCATTTGTCTTGTCTCATAAAATGAATTTTCTATATTGATCACCACAATTATTTAAAAATGTATAACCTAAATATTATTTTAAAACATTTAAATTTAATAAAAAATCAATGATAGATCCTTTGAGATCATTATTTTTTATTTTAGTATTTCAAAAATTGTTTATTCTTTTAAACATTCTGAAATTAAGACTCCTATTCCTTATTTTATTAATATTGGAATCTTATCTTATCATTCATCATTCATCCACTATAAATTCTTGGCTTTGTAAGCATAAAATTTTATATATTACAGTCATGTTGTTTAATTCTTAAAGCAAAATTCTTATTCACTTTTTCTTAACTTTGAAAATTTGAGTCTCTCTCTCTCTCTTTCTCTCTTCCCTCATTGAGTACAAGATATCACATTGATTTAAAAGACATTTCCCTAAGAACCAAATTTTAGTTTTATTTATTTTTCTGGCTACATTATTTTATTTTTCATTCATCCTTCCCTTAATTTTAAACAATCCCTATGCTATGATTACTGTACTTTTAAATTTCTTCATTTTATTTTTGGTTAATTAATCTTTTTTCTACATTATTAAAGTGTGTTCAAAGATTTTTTTTCTCTGAGATCTGTTTAGGTTATATTGGTATATTGTCTATTATTATTAGCTTTTATATATTTTTTAAAATTATGAATCAATCAATTGTTATAAATATCAACTCCAAATAAAATTAATTAATTTAAAGTTTAAATTGAGATCTATATCTTGTACTTTTTCACTATTAAAATTTATTTTTGCAGGCATGTAGAGGGTTGTGCCTGATTAGCAAAAAGTGTATTTCACATTCCTGCATTTTCACATTTATTATTTTTCTCTCCCTCTATGTGTATGTATGTGTGTGTGTGTGTGTGTGTGTGTGTGTGTGTGTGTGTGCACTGACATATGGGAGTTCTTATGTAAACACTGTTTTTTTTTTTTTTTTTTTTTTTTGTTATTGATTTTCCCTTAGTATTTTAAAGTCAAAACTTTTTTGGGGGGATAATTTTTCTTTTCTTAATTTGATATTAGTTTGTTTTCATATATTGTCTTGCTCCTCTGCTTATTTCTCTTATCACAATTTCTTCAAATTACTTAAATCTTTAATTTCTTGTTTGCTTGGTAATTTATCTATTCTATTCTCTCTTTTCTTAACCTTCCTCTTCCTCTAACTGATTCAAAATCTACCCTTTGTCTTTTGTATGCAATCTTTTACCTTATCTTATTTTGTAATGTACCTTTTAAAATTTTTTTTCTTTTGTCTTTCTCAATAGTTTATAATACTCATAGGCTATTTTGAATTCTGTTTCCCAGTTTGTGGAGTGTGTTTTTAATTGTTTAATCTTTATTCCCTCTATGTCATTCAAGAAAGGAAGAACTTCTACAATACCAAGTTTATCATTTCTATATCCCATTTCCTTGTTAGCATATGTCTGTTTTTATTGAAGTCTTCATTTGTTGTGCTTCTTTACTAGAAATATCAGTTCGTCATACCATATAGACGCTGTAATGTGGTGGGAGGTAAATTGTATATTAATTTAGTTCTAAGTGCTACTATTGCTGCAAACATTCATCTCCTCAAAATCCCTGTATATATGTCCTCTGTATTTATTTCCACATAGACTTTGACTGGATACAACACAAAGACTCATGTATTACTCCTTTGATTACATTTGGTTAGAGAAACAGTCTTTGAGGTTCTACATTTACCCCTTGCCTCCATACAAATGATTAGAAAATCATGTAGCATATAACCCCTGTGGAAATATATTTGAATGCTCCCTTTCATTTCCCTTCCTACCATTTCTCCTTTCTGTTCTATGCTTTCTCTTCTCTCTTTTATTCTTTTCCTCTTCCTTTAATGTCCTCTTTTTCTCTCTATTTCTATTCTCAATCTCTCTGTCTCTTTCTCTGTATGTTTCTATCTCTAACTCTGTCTTATGTGTGAGTCTGTCTCTTTTTGTCCCTCTGTGTCTCTCTCTCTCTTCCATTCAAGATTTTTAGAGATGGAAGAAATGACCTCTTTCTGTTCACCTTCAGTATATTCTCAGTTCTCCACTTCTTATTTCCTTTCTTCTCCCTACTTTCATAACTAATTGTTGTATTGCTATCCTGTGTACACAAAAAAGATACTAATTCAATTATAGCAGAGAATAAGATTTATCTCAAATAATATTAATTCAATCATTCCTCCTTTTTCCTAATTCTTTAAAATACCCTTGTCTTTATTCTCCAAAATAGTTTGTGTTTCTTGACATTTCTTTTTTTCTTTTTACTAAAAATTCAGCTACTTTTCTTTGAAATGAATTCTAGACACATGAATGGAGTTCATAAATTAGATTTTTTCTTTATAATTATGCTTGCTTATTTATATTTCCTGTCTCTCTTTGACAGCAAAGTGGCACAGTGGAGTGTTAGGCCTGGAATCAAAAAGACTGATATCATTGAGTTCAAATATGACCTCAGAGACATACTAGTTGTATGAACCTTGGTAAGTCACATAATCCTTATTGCCTCAGTTTCTTCATTTGTAAAATGAGCTGGAGAAGGAAATAGCAAATCAATATCTTTGCCAAGAAAATCCCAAATTGGGTTATAAAGGATTGAATACAACTGAAATGACTGAACAGCAATCTTTTAGATACCAATGTAGAATGATAGACTTGAAAAATCATTAGTTTGGAAGTCTAGTATTCAGTCATTTTTTCTGAACTGTCTTTCTTTTCATGACCTCTTTTGAGTTTATGCCACACACCACACATACACACACACACACACACACACACACATACATATACATATATACATATATATTTGCTTGTGTACTTATGTGTTTCACTTTTTGCTATTTGTTTCTATTTTCCTATCAAATGTGTTTTTATTTTAAGATTCTTTCCATACCTAATTTACATTACACACTGAATGACACTGTACTCTCTACTTTGATGAAATCGTAGACATGAACCAAAACTCTAAACTTTAAGCAACTTCCCCTCTATCTCCCCCTGACCCTGGATATAGGGCACTAAAGTAGAAAGACAAAGATTGTGAGAAAGTCTGATGCAAACCTTTGTAGGTCTACTTCCCTCACACAGAAAATTCCTCTATGGATTCCCAAAATTAAGGCAGTCCCTTTGGTAAAGAAAAAAAAAAAAAAAAAAAGATAGGATTCTCAGTTCCTATGAACTCAATGTTTATTGTTATACTTGACTGGATATATCAGCCACATAAGTATAGATCCAACAGTAGGAGAGAATTGGAATTTTAAGTATTTCATACCTCTAATAATCCAGAAATGTTTTTTAACCCTGAATGATCTTTCTATATTTTTTAATCATTTAAAATTATTATGTGACATTTTTCTAGTCACAGTGAATTGCCTAAAAATGAAATCTACAATTTGGTCAACTATGTAAATGATAAAAAATGTTTCAAGAATTTATGCTAATTTCCATTTCTATAATTTTGAACATACACACACATACATACATAGATACGTATACAGACACATAAATGTCTCTATCTAAATGTATGAGTATATGTGTGTATTTCTGTGTATATATATATATATATATATATATAAATGTATATAATTCAAAAGCATCTTTAGGAAGTGTTGAATATCTTGTTTATAAGCAAATTCAATGAAGGTTAACTGCTATCAAGATTTATGAATATAAAAACCCTTGTGTGGGAGATCCTTTAGTACACTAGAATCATTAATGTCATTTCAGAATGAAGAACTTGCACATAAATAATATTGTTTAGAGTTACTAGTTGTGTGATCCTGAACAACTCAGTTAACCTCTCTGAATCAATTTCCTCATCTATTTCATAGGTACACTTATTACCAATAAGCCAACACAGTTGACACACTTAAATGAGACAGTATATATAAAGCATTCTATAAACTTTTAATCACCATACCGTTAATAATTCATTTCCCAATCATTCCAACTCTTTGTGACCTGATTGGGATTTTCTTGGCAAAGATATTAGAATGGTTTGCCATTTCATTCTCTAGCTCATATAAAAGATGAGAAAACTGAGGCAAACAGGATTAATTGACTTCCTCAGGATCACACTGTAACTGAGCATCTAAGGCCAGATTGGAACTCATGAAAATGAGTCTTCCTGAGTTCAGGCTTGACTCTCTATGTAGCTGTCATTTTAAATTAAGAAGAAAATGTTCATTATAATTTTATTCTTCAAAAAAGGAGAAATACCATAAAATGTTTTAAAAATTACTTGGCACAGAAAAATAATTGTCACCTCAGTTATTTAAAATCTTATTTTTAGTATCCTGCCACTAAATCAAGATGTAGTGAGTAATGTACAAGAGAAAACAAAACACTTTGTCCCTGAATACAGAAATTGCACTGTAAGCACCAAGTTGGTGGGTTCCAGTGTCATTAATCTTTTCCTATAGTGCAGCTGTCACCCTCCCTCTGCCAGTGACACATGGGTCCTCAAGCCTACATTTACAACCAAAGACCATTTTGTATTGGTTTGAAATTTGTCTACTTTTATGGCTGTACTTTCCTTTAAAAAATACTTGATAAAAATCAAAATAAATCCTTGATAATGGATAATGGATTCAGATAATGGATGAAAACTTTTTCTTTATTTTTTGTAAGTGATTTAGTCTACTTTATGTCTTTCTGAAGCATAGTTAAGGTCTCGCCGATTTAGCCAAAATGTACATTAAGACTTGATAGATCTTCAAGTAATGAGCTTCAAGAAAACTAAGAAATGAAGATGCAGATGTTTCATCTTGCAATGTAAACTTAATGTACTCTCTCTTATTTTGGAATTTATAGCTTTAGTTAATTTTCTTTTTAAAAAATAATGGAAACTATGTCCTGAAATGCCTATAAATTTTTCCAGCTATGACTTCATTTTAAATTCCTTAATTAGCAAAATATAAGTAATTGAATAATAATAAAAATGAATATTGTAATCATAAGGTTTTTTGTATAGATTTGTGTGATTTAACTTTTTTCTTCCATTATCTGTCTTATTTTTCATTTCAGTGTCCTCTGTCATCAGATAACCACCAAGCTGATGGAGATTATAATTAAAAGAAGTGATGCATCACAGAATCTTCCCAAAGAACAAGCCATTTCTCAAAGGATGGAGTGCACCATTCAGCAACAGCCAAATTGTCCAGTCTTGCTCCAAAGAACAACTGCATAAATCCACCATATTTATTTGTCCTGAATGCTAGATGAGGGGGAAAAGAATGATTCAGTGAAGGGGTGAGTAGAGAGAGCAATTGGGAGGAAAGTGGTTGAATGTGGACATGGTGAAGATGACACCTTGCATTTATCAGGGAGTGTAATGACAAAAGGCAGACTGAGGATATTATTCTTAAGAGGAGCTCCTATTCTAAGAAACCTCCATAGTAGAATTTTTGTTTGGAAGAGCAAGCCAGTGATATTTTAGCATAGAAAACAATGTATGATTTGGCTGATATACTACTGATTATTGATATTTTTAAATGCAAATCAACATTCAATAGAAATTGAGTTCTGTTTCAAACTTAGAAGATCTAATTTTGTAGCTTAGTATAGGTTTTATAGAATATGAACTTTTTGATGGAAGGAATATTATTTTGTCTTTATATCTACAATATCTAGTACTGAGCCTACCTGATAATATATGGTTACTATGTAAGAATGTTGAATTTCAATGAAAGATTTGATTCATCCATGCATTGAAATGTTTTACTAAGCACAGAAACAGTAGATTATATATATATACATATATACCTTTTCTGTTGCCCCTTTGGTCCAGGGTTAAGTGTAACTTGAAAAATAATTTTAACTTACATACAGTGACTGGTATTCTAGGATTATACCTCCCCCCATACCATAAAGGGCTCTGGGCTCAAACAGACTTGATTCAATGCTGAGGACATTATCCCAGGAGGTATCTATTCCTTTCTGTCACCTATCCATACAGTAAAGTAAAACTTCAGGGAAAAATCTAAAATTGAACTAAGGATCATGTCTAAGGATTTCCAAAGGTAGAAAATACATTGTTGGTCACAAATATAGTGCCAGAAAAGTATTCAAAATACAATTTAAAAGCTAATTTTCACTGCCATAGAAATTGTGTAAAATACTCAGGAATCACAATTTCTCACAAACAAAATAGAAACACAAAAAATGCTCATTATACTGATTATAGTGCTTCATAATACAAAGTTTCTTTCTGGATCTGCTGAACAGGAAAGTAGTACAGTTCCAAGAGAGATGACCAAATCTCATTTCTGTCATTTATAACTTATGTAAGTCCATTCAAGTCATGTGACTTCTACAGGTTTTATTTCCTTGACCAGTAAAATGAAATATATAGCAAAATGACTTTTAACTTCTATTTTTAACTTTAAATCTAACATCATATAATTTATATTTCCCATTCACCACATATTTGTACTGGCTTAATGTAAAGGACCACAGATAGTGGAGAATCCTGAGCAAGTTATAAGACCCTTCAGCCTAGAAGGAACTTGCTGACAATGTCTAGTTCAGCTCCCCACCTCCCCTAAGGTCTCTCAGCCTTCCTGAGACATCAAGGGGTGGTGACAACCTGTGTTGTAATTAGAGTAGAGTAATACCAGGTGGCAAAGAGTCATCTACACACAATAGCAAGTTGTTTATGTGGTCCTGCATGTACACTCGCAGTGTGCTATGGTTATATAAGGGTATCAGGGTATATAAGGCTGAGAGAATTTGGAATAAACAGACTCCATGTTTGACCATCCATGTGAGTCCTGCCTCTTCACTCCTCTTCTAAAACCAAGGACTTGAGCTGGTACTGAAATCTTTCAGAGAGTTAGTCTGGACACAACATTTGGCATTCAACATGGGGCTGTACAAAGCAGGGTACAAAGCAGCTTCACTAACATGATCAACAAGTTTGGGAAGGAATCACTGTGACTCACACAGGGAAAGTATAAAGACCGGCAAGCAGTAAGATTCTGTAAGGGCTAACCTAGTCACTTTTGTTTTTCAGCTAAAATGAGGCAGATAGTAAGAAAAGAGCCTCCCTCCCAAGGGAAGTATGAAGCATGCTTAATTAGGTTAATAAAGAAGCAAGATTTGTTGATAACTCAGAAGCAGATCACTGAGCTCTCAGATGCTCCGGAATGCATGTCTCCTTGGCTTTCTAAGAAAGAGAGTTTGAAGCCAGAAATGTGGAAGGTAGTGGGAGAACAACTAACAGAATACAATGGGATACAACTGACCATAAGAAATCTCACATATATAAGAAAAGGAAAGCTTTTACAAGGGATGTCAAACAAAGAAGTATGAGGAGAAAAATAAGCAGAGAGTTGGTGCCCATAGCCACAGAGGGTACAGCACATGGGAAGGAGCTAAGGAAGTATTTTTCATATTTTGTTCAGTATTTATTTTGTTTTGTTTTGTTTTGTTTTGTTTTGTTTTGTTTTTACTGATCCAGGAGGTTTGAAGGGCGTGGAGAGTTGGGCAGGCAGGGAGATAAGGACGGTGCTAAGGAATTTGAGGGGTATGGTGCTTCTCCATTTCCCAGCTCTTCTTCACTCCTGTGAAGTCTGTGCTTGTGGCCTCAACTTCACCTCCCTGGGCAGGAGAAGGAGGAGCAGCAGGGTTAGTGACACCATGAGCACTGTCAGCACAGTTTTGTCCTCCTATGCCCCCAGGCAAGGTAAAAGAGAAGAGACATTTTTACTGCACTTAGAATTACTATCAAGTACTTTGACTTTTTAGGCAGGGCCTCGATTGAAGGCCTGCCAGCACTCTCACCTATTCCCATTCAATGGATAACTAATACACCAGTGTGGGTGTAAAAGTAGCCCTTAATCAGTGAAAAAAATCAAGCCTTATTAGACATAGTACAGGAGTAACTTGACCAAGAACACTTACAACCTTCTCTAAGTCCTTGGAATTCTCCTATATTTGATATAAAAAAAAGAAATCTGGAAAATGGAGAATGTTGTCTTATTTGAGAAAAGTAAATGAAAAGATGGAAACTATGAGAACTCTTCAGCCTGGACTTCCATCTCCTACTCAATTGCCTAGAGAATGGTCTCTTTGGGTTATAGTCATTAAGGATTGTTTCTACTCTATCCCTCTGGATAAGGAGAATATGAAAAGATTTGTTTTTTCAGTGTCCAGTGTCTATTTAAGTGAGCCTAGTAAACAATTTGAATGTACAGTTTTGCCACAGGGAATGAAAAACAGCCCTACCATGTGTCAAATGTATGTAGATGTTTCTCTTAGCCTAGTAAGAAAAGCATTTCTAAAAATTATTCTATTACATTACATGGATGATATCTTGAAATATGTATCTGAGTAGCAAATGTTAAAATAATGTCTGCAAAATACCACAGAAACACTAAGGAACTACCATCCCCAGAAAAAATTCAAAAGCACACTCCTTTTCAATATTTATGATATGAAGTATATCCAAAACTACTTACAGAAACAACAACAACAACAACAAAAACAACAACAACAACAACAAAAACTTTTCTTTAAGAACAGAAAAGTTGAATACATTAAATGACTACTAATGACTAATGTTGATAAGAAACATCCAATGGATGCATCCAGTGTTATGCTTAATTACTTATCAATTACAACCATTGTATAACATTTTTAAAGGGAGACACTGCTTTAGTCTCAACCCACCAAGTTACAAAAAAGAAGCACAAGAGGCTCTGAGAGAGGTTGAACTGACTTTATCCAATGTGATTGAAAGACTCATTCAAAAACCCTTGGAAATATCAGTGTTTTGCTACAAAAGAGGCACCTACATCACTCCTTCATCAAAAAGACATTATGATCATAAGCACAGCCAGACCAAATTCTCACTCCTTACCCAGTGCTTGTGGCCAGAATCTTATTAAAGGCCATTAAATGAGTAGTACAGTTATCTGGGATAAGACCTGGCAAAATATACACCTTCTATACTGATGCGCAAATTAATATATGCTGTAAAACCATCCCAGAGTGGGAAATTTTATTGAACACAGTTCCAAATTTTACACAAAGGTCTCCATTAAAGGTAACCTAACTATTACATAACTGGTAATGGATTCTTGAAGAAAAGGTTTCTAAAGATTCTTCCTCAAGGAACAACCATCTTTACAGATGCATCTGAAAATAACATTTGTGCTATATATTCTTCTGACATAGCTATAAAAAGAGTAGTCAGAACTTCCTTTCAGTCCACTCAGCAGAATGAGTTGCATGCAATTATGCTAGCTCTTACTTATTACTCAGGAAATGTAAATATAATATCTGATTCAGTTTATTCAGTAGGTGTGATAAAAAGAATTGCTACAGCCCAAAAAACATTTGTAGCCTCTAACATGCATAACCTTTATAAGGAACTTCAGGCACAAGTGAGAAAATGTCCAGGTAAGTATTACCTCTTGCATGTCTACTCTCCTGTAGGAGTTCCAGGTCCTATTTTTTTTAAATGGAAACTCAAAGACAGATCTTCTTCTCACCATGTTAGCCAACACTCCTCTATCTCAGGCAGCCCAAGAATCTCATTCAAAATATCATCAGGCTGCATGAGCTTTATATCTACATTTTGGGATAACAAAAGAGAAAATAGGAGCATAGTAAAAGCCTGTACAGCTTGCCTTCCTTTCCATGCTTCTATGCTCCCTCCAGGAAAGAAACCTCATGGTTTCTGACCCAGTGAAATTTGGCAAATGGATGTGACACATAATAAATCTTTTAGTCATTTGTCTTTTATCCATGTTGTAGTGGCTACTTGAGGATTTACTTTTGCAATACCAGCAACAAAAGAGACAGCTCGAGTGGTCAATGAAATCCTTACACAGGTCTTTGCAGTTATGGGTGTGACACAAACAATAAAAACAGATAATGGACCTGCATATACTTCTAAACATTTTGTACACTTTTGGGCACAGTACCAGATTTCACACGCCACTAGAATACCCTTCAATCATCAAGGACAGGCAATAGTAAAGAAGAGAAACAGACACTAAGATGCTCCTCCAAAACAAAAGAAAAGGGGAGACACAGGTAACCTAGAGAACTTCTAAACTTAACTCTTTATCTTATTAATTTTTTTGGGTGGCTTGATGAGGATATACTGGTTCCAGCAGACAGGTTTCATAAATTGCCAGAGGGTGTGTTTCCAGTGAGAGAAGATCTGGTATCTTTAGATAATTGCCAGGTGGGGGAGAAATCTGGAGAGTGGTGAATAGAAGGGACCAGACAGACTAACCACTTGGGGCAGAGGGTTTGCTTGTGTTTCTACAGATGGAGAAGTAATCTGATGGGTGTCAACAAGTTATATTCACCTTGTCCATCAGCAAGAGGCAGAAAAAACAGAAGACCCTTGAAAGAGAAGAGAAGATCGAAGAAATATTGGATGGTTCCATCTCTGACTATATCTGCCACTGAAAGAACATGGCAGTTAACTCTATGTGCATGGCAATTGAATCATGAATATCATCATGACCATAAAAAAATAATTGCTAATGAGACTGATGAAAACCTACAAAAATCATTGGATTTCCTGACACATGAAGTGATGGACAATAGATTGGATTATCTTGGCTGCTGAAGAAAGTGTATGTGTGCTTGTGAATTAATAATTACTTTCTATACCTTCCTTCTGGGACTCATTAAATCTTTTATAGTATCTTGTTTATTCATATTGTTTGTTTTATTTCTACTTGCCTGTGTGGTATTATGACTTGCCTGTGTAATTCCTCCAATGCTAATGAATTTAACCACTGATGTATATCTGCTTCAATTAAACCAAAAGAAAGGAAGAGATGTAGAGGGCCACAGATAGTGGGGAACCCTGGATGAGGTATAAAATCCTTTAGTCGACTAAAAGAAATCCTATGACAGTGTCTGGTTCAGTTCCCCATCTCCCCCTATGGGCAATCAGCCCTCCTGAGAAGTCAGGGGCAGTGACAAATTGTTGTAATTAAAGCAGAGTGATACCAAGTGGAAAACAGTCATCTATATACAATAACAAGTTGTTTATCTGGTTCCATGTGCATTGGCAGTATATAGTTAGCACATTTGCAGTGTGCTATGATTATATAAGAGTATTAGGGTATATAAGGCTGAGAGAATTTTGAATAAACAGACTCCATGTTTGACCATTCCACATGAGTCCTGATTCTTCACTTCCCTTCTAAGACTAAGGGCTCAGGCTGGTGCTGAGATCCTTCAGAAAGCTAGTCTGAACACAACAGCCTAATAACTTGCAAGATAAAAACTCCTGACTCCTCAGCAAAATGATATTTATTATATTATTTTTCTCCTCTAAGAAGCATGAAGCATGAACTTCAGGAACTGATAGACTTGTTAAGATCTGTGAGGTAGTCCACAATATGTCCATTTCTCTCAAATAATAGTCACTGATATTTGCTCAGAAAGGTAGACAAAGGCAATAATAAATTCTTGGTACAACATCCAGTCCTTCTGGATAACCACAAGTCATATAAAGCACATATTTCTATTATAAGCCATCACTGATATTGGTAAAGAAAAAAAAAAAAAGGGAGTGGAAAGAAGGGGAATCCATTCCTTCTATTTTGTTAGATAACCATCAAAGGGAATGGACATTTGTTAAAAGAGAAAAGATTGACCAAAAAAATAAGTTGAGAACAGCTATTTTGTCTCACTCTCATAAACCACAAAAAGCTGTGTTGCATTGGGGATGGTGTTGCCCTCCAAGCAAGGAAAGATACATTCATATCCTAACACTGACACATACTAGCAATCACTCAAATGTTCAATGTTATTCTCAAAAATTATAAGATGAAGAGAAATTGCTGAGCTTCCCTGACATACTTTTTTTTTTGATGTTAAAGTTATCTATAGCAATAAAATCACAGATCTAGTCAATAACTCTTTATATTATAAACCAGAGTAGAGTAAAGGTCACTCCTTTCACAAGACTTGATCTCCTGTATCTCAATCAATTAATTACAGTCATTAAAATATGGAATCAGTATCTGGTAAGCAATAAAAGAATACACTTTGTCTTCTCAACAAGGGTTAAGGCTGAATGTTTTCCTCCACAGAATATCACTTCTCTGTCAAAGGCTTGAAATCTTTCAATGTCATCAGGTTAATTGCTGAAGTGATCAAATTATTCGGTTTTCCTGATGACCTCTGCTACATGTATATATGAAAATAGAATAAATCATGAAATATGGAATTTTTTTCCTCAAATTACTCAATTTTTAATTTAACTATTTTTTTCATGAAATAATCAGAAAGTTTTAATTTATGTATTTTTTCAGGCAGTGGATTGTATCTTTCTGTTTTATACTATAGTTCTTAGATATCCGGATAATTTTCTTTTGATTTCTTGAAATATAATCTTTGGCTTTATTTTTTTAATCTTTGTTTTTTAAGGAAGTCCAATGATTCTTTTTTTAAAATAATAGTTTTTTATTTTAAAAATATATACAAAGATAATTTTCAACATTTACCCTTGTAAAACCTTCTGTTCCTTTTTTTCTTTCCTCCCTTCTCCCTATCCCCGCCTATAGAAAGCAAATAACCTAATATATGGTAAACATGTGCAATTCTTCTATATATATTTCCACAAATATCATGCTACAAAACAAAAATCATATCAAAAGGGAAAAATATAAATAAAACAAAAGCAAGAAAATAACAAATAAGATGAAAATACCATGATGTAATCCACATTTAATCCCCATACTCCTTTTTCTGGATGCAGATACCTCTTTCCAACACAAGTCTATTGTAACTGGCCTGAAGCATCACCTTTTTGAAAAGAACCAACATATCACAATTGGTCATCATATAATCTTGTTTTGCTATTTACAAACTATTCTCCTGGTTCTACTCATTTCACTTAGCATCAATTCATATAAGTCTCTTCAGGACTCTCTGAAATCATTCTGGATATCAGTTTTTTATAGAACAATAATATTCTATAACATTCATATGCCATAACTCATTCACCTATTCCCCAACTTATGGGCATTTACTCAGTTTCCAGTGCTTTGCAACAAGAAAAAGGACTGTGACAAATATGTTTGCACACGTGGGTGCTTTCTTCTTTTTTATGATCTCTTAGAATGCAGACCTAAGGGAGACACTGCTGTATCAAAGGGTATGCACAGTTTGATAACTCTTTGAGCATAATTCCAAATTGCTTTCCAGAATGGCTGGATCAGTTTACAAATCTACCAACAATGTATTAGTATCCCAGTTTTCCCACATGCCCTGCAACATTCATCATTAACTTTTTCCAATCTGAGAGATGTATCACGATATTTCAGAGGTATCTTAATTAGCATTTCTCTGGCCAAAATATTTTAGAGCTTTTTTTTCATATGATTAGAAATGGTTTTAATTTCTTCATCTGAAAATTGTCTATTCATATCCTTTGGCCATTTATCAATTGTAGAATTGCTTGAATTCTTATATCTTTGAGTCAATTCTCTAATTTTTTAGAAATTAGTCTCTTATCATAACCTTTGGGTATAAAATTTGTCCCAGTTTATTGATTTCCTTCTAATTTTGTCTGCATTGGTTTTGTTTGTACTAAAACTTTTTAAATGTAATTTAAGTAAAATTATCCATTTTGCATTTCATTATGTTATTCTTTGGCAATAGATTCCTTCCTTCTTCTTAGATCTGAGGGATAGACTACCCTTTGTTCTCCTAATTTGCTTATACTATCATGTTTTATGTCTAACTCATTAACCCAATTCTGGGTTGTTTTATCCAATCATTCTTAAGATTAGCTTATTTAATTTACAAACAATTGTTTTGTCTATTTTCCCCTGGCCCTTTAATACATACAATTCTATTGCATCATGATCCGAAAAATACATTTGCTATTTCTTCCTTTCTTCATTTGATTTTGAGGTTTTCATGTCCTAATACATGGTCAATTTTTTTTGGGGGGGTTCCATGTACCACTGAGAAAAAAGCATATTCATTTCTGTCTCTTCAATTTTCTCCAAAGGTCTATATATAAAATTCTATTTACCTTCTTAACTTCTTTTTTGTTAATTTTGTGGTTCAACTTATCTAGCTCTAATAGAGTAAGGTTGAGATCCCCTACTAGTACAGTTTTACTATGTATTTCTTCTTGAAGCTCTCTTAATTTCTGCTCTAAGAATTTGGATGTTATACCACTTGATGCATATATGTTAAGTATTGTTGTTGATTATCTATGGTACTTTTTTTTTTTTTAACAAAGTGTAGTTTCTTTCCTCCTCTATTTTGATTAGATTTATTTTTTATTTTGCTTTGATCAGAGATCAGAATTGCTACCGCTGATTTTTTTTTTACTTTAGCTGAAGTATAATACGTTCTGCATAATAGATAATTTACCTTTATTCTGCATGTATCACTCTGCTTTACATGTGTTTCTCTTACATGTGTGTCTTTTAATTCAGTCTCCTCTCTGCTTCTGTTTTATGAGAGAGTTCATCCCATTCACATTTAAATTTAAGATTACTAACTCTGTATTTTTCATCATCTTATTTTCCCCATGTTATAGTTTTTCTTTCTCCTCTTTCCCTCTTCATCCATGTTTTGCTTCTGACTACCATGTCCCTCAATCTGCCCTCCCTTTTTACAATCCCTCCTCTTTTTCTATTCCTTTCTCTTCCACTTCTGTTCTTCCTTCTTTGAGCCTCCTCCTTTCCTTTCCCATTTCCCTTCCTACTTCCCTATAGGGTGAGATAAATTTCTGTATCATACTAAATATGTCTGATATTCCCTCTTTGAGTCAAATCTGATGAGATAAAAATTCACACAATGCTCATTTCCCTCCCTTCTTTCCCTCAACTACAACAGGACTTTTTTGTCTCTTCATGTCATATAATATACCCTATTTTACCTCCCCTTTCTTCTTCTTCTGCTGATACAATCCTGTTTATATCCTTGCTTTCTTTTATCATTACAATAATGTCAAATTATAACTTCATCCTTTAAGTATACCCCTAACATAGATAACAGTACTCAAGAGTTGAGGATATAAACATTTTAATGTTTAAAAATATTTCTCTCCTTCCTTGTTTTTTTTTTTTTTTTTTCCTTCTGCTTCTCTTGAGTTTTGTATTTGAATAATAAATTTTCTGTTCAGATCTAGGCTTTTTATTTTTTTTTTTATTTTTTTTTTTAATAAAAAACCCTCACTTCATTGAATGTCTATCTTTTCCCTAAAAAAAAAAATAATGCTTAGTTTTCCTGAGAAGTTGATTCTTTGCTTCACTCCAAACTCCTTTGCCTTCTGGAATGTCATATTCCAAATCCTTCGATCCTTTGAAGTGAAAGCTGCTAGAACCTGGATAATCCTGATTGTAGCTTCTCAATATTTGAATTGCTTTTTTCTGATTGCTTGCAGTATTTTCTCTTTGATCTGATAATTCTGGAATTTTGCTATAATATGCCTTGGAGTTTTTATTTTGGAACCTCTTTCAGGAAGTCATTGGTGGATTCTTTCAAAGACTGTTTAATCCTGTTTCTAAGATATTCTAGAATTCTTGATAATTTCTTGAAAGCTGTTGTCTACACTCTTTTTAAATTTAATTTTTTAAATTTTTAAATAATTGTTTTCATGTAGTCCAAAATTTTTTTAGATTATCTCTGCTGGATCTGTTTTCAAGGTCAATTGTTTTATGATTAATTATTTACATTTTCTTCTATTTTGCATTTTTGGGGATTTTGTTTGACTGATTATATCTCACTGAGTTACTCATTTTCATCTGTTCAATTGTAATTTTTAGTGAATTATTTTCTTCAGTTACCTTTTTTACCTCCTTTTGAGCTTGGCCAATTGAATATTTAAATGAGTGGTTTGTTTTGTTCATTGGATTTTTCCCCATTTCACCATTTTTTTTAGGGATTTGTTCTCTTTTTTCCATTTCACTAATTCTGTTTTCTTTTTCCATCTTGCCAACTCTATTTTTAAGGATTGGCTTTCTTCTGACAATTTTTAGATTTCCTTTTCCAAACTCCTGCAAAACTTTTGTTTCCTTTCACAATTTTTCTTCTAGTCCTTTAAAAAGATGCATCTGAGACTTCATCTGGAGACATTTTGCCTTTAGCATCTTCATGGTTTGAGATCTGTTCTTCCCTGGCTCCTTAATAGCTGTCCATTATCAGAGCTCTTTTTGCATTTTTTGCTCATTATTAAAAGTTGAATTCTGCTGTTATGACAAATCCTAAGCTTCCTCTACAGGTGATATCTGGGATCATTGCTGCTAGCTTCTTTGCACTGCTGGGTAGGCGTGAACAAGCCCCACTTCTCATACTGGGGTTCAGAAGCTCACTATTTGGTTTCTGTATTTGTGTTGGAAATCTCAGAGCTACTCTGTTGATCCCCTGTCTTCTGTAACAGGACACAGTAGCCAACACTGCTGTATTTTGGCAAAGATCCTCCCATTAAATTCTCCACTCTGGGCCTCCCTGTGCTGTGCCTTTGTTGAGCCAAGTCCCTTTCCCCCATCCCCACCCCTTGCCTGATTGAGATAAACCTTTCCAGAAGTTCTTCTAAAAATGTATCCCACTATAAATTTTGTTACACTCCAAACATTTATGGGTTCTGTCACTCTAAAACCTGTTCAGGTTTTATGTTGTGTTGACTTTGAGGGAAGCCTGGAAGAGCTTAGGCAAAGACCTGTCTACTCTTCACCATTTTGACTCCATCAAATCTAAAGATTCTTACATTATCTCTTCTTGATCTTTTTTTTTCAGGCTTATTATTTGGAATATGTAATATGTCTTCCTTTATTTTTTTTCAAAATTTTGATTTGGAGCTAATACTATTTGATACTTCAGGGAGTGACTAATTTCTATTTGATTTATTTTCATTTTTATGGAGTCAATTACTTATAGAATGATTGCCAAATTCTTTTCTAAATCACTTATTTTTCTTCTGATTCTTTTCTCTATTAATTCCTATATGTTTTTAATTTTTTCTATCACTATTAATTTGCACCAGTATTCTTACCTCCAGAGTTCCATGTTATATAACAAATAGCAATTTTTATGAGATGGAGAAACTATAACTGAGAAATACATAGAAAAATCCAGAATTATATGTAGTGAAAAACACTTGTAGGTTGTGGACAGAGATCTTTAAAGCAATTATCAGAGTACAGACTGATATAAAGAGTCGCACCAGGAAAGGTAGAGAAAACTTTTTTTTTTCTTTTTTTTTCCCCAAATAAAAAAGATTTATCAAATATAAAATGTGGGCAATCTGAAGAGAAATGCCACCTTTATATGATTTTTTTTTTTAAATTTTGAACCTTAAGTATTGAGAAAGGTATACACTTAGGTATCTACTTAGGAGAAATTTTGCAATAATCTTAAATCAATAAAAATTAATTTGTGGGAAGAGAGACGAGAGAGACAGAGAGGAATAGAGAAACAGAGACAAAGACAGAGAGAGACAGACAGATGGACGGATGGACAGACGGACAAAGACAGAGAGGAAAGAGAGACAGAGAGAGAGAGACAGAGAGGGAAAAGAGAGAGAGAGGGAAAAGAGAGAGAGAAGGAAAGAGAGAGAGAAAGAGAGAGAGAAACAGATAAAGAGACAGAGAGAGGGAGAGAGAGAGTCTCATTTTCAATTTGGTTCAAGTAGGAGTAGCATATTTAGAGCAAGAAAATCTGAGGTTGAATCTCACTTATAATAAGTACTACCTATAAGATCTTGTAAAATTTATATCATTCATTTTTCTGGAGCTTAGTTTCCTCTTTAATATAAATGAGGAGGTTAGTGTAGATGATCTCTGAAGTTCTATTCATCTTTAAATCGATGAAACTATAATATTAATGGTAGAAGTCAGACCAAAGCAATCAGAAAAGGAGTATAAATAGACAAAATGAATGTGACTTTACTAAGAGAATACTATATAAAAATTGGGGGGGGGCAGTAAGAAATGCACTAGGTAGAATGGGGTCAATTATTTCTTTAAAAAGAAGTAGAAAAGACCTTTTACACTGCAGAGGTAAAAGGGTGAATGGGGGTCAACACTTGAACCTTATTATCACTAGAACTGGCTCAAAAAAAGGATGTAGAAATATTAGGACATCAATGTAATATTAGTGGAATTCTGAACTTGTAAAACCACTCTAGAGAATAATTGGAATCATGCCCATAGAACTATAAAACTGTTTATACCTTTTGATCCAACAATATCA
Source organism: Sminthopsis crassicaudata (assembly GCF_048593235.1). NCBI lineage: Eukaryota > Metazoa > Chordata > Mammalia > Dasyuromorphia > Dasyuridae > Sminthopsis > Sminthopsis crassicaudata. Next base: position 217,100,464 of record NC_133620.1, on the reverse strand, counting down.
TTATTTTATCAGTACCTTAAAGAGATCAAAGAAAAGAGAAATGGAACTCTTTGTACAAAATCATTTATAACCATATTTTTTGTGGTGGCAAAGAATTGGAAATCAAGGGGATGTCTATTAATTGGAGAATGTATATAAGTGTATATAATTGGTATGTAATTGTGATAGAATAACACTGTTCTTTAAGAAATGCTCAGCAGAATGATTTAATAAAAACCTGAAAAGACTTAACAAGGACAGTTCCAAAATGAAGTGAAAAGAACCAGGAGAAAATTTTACACACAAACAAAAATATTGTAAGATGATTAACCATAAAAGGCAGCAATTCTGATCAAGATAAGGATCCAAAAGAACAAAACTTCTGTTCCCAAGATAGTGTAATGAAGCAAGAACTTCTGGACCCCTCACAAATTCTCTTTCAAACAACTTTGAAAATCACCTCAGAATCAATTTAGGAATGGAAAAACAAAACAAAACAAAACAAAAAAAAAAAAAAAAAAAAAAAAAAAAAAAAAAAAAACCTTATCAAATCATCAGGAAAAGTCTGTCTCACTAGAGTGGTAGAAGAGCAACAAGTAGTATGTAAACAAATAATATGGCTGGTGCCCCCTGTCCCCTTTTGTGAGAAGGAAAGGGTGAAAGATGAGGGAAGGAGAAATATAAACATAGGGAAAATAGAATGGAGATAAATACACTGTTATTACAATAAATATAAATGTGAATGCAATGAACTGACCTACAAAATAGAAGTAGATACTAGAATGGAATTAAAATTGGAATCCTGCCATGTGCTGTTTATGAAAACAAACAAACAAACAAAATACAGAGAGTAAAGATAAAGGGTTACTGAGAAACTATTTTGCTTCAGCTGAGGTAATAAAAATAATAAAAAGCAGGTGGAGTAATAGTCAAAGCAAAAGTAAAGATAGATCTAATTAAAAGAGATAAGGAAGAAGAGTATATCATGCTAAAATTATCATAAGTATGAAGTAATGTCAATAATAATAATAATAATATATGTACCAAATAGTGTAACATTTAAATTGTTAAAGAAATTAAATGAATTGCAGGAGAAAATAGACAATAATACTATACTAATGGAGGAACATAAACTTTCTCTTTTTAGAACTAGATAAATTCAAAGAAAAAATAAACAAGAAGTTCAGGAAATGAACAGAATACTAGACAATTTAAATGTGATAAATCTCTGAAGAAAACTTAATGGAAATAGAAAAAATATATCTTTTTCTTGTAGCACATGGCACTTCCATGTATTAGGATGTAAAAACCTTACAACCAAATGCAGAAAAGCATAAATATTATACACATCCTTTTCAGATCATAATATAACAAAAATTATATTCAAGAAAGGACATTGAAAAGATAGATTATCAATTTGAAACTAAATAAGCTAATCTTAAAGAACATGTGAGTCAAAGAACAAATTATAGAAACAACTTAAAGAGAATGACAACAGAGAGATAACTAAAATATAGCCAAAGAAATACTTATATCAATAAAATAAAGAAAAGACAGATCAATGACTTGGACATGCAAGTGAAACTACTAGGGAAAAATAATTTTAAAATCCCCAATTAAATTTTCACCAACATGAAACTCCTGAAAAATCAAAGGAGAAATTAATAAAAAGTAAGAAAACCATTAAATTGATAAATAATAATAGGAGCTATAGTTTTATAGATAAACCATTAGTTAATCAAAAAATAAAAAAGGTAAATTCAACACTAATAAAGATAAAATTAAAACAATTTATAAAAGCTATTTTGCCCAATTATATGCCAATAAATCTGGCAATCTAAGTGAAATGGATGAATATTTACAAAAAATATAAATTGTTCAGATTAACAGAAAATAAAATAAAATACTTATATAACTATATCTTAGAGAAAGAAATTGAATAAGCCATCTATCTATTAACTCTCTAAGGAAAAAGTCCTCAGAACCATATTAATTCACAACTGAATTCTTTCAAATGCATAAAGAATAATTAATCTCAATACTACATAAACTATTTGGGAAAATAGGGAAAGAAAAGAGTCGTAAGAAATTTCATTTAGAAACAAATATGTTATTATCTAAAGCAGAAAAAGTAAAAACAGAGAAAGAAAACTATAGACCAGTTTAGTTAATGAATATAGATGCAATAACATTTTTACAACTATATATATATATATATATATATAAAACAATATATAGTATAACTAGGTGGGATTTATATAAGGATTACAGGGCTGGTTCAATAACATAAGGGGTAATCAGGAAAGAAAAATCATAAGGGACTTTAGTTTTAATCTGTTTACATTGTATCCTCTGCATTCTTTAAAGAATGATACTTGTAATTCATAAGAACTTTCTTATTATTAGGGCAGTTACAAAGAGTTATGTATAGTCAGAGGGTAAAAGTACGAGTTATATATGAAGAGATAATATCTATATCTATATCGATCTATCCATATACATATTATATATATATATATATATATGTATATATATATGTATATATATACATATATATATATATATATATATATATATATATATATATATATACACATGAAGGGGTTATAGAGGAATGTAATGGGTGAAAGGAAAGAGAGAAATGAAAAAGTCTAAATTATTTGGCATAAAAGAGGCAAGAAAAAGTCTTTACAGTGGAGGAGAAATGGAGGAAGAGTGAAGTGAACCTTATTCTCATCAAAATTGACTTAAAGAGGGAATAGCATACAGACTCAATTAGGCATAGAAACTTATCTTACCTTGAAAGAAAGTGGGAGGGGTAGAGGATATGAAAAGGAGGGAGGGTGATAGAAAAGAGGGCATATTGGACTAGGGGGTAGTCAGAAGAAAAACATTTTTGAGGAGTGACAAGGTAAAAGGACAGAAAGAATAGAATAGATGAGTGGGAAATATATTCCATTTAATTGTGATAAATATTTTGAAGCAAGTTTCTCTGATAAGGCCTTATTTCTCAAAAATAGAGGGAACTGAGTCATATTTATTAAAAATAAAAAATAAAAACCATTCTCCAATTGATAAATGATCGAAAGATATGGACAGTATTCAGATAAAGTAATCAAACTATTAAATGAAAAAAAATTGATTGGAGAAATGCCAATTTAAACAATTCTGTGGTACTACTTCCTACATATTAGATTTATTAATAGTCCAGAAAAAAGAAGTAACAATTGTTGAAAGGAATGAAAAAATGAAAACATTAATGAATTGTTGGTGAAATTGTGAACTCATTAAAACGTTCTGTAGAGCAATTTGGAACTATGACTATAAAACTACCCTTACCCTTTGACTTAACAATAGCACTAATAGGCAAGTATCCCAACAGAGATTTTTTTAACTTTTCTATATTATTTATTTAAAAACAGAATAAGGAAAAGAAAAACAGAAAAGGAATACAAAACAAAGCAAAACAAATCAAAACAAAACACCAGAACATCAGAGAGGATTCAAACTTTATAAAAATGAATTACCAGTTCAAGAAATTATATATACATATATATGAAAAAGAAATTATATTCATGAATAACTTCTTTTTCTCCCCTTTCATTTCCTTCACCTTCTTCCAGCAGGCTATGTTTAAGAAAAGATATGTTTGTGTATACACAAACACAAACACACACACACACACACACACACACACACTCACACCCCTTTTCTATGCCTGCTGGCTCTTTGCTTTAATTCTGCTCCCCAACTTACCTTAATAGGAAGGTAACTTACCTTGCTATTACTTAACCTCCTCCTACCCATGCATCCCTCCCTTTTTTCCCACACCCTTTGCTTCCCCTCTACCCATCCCTCCTTCCCTATTCCCCAAAAGATATATATATATATATATATATATATATATATATATATATATATTAAAGAAAAGGAAAAAGACATATATGTACAAAAATATTCAAAGCAGCTTATATTTTTCCCTCAGGGAAAAGAATTTGAAACTGAAAATATGCTCATCAACTGGGGAATGGCTGAATAAATTGTGGTATGTGATTATGATGGAATAGTATTGTGCTATGAGAAATGATAAGCAGGTTCCTCTCAAAAAACCTGGAAAGTGTGACATGAGCTCATACAAAGTCAAGTGTATCATGTACAAAGTACAAGCAATAATATATGATGATCAGCTGTGAATGACTTTGCTATTCTCATCAACAATGATCAAAGACAACTCTGAAAGACTTATAATGAAAAATGCAATCCAAACCTAAAGAAAGAACTGATGGTGTCTGGATAGAGATTAAAATGTATTGAAGCATATCTTTCTCTTTTTTTAACTGTATTTTTCTTGAGGTTTTTCCTTTTCTTTTTCTTTTTTTATGTTGGGGGGAGGAAGTTGGAGATCTATCTTTTTTTCACAACATATTTTTAAGATGTAACTTTTATTATTTTTATTTATTATTATTATTATTATTATTATTATTATTATTATTATAGCTTTTTTTATTGACAAAACATATGCATGGGTAATTTTTCAACATTGACCCTTGTAAACACTTCTGTTCCAACTTTTCCCCTCCTTCCCTCCATCCCCTCCCCTAGACAGCAGGCAGTCCCGTACAAGTTAAACATGCTAAAATATATGTTAAATACAATATATGTGTAAATATTTATATAGTTCTGTTCTTGCAAAAGAAAAATCTGATTTAGAAAGGTAAAAATAACCTGGGAAGAAAAGCAAAAATGCAAGCAAACAACAACAAAAAGAGTATAAATGCTATGTTGTGGTCCACACTGATTTCCCAGTATTCTTTTACTGGGTGTAACTGGTTCTGTTCATCACTGATCAATTAAAACTGAATTGGATCCTCTCATTGCCGAAGATAGCCACTTCCATAAAAATTGATCCTCATATAGTATTGTTGTTGAAGTATATAATGATCTCCTAGTTCTGCTCATTTCACTCAGAATCAGTTCATGTAGGTATCTCCAAGTTCTCTGTATTCATCCTGCTGATCATTTCTTACAAAACAATAATATTCATAACATTCATATACCATAATTTACTCAGCCATTCTCCAATTGATGGGAATCCATTCAATTCTCAGTTTCTAGCCACTATGAAAAGGGCTGCCACAAACATTTTTGCACATACAGGTCCCTTTCTCTTCTTTAATATCTCTTTGGGATATAAATACAGTAGCAATACTGCTGGATCAAAAGGTATGCACAGTTTGATAACTTTTTGAGTATAGTTATAAATTGCTTTCCAGAATGGTTGGATCTGTTCACAACTCCACCAACAATGCATCAGTGTCCTGGTTTTCCCACATTCCCTCCAATGTTCCTCATGATCTTTTCCTGTCATCTTAGCCAATCTGACAGGTATCACAATGCGGAGACATGATTAGGACCCTGGGTACCTTAGAATCAGCCGGACTCAGGATAAGCAAAAGTCTTTATTCTTGGTCTTTAGCCGTAGAAGTGAAGAGAGTGGAAGAGTAGGATCTCTGCGATTTCACCGGTTGTCTCTTTTGCAGAAATGGCCCTGGCTAGTCTCACTGCACCTCCTAGTCCCTCCCACAATTCTCTGTATACACCAAACAATTGGGCCAGTACAGGATAGTAGGAAAGGCCATTTTCCAAGCATATTTTTTAGAGTATAGTCCAGTCAGTAATTAGCCTCAAGTGCTCCATTGTCTTACCCCAGTGCATTGACTCAAGTGTTTCATCACTTTACATCACAACATAACTTTTATGGAAATGTTTTGCATAACTTCACTTGAACTTTCTCAATGAGGTGGTGGAGAGGAAAGAAAATTATATGGAATTCAAAGTTTAAAACATGTTTAAAATTATTTTATATGTAATTTGGGAAAATAAAATAATAATAATAATAATCAATTTTTAAAATAAGCAGTAAGCAAAATTATTTCAGAGAAAATCTGGAAAGACTTACATGAATTGACACAAAGTGAAGTGAATAGAATCAGGAGAACACTGTACACAAAAAACAGTACAGCACAGTAATACATATCATATTGCTTGCTTTCTCAGAAAGGGGTGGGTAAAGGAAGGAAGGGATAGAATTTAGAACTAAATTTGTTTTTTAAAACCATAAATGCTAATAAAAATATTTAAATAATATTGTTAAAATTATTAAATGATTAAATAATTAAAAGTAAAATATTTATTCGTAAAGTAAACCATTTTTAAAAGACATTGATTCAAGACAATTTCAAAGAACCTGTGAAGAATAATGCTATTCACCTCCAGAGAGAGAAATGAGATCTCTGAATACAAATTGAAGTATATTTTTATCATTTTATTTTGTTTACATATTTTCCCAACATGGCTAATATGGACATATGCTTTGCATGACTTCATATATATAATTAATACCAAAATTCTTTCTATCTCAGGGAGAACAGAGAGTAGAAATGGACAGAGATGATTTGGAACTCAAAATTTTTGTTGAAATATGTAACTAGATGAAATAATTTTAAAAGATAAAAACAAAATTGATTCTTGAGTAATAACTTAAAAGGTTGTGGATGAGGAATGTATGTTTTTGGAGGTTGGATCACAATGATGAGTCCCAAATATTATTTTATTTATTTCCTATATCTTAGAGCAGTATGTATTTTTCATATTTTTAGAATTCAGAAACCAACAGGCTTTCAGATTAAATAAAGTTTGGGAAATTCTGGACTCACCGGAGAAGAATATGTACATTTCTTTAGTAGTCAGTTAATTAAAATAGCATCTTGTAAGCTTGCAGAAAGAAGGGAATAGAATTTGAACTGTATACTGACTGGTGTTGCCTCTGCAGTACCTCTAGTGTTAATTGGGCAACTGCCTTATTCATATTAAGCTTTATTCATCCATTAGCACTTGGTAGCATTAAATGCCTACATATTTAAAACAGATTTATCCTGCATCTGCAATCACATAGGCCAACCCTGTCATTTTACCAATAAAAAAACTAAGACCAGGACTATATTCTCAAAGTTATATTGGTAATAGCTAGGAGACTTGAGATAATTCTTATGTTTCATAAGTGTGCCTCCTCCATTCCACCACATCAAGGGAAGGAGATCGCATGCCAGTCTTAATGCAGTTTTCTAAAAGACAGCATATATTTTGTAAAATGTTAAAGAAAAATTAGAATGTCCCATCTACTTAAATGCCATAGTAACAACTCAGCAGCTGCACAATAAAAATAACTATATTGCAAATTATCTTTCTTCATGGGAAAAAATGATTTTAAAAATCCAGTCTTTTCAGTATCACTTTCTACATAACTATAACAAGGCAAATTAGACATTTGATTTCAGAACATAAAATAATAGTTTTTCTAAACCTATGAACACCAAGCAACCTTTAATACTTCCCTGGTTTTCTTCGTATCACACTACTCCCTCTTCACAGCAATATACCCAATGTTAAGGAGTTGCAAGGTGGCTCAGATTAGAACCATTCTGCCATAAATGATTTGCACAATTACAAGGGATCACATTTGGCAACCTTTCTGTTCTAAAGTAGAATTGAAGAACTTCACTTTCTGTTCTTCAATTATATTGTTTGAAAGGACAAATTGCAACACTTTTTTTGTAAAATATTTCCTAATATTAGCCAGAAAAACTATCCTTAACATTTATCCAGGCAACATATGATTTGGAAACACCCCTCATAAAAAGGGAACTACAGTTAGTACTTCCCTCTCTATGGCTCCCTTACTTTACCCATGTTACTCTGTCCTATAAAACTGAGTGTTATAGGAGTCATTGTGGAGAAAAAATACTTTAAAATATCAGAAATTTTATTTGGTTATAAGTAAAAGAAGAGAGATAAACTGGAGCCCAAAGGGCAATTGGTAGTCTTTAGTAACACAGGACAAACCAAACAACAAATTTAGTCAGTAACAGTAAAAGGGAAGGATCATGAAGTTAATTGTCGCTGATCCAAAAATCTTCTCTTTTAGTATCTTAAAATCCTAGCATTTAGTGACCTTTTTGTTTAATAAATACCCTTGTTTCTTATGTAAATATAAGAGTAAATGTTAACATATATGTAGACAGACACAGAGGAGATCTTCTCTGTCTCTATCTCTGTTTGTCTCTATCTCTCTCTGTCTCTGTCTCTCTGTCTTTCTGTCACTCTGTCTCTTTTTCACACACAGACACACACACACACACACAGACACACACACACACACACACACACACACACACCCCTTGTGTGAATATTAAGTCTTATTCATCCATTAACACTCGTTTCTTGAATCAGCTTTACAGAATGATAAGAATCTCAAAGTTGGAAGGAATCTCAATAACCTATATTCAGAAGAAATCTTCAATATAAGCAGAGATGACAAATAGTTGCCCAGCTTCTTTTTAAAGACCTCCAGCAGTAAAGAACTCACCATTTTACAACTTCTATCAGTTACTCTTTTTGTCATGATAACCCTCCTAAAATCTAATACTTAATGTGCAACAAGAAAATGGTATTTACACAATATATTGTATCTAGGTTATATTGTAACACATGTAAAATATATGGGATTGCCTGTCATCAAGGGGAGGGAGTGGAGGGAGGGAGGGAGGGGATAATTTGGAAAAGTGAATACAAGGGATAATGTTATTTTAAAAATTACTCATGCATATATAATGTCAAAAAAATTTATAAATAAAATTTAAAAAAATGATAACCCTCCTAAAAGAAGACCTCTGTTTTCTTTTTATCCCAGTGTCAAAATCCCCATCTACTTTCAACACTCTTTATATGCTATGGATTCTAGGTACTTCCTCATCCAGATTGACCTCCACTTTATACTTTGTAGCTTATTAATACTTTTCATAAACTATAGTGCAAAATATAGAACTAAACAAAATTCTGGGAATGTGAACAGAATATAACAGATCTCTTCTATATCAATGGAAGAGCATAGTTAGTGCTTCACAAATAGTTTCTCATTAGATACTCATTACAACTCTTGAGAAGTTAGTGCTATTATCATCCCCATTTTACAATTGAGGAAATTGAAGCAAACAGAACAATTCATTGTCCCCTGAGGTTAGATTGAAACTCAAATCTTCCTGATTTTCAGACCAGCACTCTTTGCCTTTTGCCATTTAATTTCTAAGAAATTAAGGTGTAAGGTCATATTAATTTGGGGGTAATATTTTGTTTTGCTTTGTTTTAGTTTTGGGTCCTTCAACACATTACTAAAATGCTATGCTAATAGTTCAGTAAAACCATACAGTTTTCCTCAAATAGCAGTCTAATAATGCCTACCCAATGCAGTATTCATGAAAATAACTTTTGAACACAATAGCAAAACTTAGAGACTAATCAATATTAATTTTATTATTTATATGAAAAAAGTATTTGAATTGCAAAAGACAACCAACAGATGATATTTTGCAATATAACATCTGTATTAGTTAAATAATTGATATGTAGGCATATGCATACATAAGAATATACACATATAATTTGTATAGATAGGTATAAATAAATTTATGTTTTAATCATAAGAAAACGATAGCATTTTAAAGTCCAAGTTATATTATAGCTTATACTTCCTTTTTATGATTTAATATTTTTATTTTCCTTGTTTACATGTAAGAATAATTTTAACATTTTAAAAATATTTTAAATGAGTAATTCTTCCCTCCACTCACAATTTTTTTTCATTGAGAAGGCAAGCAATTTGATATAGGTAATATATGTGTAGTTTTGCAAAACATATTTCCACATAATTTATGTTGTGGAAAAAAAAAAACAGGAAAGAATTCTGGGAAGATGGCAGAGTGGATCACAAAATTCCAATTCATCAGATTTCCCAAAAAAACCAAGATAATATTACTCTTTTTAACTAACATAGAATTAAAAATAAATAAGAGTTGGGGCAAAACAGTATCCCTCCTGAGACAATCCAGAATAGATCTGAAGAAAGATATTAGGTTAAACTTTGGGCTTACTCCAATGAAAACAATAAACAATAAACTCTCGTACTAGATGGAGTGGAAAGAGTCTCAATCCAAGCCACGGGAACCTTTGATTCCCAGTGTGCAGACTGACCTAAGTCAGAGAAGATTGAGGGAATCTTTCCTCATAAGGAATGCCAGGCCTAGCTGTGCTCCTAAGTCAATGCTTTAAAGTTTAAAGGAACCAGCACCTTCTTGGTGAGTGCAGAAGCAATGAGATAGGGATGCTGCTGATTTCAGGCACTTATAGAACCATGGAGTTCTTAGTTTGAGGTTCCAGGCTAGAGGGGAGAATTGAAAGAGGACCTCAGGCCAGAGATCCCAGTCCTCTCCCCTCCCCTGCAGGATTAGAAATAATTACACTAACAAGCTCTCATTAAAATAATAATAATGATAATAATGATGATGATGATAATAATAATAATAAGAAGAAGAAGAAGAAGAAAAGAAGAAGAAGAAGAAGAAGAAGAAAGAAGAAGAAGAAGAAGAAGAAGAAGAAGAAGAAGAAGAAGAAGAAGAAGAAGAAGAAGAAGAAGAAGAAGAAGAAGAAGAAGGCTATAAGGAAGAGCAGACAATCTTCAGGGGAGGAAACTGAAACAAAAAAGCCTCTCCTACCACAAAAGGATAACATCATCAGCCCAAAATTAATTTATAGAACTTAAAAAAGACTTTAAAAATTAAATGAGAGAGATTAAAAAATAAATTTTAAAAAATACAAGAAAAATAAGAAGATATGAAACAAAGTCAATCAATTAGAAAATAGATTTGGAATCTTATGGAAGAAAATAATTCCTTGAAAGCAGAATTGGGAAAGGGAAAGCCAGCAAAATTATGAGATCAAAAAATAATAAAACAAAATGTAAAGAATGAAAAAAAACAAGACAATGCAAGGCATTTCATAAGAAAAACAATAGATCTGTAGAAGAGATCAGGAAGAAAAAACATAAGAATAAATGAACTCTGACAATAAAAGGATCTCTATCATTTTACAAGAAGAAAATTGTCCTGAATTGATAGACTAAAAAGGAAAAGAGAAATAGAAAAATTTTACCAATCTCCATCTGCAGAGATCATATGAAAAAGTCCTATATCAACATCATAGGTAAATTCCAGACAAAACAATTCACATATAACAGACCTAAAATTAGAATCACACCAGACCTAACAATGGCTACATTAAAAGAGCACAAATCTTGGAAAACTATAGATCAAAGTGTAAAAGAACTTGGATTTTGGCCAAAAATATCAAACTTTGGAAAATGAAATATAATCTTGAATGGAAAAAATGACATTCAATGAATTTGTCAGATTTCTTGCACTAAAACCTGAATTTAATAGAAATTTTAATAGAAAATTTAACATATGAGATTCAAGATAAATATCAGGTAAACATCAAAGATTAATTTCAAGGAACTAAATAAAGGCAAACTGTTCATGTGTTATACATGGAAATATAAGCCATATGTTTAATATTGTCATTAGTAAATGGGTAATTTGAAAGAAAGATTGAGATAGAGCTGAGCATGATATAATTCTAAGTAGCAAAATCATGTAGGAAAAAGTTAAAAAAAATAGATTATACAAAGTGAGTGCAAGAGCAAGAATTGACACAGAGAAATTAGAGAGGGAAGGAGCCTAGTAGTTTTGGAATGGATGAAGGATGGAACAATATATACATACATACATACAATCATACATATGTGTGTGTCTTTGTGTATCCAGAAGAGTATAAATAAGAAATAAGAAGGAAAGGGGATAAGATAAGGCAGATTGTAGAAGGGAATGTAGATTAATGGAAATAAAATAATGTATATAGATTGATAGAAATGGGAGAAAAAGGGAGAAAAAGGGCAAAAAGAAAGGGTTGGAGGAGAGGATAAAGGAGGAATCCTTGGGGCAAGGAATTAGGTTAAGAATAGCAAAGCAAAGTAGTATGCAAAAGTAAAGTAGATGAGTCAGTAGGAATAGTACAGAGAGAGAGAGAGAGAGAGAGAGAGAGAGAGAGAGAGAGAGAGAGAGAGAGAGAGAGATCCTCATAAACATAATCATAATGATCATGAGTAGAATTTATTAATTGAATAAATTTTATTTATTATTTATTTATTTTCATAGGATAGTAATCATGGATCTCAGACAAAGCTAAGATTAAAATAGATTTAATCAAGAGAAAAATAGAGAAACACAATAAACTACAATATAAGTTAGTTATATTAATTTAGAGTATTTAAAACAACTATTGCTGTGGTATAGGAAATGATGAATTGGTAAACTTAAACAAATATGGGAACCAGAACCAAGATGATGGAGAGTAGACAGCTCTTTTCTGAACTCTTCCTGGCTTCCCCCAGATTAACACCAGATCAACTCTCTGAACAGATTTTGAATTGACAGAACCCATAAATATTTGGAGTGTTAACAAATTTCCAGCAGAACATATTTTGGAAGAACTTCAAGAAAAGTCTGTCTCACTTGAGTAATGGTGGGGAGAGGAAAATGAGGGAAAAGGGGCTTGTAGGCAAGCAGCAGTAAAGTGCTGTGCAGAGATACCCAGGGTGGAGAGGCTTCCCCGTGCTGGGGGAAATTAATGGGAGGCTCATAGTCAAAACACAACCTGATTTGCTATTCTGTCCTGGTTCAGAAGCCAATGGATTAGCAGACTAGCTATGAGACCTTCAGTGCAACCACAGAAGGCAAATAAATAGTGAGCCCCTGAACCCCAACATGACTTTACTATGTACACCCAGTGTGAAAAGGAAGCCAATAGTATCAGTCTTAGGGCAGCATGAAACCATAGAGAAAGTTTGGGACAATCTCCCCTTTGCTCTAAAAACAGACCTAAACCTTTAAAGATGAACAAAAAAGCAAAAAGAGTTTGGAACATAGATAGCTTTTATGGAGACAGGGAACAACAAATCTGAAAAGCCTGAGGACACTAAAGGAAAACATCTCCAGAGGAAGCTTCAAACAATGATATATATGTCTCCATCTTACAAGCCTGGCTTGGAAGAAATCAAAAAAGATCTTAAAAATTATAAAAAAAAAAAGTTTTACAGAAATTGTTTGAAACAATTAACTTCTTATAGACCATTTTTTTGGAGGAGAATTCTGGGAAGAATGTAGAGTACACTGATACATTTCAAACTCTTCGGATTTGTTCCATAAATAGAACAAATTTTCACCTCAGTTAATGTCAAACATGGACTGTGAAAAATCAAGAAACCTTGGATGATATGAAAAAAGACCCAGGCCAGGCTGTGTGAAGTGCAAACACCTCCAAAGATATCTTCCAGAAAAACCAAGTGGTGATGTGCTGGGAGAACTAGATGTGCTAGGAGACTCAACCAGAACCACGGAAACTTTCACCTCTGAGACTGTTTTTTTGAGTTGAAATCTGAGTCTCGGAAGACTGAAAAAACTTTTGCTTATTAAGAACACCAGGCCCAGCTCACCCTCCTGGGTGAGGAGGAAAAAAACTGTCTGAAGAAAATAACATCTTCAAAAGTAGAATTAACCAAAGAGAAAAGGAGATAAAAAATAAAACTAAAGAAAATAACATTTAAAAACTAGAAAAGAGCAAATTAAACTAATGATTCTATGAGACAGCAAGAATCTGTCAAACAAACTAAAAAGAATGAAACAAAAAAAAAAAAAAGAAGAAGAAAATGTGAAATACCTCATTGGAAAAACAACCAACCTGGAAAATAAGATCCAGAACAGACATTATTGGTCTACATGAAGGCCATGACCAAACAAAAGAGCCGGTAGAGCATTCTTCAAGAGGTCATTAAAGAAAACTGCCCTAACATTCTAGAAACAGAGGGAGAAATCCTCATTGAAAGAATCCATCCATCACATTGAGAAAAAGATCCCACAAGGAAACCTTAAGTTTCATTGTTATGAAACTCCAAATCTACAATCTCAAGGAAAAAAAAAATACTTCAAGCTGCCAGACAAAAACAATTTAAGGAACAACAGCAGGATTACCCAGGACCCAGAAGCTTCTACAATAAAGGATTAGAGGGGCTGGAATACCATATTCAGGAAGGCAAACGACCTGGGTTACAACCAAGAATGAACTATCCAGTGAGAATTAGCATTATCTTTCATGAGAGGTGATAGAGCTTCAATGAAGAAACTTCCAATCATTTCTATTGAAAAAAAAAAAAAAAAAACAGAACTAAACAGAAAATTTAATCTGCAAACACAGGACTCAAGAGCATAGAAAGGTAAATGGGAAAAACATATATATATTTTTTTCTTTTTGATTTTATTATAGCCTTTTATTTACAAGATATATGAATGAGTAATTTTACAGCATTGACAATTGCCAAGCCTTTTGTTCCAATTTTTCTCCTCCTTCCCCCCATTCTCTCCCCCAGATGGTAGGTTGACCAATATATGTTACATATGTTAAAATATAAATTAAATACAATATATGTATACATGTCCAAACAGTTATTTTGCTATACAAAAAGAATCGGACTTTGAAATAGTGTACAGCTAGCCTGTGAAGGAAATAAAAAATACAGGCAGACAAAAATAGGGGGATTGGGAATTCTAGGTAATGGTTCATAGTCATCTCCCAGAGTTCTTTCACTGGGTATAACCTGTTCAATTCATTACTGCTCTATTGGAACTGATTTGGTTCATGTCATTGTTGAAGATGGCCACATCCATCAGAATTGATCATCAATCATATAGTATTGTTGTTGAAGTATATAATGAACTCCTGGTCCTGCTCATTTCACTCTGAAATCATCCTTTTGGTCATTTCTTACAGAAAAATAATATTCCATAATATTTATATTCCGCAATTTATTCATCCATTCTCTAATTGATGGGCATCCACTCAGTTTCCAGTTTTTGGCCACTACAAAGAGGGCTGCCACAAACATTTTGGCACATACAAGTCCCTTTCCCTTCTTTAAGATCTCTTTGGGATATAAGCCCGGTAGTAACACTGCTGGATCAAAGGATATGAACAGTTTGATAACTTTTTTAGCATAGTTCCAAATTGCTCTCCAGAATTGCTGGAGGTATTCACAATTCCACCAACAAAAACATATATTATTCAAAGAGTAATCTGTTTACATCTCTAGATAGGAAAACAATATCTGTAACTCATGATAACTATATCTGTCTCTGAGTCAGACTGGAGGGCATTACATAGCCTAAGGGTATAGTTGTGAATGGACTTTAATGTGATAACATAAAAGAAAAATACATTAAGGCTTAGGAAAAGATCTAAACTCTAAAAAAGAGGAAAGGGGAGTTATAATGGAAAATTGCTTCACATGAAGTGGTGCAAAAGACCTATTTCCCTAATCAAGGGAAAGAAAGGAGGGAGATGAGGTTTGTATGAAGCTTGATATCATCAGTTTGGGGTATAAGAAGAAATAACTTCATCATTCATTTGAGTATAGAATTTTTTTAAATAAAGAGATAGAAAGAGAAAGAGGAAAAGGAAAGAGATGGATAGGATAGAAGGGAGGGCATAAATACTAGGGGAAAAGAGAAGAAAAGGGGAAGGGTTTACAGAAGATAAGGTAGTGGGTAGAGTGGATCAAAAAAACCCTACTAAGAGAAAGAAAATGGTTTTAGGAGATAAGGTAGTATATGGGATGAATTAAAAAACACTTGTAAGAAAAGGGGGAGGGATGATAGGAGACAAGGCAATGGGTGGGGTGGATGAAAAAAAGCATAGGATTAAGGTAATGATGGAAAAAACAAAAATCTTTACAGGAAAGAAAATAGGATGGAGAGATATATAAAGCTACTAATCATAACTGAATATGAATATGATGACCTCTCTCAGTTCAAAGAAAAAAATTAAAGCAATAATTTAGAACTATTTTTATTCAACTATATGGCAGCATTGTTGGTGGTGGTATGAAATAATCCAACCATTCTGGAGAGCAATGTGTAACTATGCCCAAATGGCTATAAAGCCATGCATACCTTTTGACCCAGCAGTGCCAATACTGGGTCTGTATATCAAGAAAATCATAAAGGAAGGAAAAGGACCCATGTGCAAATGTATTTGCAATAGCTCTTTTTTGTCATAGCAAAGAACTTCAAAAGGAGTAGATGCTCATCAATTGGGGAATGTCTGAAGAACTGTGATACATATAGAGAATGAAATATTATTGTCTATAAAAAATGACAAACAATCTGATTAGGGAAAGCCTGGGAAAATTTATGTGAATTGTGATAACTAAAACAAGCAGAATCACAAATACGTTGTACACAATAAGCATAGAATGGAATGGGGAGATACACAAAACTGTAGGTTATTAATATAGTCCAATAATGATGGCTACATCAGGGTGGTAGCATTATCAGATAAGAGAAAAAATATTTACAAGGACCCAATTTGTAAAGAAAGAAGACTTGACCACTATATTGAAGTGGGAAGTGAAGAGATAACTAGGCTATAAGACTAACTAGAGCAGCTATGAAAGGTTTGGTTCTTTTCAGAGGTTCAGTGATTCAAAGCAATTTCAATAGACTTTGGACAGAAAATGCCATCTGCATCCAGAGAAAAAATTAAGGAGACCTAATGTAAATCTATTCATGATATGTTCAGTTCTTTTTCATGTTTTTTTTTTTTTTTAATATGTCCCATGGTTTTTCCCTTTTGCTCTGCTTGTTTTCTCTCAACATGATTCATTAAACAATGTGTATTAAAAAACACTTTTGAGGAGGGACAGGGTGAAAGGAAAAAGAATAAAATAAATTGTGGAAAATATGGTTAGCAATATTAATTATAAAAAAAATTGAAGCAAGTTTTTTTTTTTTTTTGATAAGGCCTCATTTCTGAAATATAGAGTGAATTCTGTTAAATTTATAAATAGTAAGAGCAATAACAATACCAGCATTAGGCATGAATTTCAAAAGTGATTAAAAAAAAAAAAGGAAAAGAACCTTTATATACAACAATATTTATAGCAGCTCTCTCCATAAAAAAACAAATAAATAAATAAATAATCATTGGAAAGGATGCCCTCTCCCCTTTTTTTTCCTCTCTAACTCTCTCTCTCTCTCTCTCTCTCTCTCTCTCTCTCTCTCTCTCTCTCTCTCTCTCTCTCTCTCTCTCTCTCTCTCTCTCTCTTTTTTTTTTCTTCTCCTCCTCTCATTTTTAAATTGTTTTCTTCATTTTGAAGGGGTTTTTTCTTAGAGTGGTAGATCTATGTTTTCTTTCATATAATTTTTATGGAAAAGGTTTTGTACAACTTCACATGTGACTTCTTAATGAGGCCTGAGTTTGGAGATAAGGAAGAAATTTTGAAATTCAAAAGCTTCAGTAGCAAATATTAAAAAATGCTTTAAGTGCAACTGGGGAAAATATTACATAGAAATACACACACACACACACACACACACACACATATATATATATATGTATATATATATATATATATATATATATATATATATATATATATGAGAGATTGCAATTAAACAAAGCTAAAATAAAAATATTATAGATGAGCAGGGAAACAACCTTTTACTAAAGTGTAGCATAGACAGTAAAGTAAACTGTTTATGCACCAAATATCATAGCATCCAAATCCTTTAAAGAAAAGTTAAATTAATTAGAAAATGAAATAAACTACAAAAATATACTAATGGGGAGAAGGGTATAAACTTTCCTCTCTCAGAATAAGATAAATTTAACTATAAAATAAATAAGTTAAGGAGACAAATAGAATATTAGAAAAGTAAGATATGATAGACCTCTGGAGAAAACAATAGGAATAGAAATGAGTAGTTTGTTTCTTTTTTCCCAACCATATATAGTAATGTCACAAAACTGACCATACAGTAGAGTATAAAATTTTGAGAAACCAATATAAAAAAGCAGAAACAATGAATACAAGCTTTTTAAAGTATAAGACAAACATGACATTCATAATAGCCCATGGAAGCATAAATTTAAATATATACATATATATATATATATATATATATGTGTGTGTGTGTGTGTGTGTGTGTGTGTGTGTGTATATGTATGTGTATATATATATGTGTGTATATATATATATATGTATATACATATATATATGTGTGTGTGTGTGTGTGTGTGTATATATATATTGAGTACATAATGGAATCCTAAAGGAGGTAGAGATGACACAATGGATATAGAGGCACAGTGGTTCAGTAGATGGAGTACCAGATCTAAAATCACAAAGACTGGATTTAAATATGGCCTCAAACACTTACTAGTTCTATCACTTAACTCTGTTTGCATCAGTTTTCTCATCTGTAAAATGAGTTGTAGAAGGCAATGATGAATCATTTCAATACCTTTGCCAACAATACCTCAAATGGGATCAACAAGAGTCAGACACAACTGAAATGAGTGGAAAAAATGAGCCAAAGGATAAATCACAGAAACAATCAATAATTTCATTAAAGCAAGGACCACAATGAAACAACATACCAAAATTTGTGGGAAGTAGCAAAAACTATATTTAGGAGGAAATACTTATCAATAACAGAAAGAAAGAGTTAATCAGAGAGACACTCAATTAATTAATTGAACATGAGACATTAAAAAAAAATCTATGAAAAGAAAAAAATTAAAAATTCCCAAATCAACACCAAAATGGAAATATTGAAATTAAAAAGAGATTAATAAAACTGAAAGTAACATAATGAACTAAAAAATAAAGTTAGGACCTAGTTTTATTTTTTTTATCAATAAAATGGAAAAAAGATGGCTAGTTTGACTTTTTTTAAAAAAAGAAGTAAAACTAAATTACCAGAATTGAAGAAAAAAATGCTAAATGCTTCAACAATGAATATTAGATTAAAGCCATTACAGGAGTTATTTTGTTTAATTATAAGCCAGTGAATCAAAATTTAAATGAAATTGATGAATATTTAGAAAACTATAAATTTACAAATAGAGCCAATAGAATTCTTAAATAACTCTATTTTAGAGTAAAAAATTTAAAAAGCCAACAATGAAATCCTGGGGTGGGGTTGGCCCTAGGATCGCATAGATTTATAAGTGAAATCTACCAAACATTGAAGGAAAAATAAATTCCAATACCATATAAACTATTTGAAACAAACAAAAATGTTAAAGAAGGATTGTTATGAAATTATTTTTATGATATAAATATTTTTGATATCTAAATCAGAGGAAAAAAAACAAAAAGAAATTATAGAACAATTTCCTTATGTATATCATGCAAACATTTTAACCAAAATACTAACAAGTATTTAACAATACGAACAACATGTCACAAAGATAATTCTTTGATTTAAAATCAAAATCTAAATCAATATTCGAAAAACTATAATAGCATATAAAGTCATAGATAGTGAACTGAATAGAACTGAAGCGGCATTTTGTATAGTAACAAGAATATTTCAAGGATAATAAACAAGGAGAGACTTTACTGTTCTAATCAACACAATAATGAGAGAACCATGATCCAAAACACCCCTGATGCAAATGTTATCCACCTCCAGAGAGAGAATTGATCATTGCTGGTACAGACGGAAATATACTTTTCACTTTTTAATTTTTTAATTTTTCATTTTTGGTATGTGCTTTCTTTTGCAACATGGCTAATATAGAAATACATTTTGCATGACTTCACTTGTGTAATTGATATCATATTGTAAGAGATGGAGAAGTACCTGGAGTGAGAAGAACTTGATTCTTTTCTTTCTTTCTTTCTTTCTTTCTTTCTTTCTTTCTTTCTTTCTTTCTTTCTTTCTTTCTTTCTTTCTTTCTTTCTTTCTTTCTATTCTTTCTTTCTTTCTCTCTATTCTTTCTTTCTTTCTTTCTTTCTATTCTTTCTTTCTTTCTTTCTTTCTTTCTATTCTTTCTTTCTTTCTTTCTTTTTTTTTTTTTTTTTTTGCTGAGACAGTTGGGATTACATGACTTGCTCAGGGTCACACAGCTAGTAAGTGTTAAGTGTCTGAGGACAGATTTGAACTTAGGTACTCCTGACTTCAGGGCTGCTGCTCTATCCACTGCACCACCTAGCTGCCCCACTGATATTTTTTAAAGTCAAAATTAACGTTTAATGCAAAATAAAATAATTTGTGATATGTTTCAATGGAAGAGTCATGCTAATCAATTAAATCCACCAAAATCCACCAAAGAATCAAAATATCTGTGTTCTTTTCATTCACAAGTATCATCTATATTATAATGAGTTTAATCTTTTCCTTTTAGAAAAATAAAATCGTCCTTAGTATAATTCTATAGCTTTATTCAGATTGATATAAATAGCTGTAGATATGAAGTTCAATACAAACAAAGAAGTGATATAGAGATCCCTGATTTTTATGATTTTCAACTTTATAAATTTGTTTTCATTTTTTAATCATTAGAAAGTCCAATCATACATTTTTGTTACTGTTGTTGCCAATATCCAGTATATTTACATGATACAAATTATTGCTGGAAAGTGATAGATAGATAGATAGATAGATAGATAGATAGATAGATAGATAGATAGATGATAGATGGATAGATAATAGATGACAGAAAGATTGTATGGGTACATATATATGTACATACATGCACACAACACTTTCATGGTTGTTTGGACATTTCATTTTCAATTAAGTTGGGAAAACATTTTCTCTTCAAGATACACTCTGTTCTAAAACTTATCTTTTTACCTAAAAAGTCGTCAAAAACAAAACAAAACAAGAGTACTCTTAATATAACTGAATTTTTCCATTAAGACAATCATAGGCTGCTCTTAGGAAGGAAGGAAAGAAGGAAGGAAAGAAAAGAGGGAGGGAGGGAGAGAAGGAGGGATGGAAGAAGGGAAGGAAGGATGGAAGGGATGGAAGGAAAGAAGGGAGGGAAAGAGGGAAGAAAAGATTGGGAAGAGGACAGAGGGTAGGGAGGAAGAGGGAGAGGGGTAAAGAGGAGTGGGAAGGAAGAGAGGAGAGAATCTAAGAATCCTAAAAGTAAAGTAAATTTCCTAAGTTGCATGGCAGCAAAGCCAGGACCTAAACTCAAGTTTTCTGTCTCCAGATCCAGCAGTGTAAAAGAAAGGAAGGAAGGTAGACTACATAGATTTACCATGGTCTGTCTTTAAAGGAAAAAGAAAATGCTATTTGAGAGCTTTGTTACTATGAATTTAGAAATGTGTACATCATTCATTCATTCCTCATTCAGCTTTAATCCTTCACTTATTCAAATACAATTTGAACAATTGACTATGCACAAGGCACAATATTTATTATGTAAAGTTGCTCCTTTCTGCTTATTTAGTAACATACCTTGTCATAGAAGACATATTTTTCCCACCACAAAATCAATATTAAATATATATATATACCACTTTCAATATATTACTTTTAGTTTTGATTCCATTGGAATTTTCTGTCTTTTGGAACCACATAATGCAAATTGCTTTAATTTTTTAATGTCACAAGTCAGTGAATTTTTTATTTCAATACTGAAAACTGTTATTTTATGTCATTTTGCCATAATTTGGTGTTTGCTTTAATTTGATCTACGTAATGCAAAGAAAACTAAATAACAAACAGACAAATCATCTATAAGCTGTAAGAAGTGCAATTAAACATTTCATTATGACCATTAGGCCATTTTGTTTCTATCCAGCAACAATGAGACCAGAGGGAAGACTGGAATTCATTTAAGATAATCATGGGAAACTTGCATAGATCACAGAAATGTTTCTCTAACAGAGCCTCAATTAAGTTTAGCCAGGGCAAAGACTCACTTCCTTACATGGATAGAAAGGGCTTCAATTCAATTTCCTGGGAATGTAGCATTGAAAGTGATAACTAACTGTGTTATTATCCATAATTTGCAAATAATTCATTAGGACATGTTAAGATCTGGAAATATCATAGGTATTAAAGAAACAAAGTATTTTCTTGTTTATTCTAAACCTAGTTCCCTCTAAGCCTATAACAGTTGTTTTAGTAATAACAATAATAATAAAAGCAACAACTTACCTGACAACAACAACTTTAATGTTGTTGAATTGTTTTACATAAATTATATCCTTTGTGATATGCTTCCTTTGCTTTGCAAACATGTTTAATAAATATTTATTGAATTAATTTTAATTGCATTGTGAATATTAAGCAGAGGTTAATATTTCTTGTCTAATGTCATGTAAAATATTATTACTTACTAGATTATTATAATTAACATGTCTTTATAATGCCCAATTAGGCATTATTATGTGTTATTTTTGATTCTCTAAATTCATTATTGAGGAAGTTAAAGAAAGTGACCGTGGTAGAAGGATTATAAAAAGATAAGTTGAAAATAGAAGCTGTCATTAAAGAAGTTAAAAACCAATTTTATTTGATTTCCTTTCAGAACTTTTTGGAATCCGGATCTTCATAATCCTTATTTTTCCCCTTTAAGTATTCCATAATCCAGTGATGTTAGCCCTCTTGCTGTTCCTCCCATGACACTATATCCTCTAATTCCATGTATTTTTGTTGGCTGTCCTCCAAGTGTGGAATTGTTATCTTGCCTCATCTCTTCCTCCTAGCTTACCTGATATCTTTCAATTCTCAGCTAAATCTTCACCTCCCATCACCAAGGAGCCTGTTAAACTTTTAGCCTTTTCTTTTAACCTTAGTGCTTTTCTTCTAAATGTACCACACACCCCTCCCCACTTTATCTTAAGTGTTATTTGTTTATATATAGTTAGCTGCTTGTACTATCTCTCATTATACTCTGAACTCCTTGAGAAAAAAAAAAATTGTTTGTTTTGTTTTCTTGTGATATCCAGTACTTAGAACAGTCTGACACAAAGTAGCCTAGCCATTTAAATACTGGTTGATTAAATGATCAAGAGCTTTGCCCTTCAAAATTTTTTTTTTCTTATTTACCTTTCCACATTTATCAAAAAGTAAAGATTTGGAGTCATAATTTTAAGAAACAAATTCAATCAATGTTTATTTAGATTATCTTTTAAAATCATTTATTTAGTATTTTGTTTTCCTCTCATACAAAAACAATTTTTATGTTTGTTTGTTTTTTTAATTTTAATTCCAAATTCTCTCCCTCCTTATAATTTGATGCTATACAGCTGTAGTCATGCAAAACATGTACATATTAATCATGTTGTAAAAGAAAACGCAGACCAAGAAAAATAAAGTTAAAAAGTATGCTTGTGTTTTTATTTATACTCCAATAGTTCTTTATCTGGGTATGGATACCATTTTTCTTCAAAAGTCCTTCAGAGTTGTCTTGGATCATTGTGTTGCTGAAAATAACTGTCATCCACAGTTGATCATTATACAATATTGCTGTCCTTGTATACAATGTTCTGGTGCTGTTCATTTTGAATCAATTCATGTCAGTTTTTTTCAGTTTCTTTTTTTTTCTAATCCTGTTATTCAGTTTAATAAACACACCAGGCATGAATAAACAAATGAATGAATACATTGTATATAGCTACAAAGATGTGCCATTTACACAACTGCATGTGGCAGAACTACAGCAGGATATATCTGTATTTATCTACCTATATCTTAGAAAGCATAAAAGATTTGGCATTAGAATATTTGGTTTTGTGTTCATGTTCATGTTTCACATTCTAACAATTTGGATTCCAACCCCACCTTTGAAATTTACTATTTGTATGACTGTAAACAAATTAATTGGCCTCTCTGTGCCTCAGTTGCTTTATCTATGTTATAAAACAAGTAGGGGTTGTATCAGATTTCCTTCCCTCTCCCCAAGATAGCAAGTAATCAGATGTAGTTTAAACATGCATAATGCTTTTAAACATATTTCTATATTTGTGTGCAAGAAAAATCAGGCCAAAAGGGGGGAAAACAAGAGAAAGAAAATCATACAATCAAACAAAAAAATGAAAATAATATGTTTGATCCACATTCAGTGTCCATAGTTCTCTTTCTGGAAATGATTGACATTTTCCATCCCAAGTCTTGAAGGCAAGTCAATTGCCTTGAATCCAAGGCATTGTTGAGAAGAGCCAAGTGCATCACAATTTATCATCACATAATCTTGTTATTATGGTATACAATATTCTCATGTTTTATTCACTTCACTCAGCATCAGTTCATGCAGGTCGTTCCAGGCTTTTCTGAAGTCTGCATGCTCATCATTTCATATATAACAAAAATATGCCATTATCTTCATATACCATTATTTATTCAGTCATTCCTCTCAAATGGCCATCTACTTAATATACAATTTTTAATTTATTTTATTTAAAAAAACAGAAAAAATAATATGACACAAAATAAAACAAAACAGAATATCATCATGCACCCAGCAGAACATCAGGGAGGAGTCAAATATATATAATAACAAATTACTGCTTTAAGAAAGTATATATTAGTAGAAGAAATTATATTCATGAGTGCTCATCTTTTCTTTTTTAATTAATTAATTTATTTAGTTTTATTACACATTGCTTTATGAATTATGTTGAAAGAAAAAATCAGAACAAAAGATAAAAGTCATGAAAAAAAAAACCCAGAAAAAGGAAGTGAACATAGCATATGTTCATTTACATTCAATTTCCATACATCTTTTTTTAGATGCAGATAGCATTTTCTATCCAAAGTCTATGGGATTGCCTTTATCACTGAAGCTCTGAAAAGAATCCAAGTCTTTCAGAGTTAAGCATCACACATTCTTCCTATTATTGTGTTCAATTATTCCTGGTTCTGATTGTTTTGTTCAGCATCAGTTCATGTAAATCTCTCCAGGCCTTTCTAAAATCAGCTCATTCATCATATTGTAGAACAATAACATTCCTTCATATCCACAACTTATTTAGCTGTTCTCCAATTGATGGGCATCTATACATTTTCCAATTCTTTGCTACCACAAAGAGCTGCTATAAACATTTTTGCACATGTAGACTCTTCCCTCTTTTAAGATTTTCTTGGGATACAGACACAGTAGTGGCACTGCTGGGTCAAAGGGTATGCAATTAAATGTTTTTTTGGTAAATGGATTGGTATGTCACTATACAAATAAATTGACTTGAAAAAAATTATCATTTTTATTGTACGTGTTCATACTAATAATAAGTAATTACTGTTTGTCCAGTTTGTATCTGTCAGTATTAGGTGAAAAGTTTTTGGTTATTGTGTTGATATAGTATCTCAGTTTGTCTTAGCAAATCTACAATTTTATATTTTCTGTAGTTTTTAAAAATTAAATTTCTTTCTATTTCATGCTGTTGGATTCAGCCAAAATGTTAATGGTTTATGTGGGTTTATTTTACATCTTGCACTTTTGCTGGAATTGTTTATTGTTTGAATTAGTTCTTTAGTTGCTTCTCTATGGTTATCTAAATAAATACAAGGCCAAGATCTCTCATTTCATCCAGGACCATCTCCAGTTGTTTTGATCTATATCTTGCCACTGAATCCAGGTGGCTCTGGAGGGGAAAGTGAGGCAGTTGACCTTGCATAGCCTTCCCTCAAATCCAATTCACTTATATGTCATCCCTGATCTCATGATCCTCTTTGAAAAAAAAGGACAAACAACAACTACAACGAGTTCCTTAAAAATTTGACAGATTCATTTGTGAATCCATCTAGTTGTGTGATTTTTTTCTTAGAGAACTTACTGATGACTCATTTTTTTTTCAAAGATAGTAAGTTAGGTATTCTATTTCCTTTTCTTTTAAATTGACTTGTTTTGTGTTTTTTTTTTGTAAATGTGTCGATTTCATTTTGTCAGATTTACTGCCATATAATTGCATAAAACAAATCCTAATAATTACTTTAATTTCATCTGCATTGGTGAAGTGATTTATACATATGAATATAATTTCTTCTACTAATATATACTTTCTTAAACCAGTAATTTTTTTTATTATATGTTTTGAATCCTCCCTGATGCTCTGCTGGGCACATGATGATATTCTGTTTTATTTTGTGTTGTATTATTTTTCTGTTTTTTTAAGTAAAATAAATAAAAACTGGATATTGAGTGGATCACCACTTTCTTAATTTTTTAATTTTTTCAATTACAAATAAATAAATTTTTAGTGTTATTATTATTATTATTATTATTATTATTATTATTATTATTTTGATGTTAAGGTGGGAGTCATGACTGAGAACTTGTTCTCTGGCTCTATAATAAATGTAAGTTACCCTGGATGAATTTAAACCACAAAAAAAAAAACTCTAACTATCCCATGGGAAAATTTATATGTGATCTAATTTACATGTGATCTTAAGTCATCCCTGGCATGTTTGTTCTATTTCAATATAAATTTGATCTGGTCTGTGGGTGGTATGGTGATCCATTACTTCTGTCCTGTTATCACCCAGAACAGCCAATATAATGAGTAAATGCCACTAAGTAACAGAATAAGCCATAAAAATTTACACATATATCCCCATGCTGATGGTGATTGTCCTTTGTTTAGTATATTGGTAGTCTTTCAGAAGGTCTGCGACATTACAATTGGCATAAGGCAGAATATATGCATGCCTCTACATTTGAGATCACATTCTCTCCCTCATTTCCATCCCTTCTCCTCAAGAAGAAAAGCAATTTAAGAAAAACTATGAATCTCTATTCATGCTAAATATTTCCAGAATAGATACATTGGAAAAGAAAACACAGGAAAAAAGAATAATACATTTAAATAGTGTGCTTTAATCTTCATTCAGACCACATCAGCTCTTTTTCTTCAGGTGGATAATATTTTTAGTCATAACTGCTTAGGAATTTTTTTGTACTTCTGAGAATAGTTAAATCATTTACAGTTGATAATATAATATAATATTGGTGTGTTCAATGTTTTCCTGGTTTTGCTCACATTGCTTTGCATGAATTATCAGTCACTGAATTTTTTTCTGACAGTAATCTGCTCATTATTTCTTATAAACAATAACATTCCATCACAATCATAAACTACAACTTGTTCATCTATTCCTCAGTTGATGGGTATCTCCTGAATTTCCAGTTCTTTACCACTGAAAGTAGAGTTATTTTAAGTATTTTTGTAATATTTGACTTTTTTATTTGATCTCTTTAATATGGAGAGATAGTAATATTATTTCTGTGTCAAAGATTACGCATAATTTTATAACTCTTTGAGTATAGTTCCCAATTGCTTTCCAGATGATTGGATCAGATCACAAATCCACCAACAACCTATTATAATTCCTATTTTTCAATGTCTCCTCAATTTTATGAAATATTCCTTTTCTGTCATATTAATCAATCTGCTAGGTCTGAAGTAGTAACTCATTTATTTTGATTCTTATTGTTTTCATTTTTGTAGTTTATTTACTTTAAAAAAAATTTTCCCCAGTTATATGTAAACTTTTTTTACATTTGTTTTTAAAACTTTGAGTTCCAAATGCTATCTGTTCTTTCTCTCTCATTGAAAAGGCACATGTGAAGTTTTCCAAAACATTTCCATAAAAGTCATGTAAAAGAAAATACATCCTTCCCCCCAAAAATCAAGAAAAATAAATCAAATTTTAAAAAAGGAAACTTCTATCTGTATCTTTATCTATATCTGTTCTTTCTCTGTGTATGCATAGGGTTTTTACCATAAGTCCCTCAGAGTAATTGTGGATCTTATATTGCTGACAATAAAACCATTCACAAAATTGTTATTATTTTGTACATAGTACATTTCCTTTCTTCTATAACATCCCTCTTCTTTACCCCTTAATTTTTTAAAAATATCATTCCATTCTATTAACTCCATCATACCCATCTCTATATTTCACCTTAATTTTTATTTTTTTTTAGATATCATCTCATAAGTCATCTCACACCCCTTTGTCTAGTCTGTACTTCTTCTAACTGTCATAATAATGATAAAATTCTTAGAAGTTATAATTATCATGTTTCCATATAGGAATGTAAACAGTCTAAGACATATTTGTTCCTTTATGAGTTCTCTTCATAGTTAGCTTTTTATGCTATCTTTGAGCCTTTCATTTGAAAGTGTAATTTTCTAATCAGCTCTTGTCTTTTCATCTAGAATCCTTGAAAGTCCTCTGTTTCATTAAATATTTATTTTTCCCCAAGGGATTACAGTCAGGTTTGGTGAGGTGATTTTTGGTTGTAATTTTAGTTTCTTTGCCTATTGAAATGTCATATTCCAAATCCTACAATCTTTTAATGTGGAAGTCACTAAATAGTTTGTACTCCTGATTGTGATTCCACAATATTTTAGTTTTATTTCTTGGTTGCTTGCAATATTTTCTCCTTGACCTGGCAGATATGGAATTTGACTATAAACTATCTGAAAGTTTTCTTTTGGGGATCTCTTTGAGAAGGTAAATCAGTGGATTCTTTCCATTTCTATGTTTTTCCTCATTTCTAAGACATCTGATCTGTTTCCCCTCATTTATTTATTGAAATATAACATCTAGGATATTTTTGACCATATTTTTAAGTCCAATAATTCTTAAATTATCTCTCCTCCATCTATTTTCCAGCCAGTTGTATTCTCAATGGAATATTTCATGTTTTCTTCTTTTTTCATTTTTTCAAAACTTTGCTGTATTTTTTCTTTACATTTCATGGAATTCTTAGTTTTCTCTTGCCCAATTTTAACTTTTAAAGAATTATTTTCTTCAAGGATCTTTTATAACTCTTTTTTTCAATCTGACCAATTTTACTTAATTTTTTCTGCAATTCTGTTTTTAAGGCATTATTATTATTTCTTTGGTGCCTATTCTCACAAATTATTTTATTTTCATAATTTTCTTGCATCATTCTTGTTTTTTTCCTATGTTTGCTCTATCTCTCTGATTTTATTTTTACAATTATTTTTCAGTTATTATAAAAGTTCTTGAGGGTGTGTAGGGTAAGACCAATTGTCATTTTTATGAGGTTTTATTATGTTATCTTCATTGTCCTTTTCTGTGTTTGTCTTGATATTCCCTGTCATAACTTTTTCTGGTCAGATTTGTTATTGTTGTTGTTGTTGTTTGCATTTTCCCAGTCAATTATTATTTTTTTAACTTTTTTAAAAGTTGACTTCTGCTCCCAAAATGCTGAGAGCATTCCCCAAACTTCAGGTCATTCATTTCCAGAATAATGGGGAATCTCAAGATTCTCAGTGCTTCCAAGGTTTTAAGATTCTAAGATTTAAGATTCCAAGGTTTTAAGGATTTAAAAAGAGGTGGTCACTGCTCTCCAGGTCTGTACACTTGTCTTTTCCCAGAAAGGAATCTTTATTTCCCTCTAACTCACTAGTGGTGGCATTTTTTATGGCCTTGGGAGTGTGACAATGTCTCCTTCCCTTCTGCAGTCATAGCTGCTAATGCTCTAATCTGTCTAGGAATTGAGACCAGGGTCCCTACTCCCTTGTGAGCAGCTACAAGCACCCCAATCTGTACTGTGATTCTGAGTACTGTCACTTTTTAAACCCTGGTATTATAACACAAAATACTAAACCTAATAATAGTAAATGGTAGTTTTCCATATCCGTCCATCCATTTGTACAATCCTATCACTGTTCCATTGAGTGAGAATTTCTATAGCTATTGTCACCACTAATTCATCCACTCCTGAAGCATGCAACTAGTTTTCTGGTCATGGTTTGTGCCATGTAGTTGTTGCCCTGTGCTCTTAGTTCTGCCAGACCACCAACCTGATAAGAGAAAAAAAATTTTCCTGACCTCCTAAGTTGCCTTGGGAAGAACAATTCTTTTATCCATTTTTTTCCTTGGTTTTGCCTCTCTAGAATTCAATTTGAAATATTATTTTAGAGTTCTTAGAAAGAAATTTAGAGAAAATTACTCTGCCTTGTTGTCTTTTTTTTTTTCCATTTCCTTTTTATTTTGGGTACTAGTAATTTGTTTTCTTCTTTCTTTAAAAAAAAAACAAAAACAAAAACAAATTAACCAATAGTATAACAATTTCATTGTTTTAGGTTTTATTTTTCATAAACCAGTTCCTAATTATTAGTTTCATGGTATTTTTTATTTTCAATTTTATTAATTTCTCCATTAATTTTCAGGATTTCAATTTGGTGTTTGTGAATTTTTAACTTCATTTTGTTCTACATTTAATTTAGTTTCATGCCGAATGCATTGACCTATACTTTTTTCTCTTTTCTTGATATACACTTTTAAAGATATGAAATTTCTCCTAAGTATAGCTTTGACTACATTTCATAAATTTTAGAATATTGTCTTATCATTCTCTTTAAAGATATTAGTGATTTTTCCATGATTTGTTTTTGACCCATTCATTGTTTTAGTATTATATTATGTACTTCCCAATCAACTTTTAATCTGTTTACATGACCCTTGATAAAATGTAGTTTTTATAATATTAGATCTGAAAAGAGACCTAAAAAGAGAAAAATTTTCTCCTTTTCCACATTTCTTTGGAATTTTTATGGGTAATAATTTTTTTTTTTTAGTTTTTGTTGATGACTATAGTAATGGTTAAAATGGCAATGATGATAATGATTACCAAATCTTTCTTTCCTTTCTACGTCCCTTTTCATAGTTTGTCTACAATTGTTTAAATTTAATCTCAACCTCATTTCAACTTTTTGGAAATACTAGCTTCGTTCAGGGCAATAACTAAATGACACTTCTTAAACTTTTAATGATCTCCCAACTAACAACTATCATTATACCCCTGGATCAAAATAGTTTCTTTATCTTGCAAGTATGTCTTAAGGTATAGGTATATATGTTCTACTACCCCCAGAAAAATATAAGCTTTCTAAAAATATGAAATGTTTATTTTCCTATTTGGAGGGTAGGTATGTTGTATAGCAGATGAAGTGCTAGACCTGGATTTAGGAAGAGCTCAGTTTAAATCTGGTTTTAGAAATTATTAACTGTGTGTCCCTGGGAAAGTCATTAAAGCCTTTACCTGATGTAGCTTCCTCAATATTAAACAAAGCCAAGATGACAGAGAAAAGGCAGGAACTGACCTGAGTTCTCTCTCAAACCCCTCCAGATACTTTTTAAAAATGACACAAAACAAATTCTAGAGTAGCAGAACCCACAGATGGAGTGAAATGATTTTCCAGCCCAAGAAAACTGAGAAGTTTAGGAGGAAATGTCTGTTGCACCAGGGTGAGAGTGGAACAGTGTCTAACACAGGCCTTGATTATAGGCCAGGCCTCAAAAAATCAGAAGCAAACCTCAGAGATGATTGAATGAGAAGTCCCAGTGGCATTTTCCAGATCTTTTAGTCCACAAATGTCAAAGACAACTTAGAAAATCAGTATGAAAGCTCTGTCCCATCATGTTGAGAATAGAGTACAATCCAATACAAGCTGCACCAGCAGAGAACTAAGTTCAAAAAACCAAGAGTAGAGGAAATCTTGGAAACCATTGAATCAACAACATCAGTACCTGATTCAAGAGGTTTAACTCCACAGACAGTAAGGAGATCAAAAAACTGGTCAAAAGGAGATTACAGTAAAAATGTCTTTGCTAGCATCAAAGGAGGATTGTGTTACTTTGCCTATACTCAAATTGGGGTCACAGTCTTGGGTGACACTCACAGGACAAGGAACAACACTAGTATGCCATAACTTGCAACCACAGTGGAGCAGGGACCACATTTACAGGGCAGAAAAGAGGGCTTGTGGTCACTTACAAACTGGAGCACAGACCAGGAGAGAGTAAATGTGTCTCTTTGGATCATATTATTTTGGAAGAACTGAAAGCTTACAGATCTTTAGAAGTATCTCTATAAACAGCTGCACAAATCTCCTGAAGCTTGGGACAGCATATTTACCTGCAAGCAGAGTCCTACTTTAACAAAAAGTTAAACATCAAGTAACAGGCTAAGAAAATGAGAAAATAATAGAAAAAATTCTGACCATAGAAAGTTATTATAGTTACAAGGAAAATCAAAACATGTTCAGCAGATGACATCATGTCAAAACTCTTACATTCAAAGCTTCTAAGAAAAATGTGGATTATTCTCAGGCCATAGAAGAATTCAAAAAGGATTTTGAAAAAAATATGAGAGGTAGAAGAAAAAATGGGAAAAGAAATGAAAGAGATGTAAGAAAAACAAAAAATCGAACTAACTCCTTTGTAAAGTGTTATAGATGTGGCTGTTGGATGTTACAGGAGCCCCTGCTAGTGGCTGCTGGGGATCTAATTCTGACCAGAAGAATCCCTTCTTGTGAGAGGATGATAACAATACAAGGAGTCTGAGAGGCAGTTGCATTCTCTGACCTCTCTTCTCTTTCCTCTTGCCTCCAATTTATTTTATCCTCAATTCTCAAGCAACATCTGTGTCAGTAAAAGCTGATTTGCATTTCCTTCAAGTGTGTTATAATTCACAACTGTGGGAGCTTTCTGGAGAAATAACTTGCTCCTTCACTCTTACACAGGTCCTTAATAGTAAAGGACACATATGCACATACACAAAGACACTATTGAAGAAAATAACACCTTCAAAACAGAAGAGGATAGTCTAAATTACAAAAGATTCAAAATGGAAAATACTATTCACATATAGAGTCTATGGAGTCTGAATGCAGATCAAAATATATTATTTTCTTCTCTTTTTCTTTCTTGTGGCATTCCTATTTTTTCTGATTCTTCTTTCGCAATAAGACATATGTAAATGTGTTTTATATGATTGTGTAACTATAAACTATATCACATTGCTTGACATCTTAAGAAGGAAGTGGGGAGGAGGGAAGAGAGGGAGGAAGAAAAAATCAAAAGCTTATAAAAATAAATGTTGAAAAATACATTTACATAGAATCAGAAAAAATAAAATACTATCAAGTGGAGTGAGAAACAGACTATATCAAATGGAAAAGAAGATAGAAAGAGCCAATGAGGATAAGAATGACTTGAAAAGCAGAATATGCCAAAATGAAAGAGAGGCACAAAAATTCATTGAAGGAAAAAAAAAAAAAAACTCCTTTAAAAGTAGAATTGGCCAAATTGAAAAAAAGTTACAAAAACTCATTGAAGAAAATAATTCCTTAAAAATTAGAATTGAGTAAATGTAAGTAACAATTTCATGAGAAATCAAGAAACAATAAAACAAGACCAAAATAATGGGGAAAATTAGAGGGTGTTCATTGGAAAACAACTGGACCTGGAAAATAAATCTAGAAGAGATAATATGAAAATTATTAGACCACCTGAAAACCATGATTAAAAAAAAGGTTAAACATTTTCTTTTAAGAAATAATCAAGGAAAACTGCCCTAGTATTCTAAAACAATAAATGGAAAGAAATTCCATCATCTTCTGAAATATATTGCAAAATAAAAACTTGAAAAATATTATGGCCAAAATCCAGATCTCCCAGTTCAAGGAAAAATATTACAGCTAGAAACAAACAATTCAAGTATTGTGAAGTCATAGGCAGGATGACACAAAACTTAGTAGCTTCTACATTGACAAATCAGAGAACTTGGAATATGATATTCTAGAGGATAAAGGAGCTAGTATTACAACCAAGAATCACCTATCCAGCAAAACCGAATATAATCTTTCAAGGAAAAAAATAAACATTCAATAAAATGGAGAACTTTCAAGAATTCTTGATGAAAAGTTTTGAGCTGAAAAGAAAATTTTATTTTCAAAAGCAAAAATCAAGAGGAGCATAAAAAAGTAAATAGAAAAGGAAAATAATAAAGAACTTAATAAGATAAACTGCTTATATTCCTACATGGGTAGGTGATACCTGTAACTCATAAAAACTTTCTTATAATCAGGACAGTTAGAAGGATATATGTGTGTGTATGCATATATATATATATATATATCAGGCACAGATGTGACGAGAACATGAAGAGATGATATTCTAAAAAATAAAATTAAAGGGAAACAGTAGATATAACCTGGAGAAAAGGAGAGGGGGAGGTGGAATGGGATAAATTATCTCACATAAAAGGAAAAGCTTTTGCAGTAAAGGGGAAGAAGACAGATATAAGGGAGAGTAAGTAAACCTTATTGTCACCAGAATTGACTCTAAGAGATAGTCACATGCACACTCAAATGGACATAGAAATCTCTCTTATCTCACAGGAAATTAGAAAAGGAAAGGGATAAGAGCAGAAAAGGGTAATAGAAAGAGGGCAAATTGAGGGAGCAAAACTCTGTTGAGAAAGGACAGGGTGAAAGGAGAAAGAGAATAAAAGAATTGAGGAAAATAGGAGAAAGGAAAAAAAATTAACAATAGTAACTATGAAAAATATTTGAAGCAAGTTTCTCTGATAAAGGGCTCATTTCTCAAACATGTAGAAAACTGAGTTAAATTTATAAAAAGATAAGTCATTCCATAATTGGTAAATAATCAAAGATATGAACAGTTTTCAGATGAATTAATCAAAGTTAACAAGTCACATGAAAAAATGCTCTACTTCACTATTGATTGGAGTGATTCTGATGGAAATAACATTGAGGTACTACCATATATCTATTAGATTGGTCTATAGGACAGAAAAAAGAAAATGACAAATGGTGGAGGGAATATGGGGAGAAATGAGACATTAATGCATTGTTGGTGGATTTATGAACTAAATTCAACCATCCTATATAACAATTTTGAACTATGTCCATAAGGTCATAAAATTATGCATATCCTCTGACCTCGTAATAGCACTACTGAGTCTGAATCCCAAAGAAACAAAAATCAAAAAGAAAAGAGAATTGTATGTACAATAATGTTCATGGCAGCTCTTTTCTGGAGCTAAAGAATTGGAAATTGAGGGATTCCCTTCAATTTGGAGGATTGTTGAACAAATTGTGGTATATGACTATGATGGAATACTACTATGAATATTATCTTAATTTTGTCATGTGTAGAAAGAGTAATATATTAGCATTCACCTCCAATGGCATGGCTATGTAACAAAGTTACATAGATGAGCCTATTTTTCCTTCCCATAAATGTACTTATATGAATTTCCCCTCTGGCATCTCTAGAAAGAAAAATGTATGGACTACTGAGCAGAGTTACTCTTAAGGACACTCCCAATATTTGTAGTGCCCAAACATTTTCCTTTTTTACAATGAGCCTAGATTTTAATATAACATTTCAGAATTCAAAAATTCAGAAGATTCTGAAATTTAAAATCTTCCTTTTAGTTGGAAATTCAATGTTGAGAAACCTCTTTCTTATATTTTTTTTTTCAGTAATATGTATAGGCACCTTAGGTTCTACAATTTACCTCTGCTGGAAATTTTGATATACCACCATAATTTAGTAGTTTGTAGTCTTGTGCTGAGAAAGTACACTCTTTCTTTTTTCATTTCTGTTCTGTGTGTGTGTGTGTGTGTGTGTATGTGTGTACTCTTTGTATGTATATCTAAGTATCTATACACATACACATACACACACATATATATATATATATAGCTTATATGAAGATTTTTATATGTATGTATACATATATGTGTGTCTATCCATCTCTATTTAAAACTATCTTTATCTATATCCCTCATAGAGTATAAGCTCCAGTTGATAAAGAACTATTTGGCTTTTTTTGCTTTTCTATTTTAGCACTGAACAGAACCTTGTAAATTTTAAGATCTTAACAAAACGTATTGAATTAAATATATAGATACAAGTTATTTTATATAATACAAATAGAAATTGTATGGGGAAAATCTTGTATTGTAATTAAAACAATTTTATACCTAAAATGCTTTCTTTTTTTAGAAATCTCTCTCAACATTGACTGAAGCAGCATGTCTTCTATAATCAAAAAGTTCTCCACTAAACCTTGAGGAGTTTTACCTTCTACCACCTTTCATATGAATGTACATAACAGTGAATATATTCACAAATGGATTTGCTATGTAAAATGGCTAAAAAAACATGCAAGATGATTAATACAATTCATACCTGACCTTTGTTCTTTAGGATACTCTATAATCCATCAGTCTCAGTTCTCCCATGTTGAGGGTTTCTATCATAAGAACTTGAATTTGAACACTGGTTGGGAATCTAACCTCATATATTCAAACAATCATTTTGTTTCTCCTTTAGTCATTTAAGGGAATAAAAAAAATAATATTCCCCAATCAATAGAGTTAATAGAACTGGTGTCCCTAATATCAAATAGATGTTGAAAGGATAAATGAGATAATATTGGTAAATTGTTCTACAATCCCTGGGGTAAAAAATGATACTACATAAATAGAAAGCAATATTATTACATTATTCATATAAATGTGAATGATATCGCATTTCATATCAAATCAGAGCCAAGCATTTTCTTTATTCTATAACATTAATACTATAATAACTACAAGAATATAAGCTCAAATTTAGAACCTGAATACCGAAGATTTTCTTTCTCCTGAAATTAGGTCATAGAATGTCAGGAAATGACTTCAGAGAATATCTAGTCCCCACTAGTTCATAAATGTGAATAAAAGGTTCAGATGGGTTGAGATTGGATCCCACACATAGTCAGGCTTAGAATTCTAGGTGGAATTCACTGATCTGTCTATTACATTACTCAATCACCCAGCTAGCAAAAAGATATAGATACTTAATTTAAATATTTTTGACTACACTTGTGCTGTACATCAGACATGAAAAACAAAACAGGTTTCAAAAAGGAGAACAAAATTTAAGAATATAATTCGCTCTAATCAATACTATCTTTTATATATATATGATCCCAGAGAAATCATGACTTGTCCAAAATTACATGGGCAAAAGAATGTCAGAACCCAGGAGTTTTAATTTCAGAAACAATGTATCAAAGCTTCTTAAGCTATGAATCAAGTCTCCATTTGGGGTCACATAACTAATATGAGGGTCATGAAAAATTTGTCAATAGTAAAAGATTTCTGAATAATATTTTGTCAATGTTTAAAATTAATTCAAAATCAAATGTATAATGGATCCAAGGTGTTTCTGGCAGGCCTTGCCTGGATTTCATCCGGCAACTTCTTTGTAGCCTTAATTTTTAACATAAAACATGCATATTTCACACTATGCATACACAAACACTCCAGCTCAGATTCAACAGGGTTCAGTAAAAATTTCTCAGGCAAAAAGGAAACACAGGTGGAAAATTTTTAAGAAGTCCTGCACTATATCACATTGCCTTTTAATCAGTCTTCATAATATTGATGTCATATCATGTATCATATCGTGATATATATCAAACATATATATATATATGAACATATGCAATATAAAGTTAGTCAATACATATTTATAAAGCATCTACTATGTACCAGACTTTGTGCTAATTGCTCAGGACTAAAAAAGAGAAAACCAAAAATTATTCCTGCTCTCAAGAGCTCACAGTAAATAAACAGATGTTAGATAAAGGTAGATAAATAAACAGATAGATAGATAGAAAGAAAGAAAACATATAGTCACATCAAAATGTTTGAACAAATACATATACTTTATACATAATGGTAATTGGATTGAAAACTTTGAAGAATTATATAAATGTCAACTACCAATTACTCTACATATACAAATATAAATATAGAAATAGATATAAATGATATAAGGATATTTATTATTTCTAATTATTATTACTTCTAATAAATATCCTTATGTAATTTATATCTCTTTATAGAGATTTGGAAGTTAGAAATAAATTTAGATATGTGAGGATGTGTTTATCTATCTATGAGTGTGTGACTTCAGTATTATCTTTAAGTGTTCATTTTCCCTTACTCCACTTATCCAATCAGTATTCAAATCTTTTGTTTTGTACCTCCAGACATTCTCACATCTGATTCCTTTTTTTAATACACTCAGCACTGATCTTAATCAACAAACTTTTACCTCTTTCCTGAATTATTGTAATGATCTCCTAATTGGTAACATGCCTTAAATTTTCCCCTTTTCTAATCCATCACTGACATAGCTTTTAAAGTGATTTTGCTCAAGGATAGTTCAGACTACATCACCCCACTATTCAATAAACACCATTTATCCTCTATTTCCTCTAGCATAAAATATAAAATCTTTTGACTCTTAAAGCCCTTCACAACTTGATCTCACTCTTCATCACCTTGCTTTATATAATTTCACTTCTCATTCATGATGGCCTTTATTCTGTTCCTTAAACTTGGTACTTTATATCTCTGTGCCTTCTCTCCAAGGCCATATCTGGGAATCATAATCTGAAATTCATCTTTTAAAATGAATCATAAACAGGAATTCTACAGCAATACAACTTCAATTCTCAGTGCCTTTTCTCATATATATGCTTTCTAAATATTTTGTATTTGTTTAACATATATATGTATATATTATCTCTCCTTCTATGAAATAAGTTCCTTGATAACAAGATCTATTGAATTTATTTTTTCGTTAGATTATCAGTATCTAATTTATAGTTATTGGCACACTGTAGGCATATGTTTATGTATTAATGGACCTGTTTTATATTGAATTGTATTTTGACTTCCTTCTAACTTCAAAAATAGGTTTCTTGGAAAAACATTTGTACTCAAAATTTAATAAAATCATAAAGACAAAAAAATCCTGACATTAAAATCCCATACTTTGGGGCAGCTAGGTGGTGCAGTGGATAGAGCACCAGCCCTGAAGTCAAGAGGACTTGAGTTCAAATTTGGGGTCAGATACTTAACACTTCCTAGCTGTGTGAAGCTGAGCAAGTCACTTAACTTCAATTACCTCAGTAAAAAATAAATAATAATAATAATGATAATAATAAAATAAAATAAAATCCTATAATTCAAGAATGATTTAAAGGGAATTTTCTTTTAAAATTCTTAAAATTAGATCACAAAAATATTTAAATTAGTTTTGCAATTATTATTAAGTTTTCTACATTCCTTGTATTCATATATAATGGGTCACGTGTGACATAGCAGAAGATCCAATCATAATGCTTGCACCAGGATCTGCCAGCTCACTTGGTGATCTATCCCATGTAAATGAAAAGAAACGCATTGTATTACTGAACTAAATGCATTTAGGCTGTAATTTGATCAACTAATCTTCTACAAAATCCCATTTCCTATTTCTTATCATTGATGATATGCAATCTGTGATAAAGATTTAAGTTCTGGACTCCCAAGCAAACTCTCATAAGGGAAACTTGTGTTCACTGCTCAAATGTTCTGTATTGAACAAAGGAAACAAGCTTAGGATGTGTGGAGAGAAGGCCAATAATCAGACTGACTGAGAAAGAATTTTAAAGAGGTGAGTGTAAAGAAAAGAGAAGGAAACATGGCAAAATGATGAAAAAATTGGAAGAAAGAAGAGAAAGAGTATGAAAAATTATTAGCAAATTCATTTGGCAGAGACAGAAATATTACTTTCAGGTTCAGAAAATTTTCCCTAAATGAAAAAAGATCAGTCATCCATTGGTATAGGTAAAACCAAGTACATAGATGCTTCCTTCCCTCATCAGCAAAGAAAGGGAAAGTAAATGATTTTTTTCCTTTTCTTTTGATTAGTTTGTCTTGAAACCCAACAAAGCAGTGAAACTGGACTCAATCAGTGCTAAAGTTTTTGCTACCAAGACTTCCCCAAGGTTTCCTTTCATTCAACAACTGCTAAATGTAAAATAAACAGATCATTCAAGAATATTTACGCTGACCATCATTCAATTGTCTTTTGCTGTCAAGACCCCTTTTACTTCTGGCAGAGTTGAACTTTTCAGAACAAATCATTATGATTAATGTGGCAGTGTGAAAAGAATGTGGGGCTATGATTCTGAAGACCAGAGGTTTAAATATGGACCTACTCTTAGCTAAGTGTCAGAACCTGAGCCAGTGACTCTAGAGAGCTAAGTTTCCTGAGTTGAAAAATTTGAGTTGGATGAAGAATATGAGCTTCAAGGTCTATCTTAAATCTAAGAAACTGGGTATCTTATA
The DNA here is from genome assembly GCF_048593235.1 of Sminthopsis crassicaudata. Lineage (NCBI taxonomy): Eukaryota > Metazoa > Chordata > Mammalia > Dasyuromorphia > Dasyuridae > Sminthopsis > Sminthopsis crassicaudata. The sequence goes on along the minus strand of NC_133620.1, from coordinate 217,060,707 downwards.
TGAGGAAACCTGAAGCTGTACAAGGAAACATTCAAAATGTATCCAAAGACAAGAAAGAACAATAACAACTAAAACTAAGCTAGAGTAGACTAGAGATGAGGAACCTGAAATGTGGAATATATATGCACACATATGTGTTTGTTAAATGTGCACATGTGTACATGTGTACTAACATATAGAATATTTGACAATATGTATAACATATGATGCATATTTATTTTAATCTTTCAAATATATATCCTGAACTAGTTCCCAAATCTACAATCTTACATTTTTTATTCCTTTATATTGATTACAATGTTATATGATATACCTATATTGAGCATTCAATATTATTGATGCACCACTATATTGCAAATCCAATGTCAAATTTAATGTCTTATAATTAATTTGAGTTAAGAAAAGCATTTGCAAATCAAATCTTGCTCAGGATTTTACAAATCCTAGTCTAACTTAAATATAACTAGTGGAAAAAGGGGTTTAAGCTTTAAAGTTTTTCATTATATTCTTTTTACCAATATTTTCTCATGTATTCTGTGATACATTCAATTCTTAATTATGTGCCACCAGCGTTAACATTACAACTTCAGCAATGATTTTGATTTTACAAATCCCCTGAGGTGCACAAATTTTCTTAACGAATTTATAGATTTCTCTTCATCAATATTTTCTGGAATTATATTTGAATGTCCATATTAATATTGGTTTTAAATATCATTTTTTATTTTGTCCACTTTACCTATCTCTTCAATAACTTTTATGGGATGTTCTATATGCTACCATCATCACCTACTCATGTTTATTGAATGGCTTTCAACATACCAAACTCTAGAAATATTCTCTTCTTTCATTTTTTTACTGGAAGATTAAAATTATATTTGTCTGCCCTGCACTTTATGTCATTTAGTTTTATTTCTTACACAGACATTGATCTAAGGCTCATCTATCATTATATTGGCATATTACTCCCACAGGACTTGTTACTTTGCTTGGAGGTTCAATCTTGAAATAATAATCTTAACTCCCATTGGACTGTTTTGATTTGGGGAAAAGTAGAAGCATTCTATTCTCGACATGTGAATGTGTGCTTCTCATGATTTCCTCCATCATCAGCCAATTAAACATAAGTGTGTCTGAAACATTCCACTTTTAATATTTGAAAATATTTGTCAATCTGGGATTTTTAGTGCTATAGTTCAATAGTAACAAAAAATATTAAAGACTGTTTTCCTGCTTCTAATGCCATTTTCTTCCAAAAGAAAGATTCGCAATCCCCTTATATACTTGCCTCTTTTAAAAAGCAATTACCTTCATTTTGTAGGCATTTCAGTGTGGTGTGGTGTGGTGTGGGGTGTGTGTGTGTGTGTGTGTGTGTGTGTGTGTGTGTAACAGAAAGAAAGGCAGTTTGAATGGACCATAGAGTGGCAGGAAAGGAAGTAATGTATAATGAAACTGAAAAGATAATTATGCTCCTATTCTACTGCCGAATTTGCTGAAATCTCTAGGATATTTTGGGTTTATATTCATAGAAATAATTTCTTTCTGTGAGTTTATAAAAGTAAACAAAGAAACACAGGACAAAGCACAGGAAGTGAAGGGGTTTTTAAAGTCCAAAGTTGAGTTTTAGAGTCTGATGAATGAGAAATAAGATAACCAGAACTATACATAAGACAAATCACATTGGCAGCTCTTGTGGAGGATGGATTGGCAAGATTCCTTGTGGAAAGGAATCCAATTAGATAGTCACAACATAGTCATGGAGAGACCTTATTAGACCTGAACTAAGGGAATTGCTATAAATACAAAGAAAAGGAAAGATATAAATGTTGTGGAGGTAGTCAGTGTGACTAACTGAGATTGAAAGAACATTTGGCAATTTAGTGGGTAGCTGAAGTGAGGAAAAATGAGGAACCGATGATAACCCCACAATTATGAACATAAGAGAACATAGTTGCCTTTGAAAAAAATGGAATTCATTAAAATATATAATTTGAATATGGTAGGGCTAAAGAATATATTCTGAGCCATAGTAACAAACATATCACTGCTTTTCAGGCATTTCAACCTGAATGTCCTGTAGGTACCTAGCATTCAATTTGTCCAAAACAAAATTCATTACTTTAAATCTCTCTCTCCCAATCCACTATCAAACTTTTCTATTACTTAAATAAGTTCTAATTATCTCCAATGTTCACAATGTATCATTTTAAGTATATATATATATATATATATATATATATATATATATATAGCCCCTTTACACTCGCACTGCTAACATTTTATTAAGATGTCTAGGAGTAATTCCAAGAGGACTAATACCTCAGGTGTTTTCAGGACTGCTCATTTACCTTTGATGTCAACCTGTCACTCTATACTCATCTTTTATTTATTTATTTTTCAGAAAATGAAATTCTAGTTTTATTTCCCTGATTCTTCTTTTAATTCTTATTTGTCTCCATCTCTATCTTTGTTTTTATCTCTTTCTTCTTATTCTCTCTTCTCTTCTCTTTCTTTCTCTCTTTCTTTCAGTGTGGTGTGGTGTGGTGTGGGGTGTGTGTCTCTTTCTTTCTATTAGTATCAGTCCTCTTTCTTTGTCTTTCTCTCTTTCACTCTCCCTCACTCTGTTTCTCTTATCCAAAACACTCCATATTAACGTCTATTATTTTGTTCTTTGTGGTGTTTGTAGACTTTTTATCAAACGAGGTCCCCAACATGATTTGAGAGATGTAAGGAATACTTTTGTTTATGTCTTTGTAATTATTGTAAAAAATGCTCTCAATTAAAATAAGTAATTTTGATAAATTTATATGTTTGCATTAAGGAAAACATTTCCTTCTTGAATCTGTACTTGTTGTCCCTTATTAAGTTATCCTTTTTTCTCAAGAGGAAAATATTTTCTATATTTAGAACCACAGGATATATATGCATGTATATATTATATATATATGTAAAATGTGTTTGTATATATATATATATATATATATATATATGTATATATATAGAGAGAGAGATATGTACAAACATTCACATCCTTGTACATGCACATATACTCACACAAAAATATTCATATTTGAGTGTCTACTCATTTTGTGTATAGGAATAGAGATTAAATCTCTAATTTCACTGTTAAAATTAATCTTAGATGAAAACATTTCCTCTATTCATATGTCAGAACTTCTATACAAGTGATAGTTTTAGAGAGCTGTTTAAAGTGCTAAGAAGTTAAGTGATTCATTCAGGATTGTGCTGAATATGTGCCAGGGCAAGGATTTGAACCCAATTTAATGCCAGTTTTCTCCTTTATGCCATTTTAACTATGCAAATAGGATTTATATAATATAATAATATAACTTTAATATAATGGAAACATAGAACTATATTCATGTATACAGGTATGTGTTTTTATAAATTTGTATAGGACTACTAGATGTTTCCTTACTTCGTACATCCAAATAATCTTGCATACAACTACTAAATTAATATTCGAAGTTCAGATATCAAATCAAACCTTTTTCTTCCTTGAGATAAATTTTTCCTTGATTCTATTGCTATATATGCAGGGATCCAAACTATCTTTGCAAATAAATTCAGTATTAGCTCACTTTCATATATCCTGCATATATGTTTGGCTTCCTGAAATTCTCTGAACATCATGCCTTTTTAAAAGTATTCTGTGACTATTCCTCAAACAACCCTTTTGATAGAGTGCCCTTTCCTTGTTTACATTTCTTTTTTAGGAAAATCCACTTTATATTTTAGAGTTTAATGAAATGATGATGTTCATTTTGAAAAAGTGAAAACTCATGAGGCACTTTCAAAGGAAGATTTAGTTTTAGATTACATTTGACTAAAATTAATGGTCAAACATTGCAAAGAAACCAATTCATTATTGTTGTGAGGAACAACTTTTTATCAGTATTATCCAGCATAAATTATGTGATGTAATAATGTGGAATGTTATATCTGATTTTCAGATTTTTAAGCAAAAGGTATATGGACATTTGTTAGTCATAAAGTACAAATGATTCTTTTTGTTCACATGCATTTTGAATTCTAGATCATTCGTGAGGTCCCATATAATCTCAAAATCCTGTTAACTCCTATACCTTCTCTAATCATATAACATTATTTTATGCATCACATTTTACCTTTGTAATAATATCCTTTATTAAAATCATTCTAGAATCTCCATTGTCTTGTTTTAAGTTCTTGCAGGGACCTTTTAAAATTCTGTATCCTTCATAGAGCCACATAAGCATAGGAAATCTGTCTGTGGGAGGAGGGAACAAATTAATAAATTAAAATTAAGGTATTTTTAAATGCACAATCTCTAGCTGTGTCTATCCTCTGCACAAAAATTCCAGCAATTCTCTCATGACCCAAGGATAAAATTATAAGTGTTTTCTTTTTAAACACTTTTCATATTTTTATCCCCAGATTATCTTTTCAAATTTATTGATTTTCTGAGTGAAAGCTAGCATGAACAATGTTGTTGCTTCTTTTTCATATAAGCTTGGTCATAATATCTTTCTATCCCATGAGATACCTGAAGAGAATCCAGAATCACTTTTCTTCTTTCACAAAAAAAAGCCATCTTCTCAACAGTGAGGTAATTTAGGCCAGTTCCAATGGTCTTGTGATGGAGAAAGGCATCTGCACCCAAAGAGAGCCATCTGCACCCAGAGAGAAATTGTGAGAATTGAGTATGTATCACAACCTAGTATTTTCATTTTTTGTTTGTTTGCTTACATTTTGTTTCCTTTCTCATTTTTTTTCCTTTTTGATCTAATTTTTTTGTGTTCCATGACAATTGCTGGAATATATATGTGTGTGTGTGTGTGTGTGTGTGTGTGTGTGTGTGTGTGTATGTATATATGAGGTTTTACAAGGGTGAATGTTGAAAACTATGCACAAGTTTTGAAATTAAAAAAAAAAAAAAAAGCTTTAGAAATATGCCAGAAATCCAGTATCTTTCATCTCGAGATCTCACTATCTTAATACCTTATGCAAATATGCAACATTGAGCCATCATCCTCTACCATTTAAGACTATTCTATGCCAATTTCCCTTCAAGACAAAGATCGGACAATGCAGTCTATGATTTAGACAAAATGGACTTATTCACACAATTAATTGAACAGACTGAATTTATGCCTGAAATGTACTTTTGTCCTTAATTTGCTTCTCATAATTCATAGTTATTTTCCAAACTCTTCTCAAGCATCAGATTATACATGAGCCCTTTTCAGAGTTTCCCCTCCCAGCTTCTAATAATATTCTCCATCCTCAAATTATCTTTTATTTAACTCATGTGTTGTATTTACTTTTATGGGCACAAATTGTTTCCTCCCTTATAGAATGAAATCTTGAAATAATCTAGGGGCAGCTAGATGTTGCAATGGATACAGTACTGACCCTGGAGTCAGGGGAACCTGAATTCAAATATGGCTTTAGATATTTAACAATAACTAGCTTTGTAATTCTGGGAAAGTAACAACCCACGTTGTCAAAAAAAAAAGAAAGAAAGAAAAAGAAAAAAGAATTTAGTAAAACTCCTAGCATCCTAGGTCATTAAATATTATTTGTTTTGGTATTTTTTTTGGAAAGATAGGCAAAGGCAAAATGTTGCATAAAAGAGAAAGAAAGAGGAAGGGAAACAAATGAAAGTCAAGGTAGATAAAAGGAAAAGAAGTTGAAAAAGCAGAAAAAAGAAAGAGTCAGAAGACTTAAACTCTGAATATGCCAGCAGATAGTTATGCAACTTTACTTAAATAATTTTCTTTCTCTCTCTAACATACCAATCTGTAAAAGCAAAAGATGAAAAAAAAAAAAAAAAAAAAACTCATATCTTCTTCCAAATCTAAAACTCTCTGAGATATTAGGGAAAACAAATTGTGAAAGATCTATCTCATAGGAATGCTAAACAGGTAGTTATACCTATTAAGAAATGAATGAGTTGTAATTGTTTCTTCTAACTATTGAGTCAGAAAATACAGGTTTGGAACCTTATAGGGACACTTATTAGAAAGTTATGGGCTTATCGTGTAATCTCTGAAGACTGGAGACTCAACCATGTATTACCACACAAGACTTAGTGGGAAGAAAGTGCTTTAAAAACCCTAACATAGTCCCAGGGCCACTTACTAACTTTTTTTTTTTCTTTGAGAATGGAATTACATGACAATGCCTGGTCAACAAGAGATTTCATTTTTAAATATGCCCCTTTAGCAAACAAATCAGTGTATTTGCAATAGGACTCATCAGTAGAAAATTGTGATATAGCTCAGAAATTATAGTAGACATAGAATGATACTACTATTCTGAAATGTAATTTTGTTCAATCTTTTGGTAAAGAAATTTCAATGCCCCCAAAATCACTAACTTGTGTTGATATATAACTAAAAATATTTGATTTGGTAATTTGGTGATTTTTTGTGAAAGAAGAAAAGTGATTCTGGATTCTCTTCAGGTATCTCATGGGATAGAAAGATATTATGACCAAGCTTATATGAAAAAGAAGCAACAACATTGTTCATGCTAGCTTTCACTCAGAAAATCAATAAATTTGAAAAGATAATCTGGGGATAAAAATATGAAAAGTGTTTAAAAAGAAAACACTTATAATTTTATCCTTGGGTCATGAGAGAATTGCTGGAATTTTTGTGCAGAGGATAGACACAGCTAGAGATTGTGCATTTAAAAATACCTTAATTTTAATTTATTAATTTGTTCCCTCCTCCCACAGACAGATTTCCTATGCTTATGTGGCTCTATGAAGGATACAGAATTTTAAAAGGTCCCTGCAAGAACTTAAAACAAGACAATGGAGATTCTAGAATGATTTTAATAAAGGATATTATTACAAAGGTAAAATGTGATGCATAAAATACTATATCTATACTTCAATGAGATAAAATGTAGACTATTTTTGTTTTGTTTTGATTTAAATTAATAACCTTATTCTTTGTACCTGATTTTTTTTTTGGTGTCTGTATTACTAAAACATTCAGATAAGGATATGACTTAAGGCAGCAAGTATTCCTCTAAAGAAAAGCATCAAGAATATTCTTTTAGGTGGAGCCAAGATGGCAAAGAGGACACTTGCTTCTTTCTGAGCTTCCCTGCTATCCTCATACTAATTATGAACTTCAGCCTCTGAATTAGTGCTAGACCGATAGAATCCATGAATATTGGGAGTGCAGCAAATTACCAGCAGAAGATAATTCAGAACATTACCAGAAAAGGTCTGTTTCAATCAACACGAGTACAGGAAGAGGCCAGGCACAGGCAGAGAGGCAAGCACAAAAACCAGTACACACTAAGCAGAACAGGGGGTAAGGTGCAGTCTCCAGAAGCCAGAGAATCTATGGGGAGGACTCTGCCACAGTGCTGGCTACTCTGCAAAGAAGTTATAAAACATTCAACACAAATGCAAAAGGTAAAGAGAGCACCCCAAAGAGCGAGAGTCTCATGGAACTTGGCCACACCCACCCAGCACTAGCCATTGCTGCTTCTGGAAGTCTGTAGAGGAAGCTTGGAGCCTCTTTGCCCAAAAAGCAGATTCTAACTAAAAAAAAAAAAAAAAAAAGAGTAAAAAGGCAAAATGAGTTCTAACTATACACAGCTTCTACAGTGAAAGAGAACAGATTTCAAATTCTGAGGAGACTAAAAGCGGATTGTCTCCAGATGAAGACTCAAAGTAGTATATATCCTAGCCCCCACCATACAAGGTTCTCCTAGATAAAATTTTAAAAGATCTAAAAAGAGAGCTACAAGAAGAATGGGGAAAGGAAAGGAAAACTCTGCAAGACCGTTTGTAAAAGGCATATAAATCATTAAAAGAAAAATTTGATAAAGTGTCAAAAAAAACCAACTTCTTTTTTATTAATATTATAATTATAAATACATGAGTAATTTTTATAACATTATTCCTTGTATTCATTTTTCCAAATTTACCCCTCCCTCCCTCTACTCCCTTCCCTAGATGACAGGCAATCCCATACATATTAAATGTGTTACAGTATAATCTAGAAACAATATATGTGTGTAAATCCAATTTTCTTGTTGCACTTTAAGAATTGGATTCCGAAAGTTTAAGTAACCTGGGTAGAAAGACAGTAGTGCTAACAATTTACATTCACTTCCCAGTGTTCCTTCTCTGGGTGTAGTTGTTTCTGTCCATCAATGATCAACTGGAAGTGAGTTGGATGATCTTTATGTGAAGATATCCACTTCTATCAGAATATATATTCAAACAGTATTGTTATTGAAGTGTATAGTGATCTTTTGGTTCTGCTCATTTCACTCAGCATCAGTTGATGTAAGTCACTCCAAACCTCTCTGTATATACTGGTCATTTCTTACAGAGCAATAATATTCCATAACATTCATATACCATAATTTACCAAACCATTCTCCAATTGATGGATATCCATTCATTTGCCATTTTCTAGCCACTACAAAAAGAGCTGCCACAAACATTTTGGCACATACAGGTCCCATTCCCTTCTTTAGTATTTCTTTGGGATATAAGCCCAGTAGTAACACTGCTGGATCAAAGGGTATCCACAGTTTGATAACTTTTGGGGCATAGTTCCAAATTGCTCTCCAGAATGGTTGGATTCTTTCACAACTCCACCAACAATGCACCAGTGTCCGAGTTTTCCCACATCCCCTCCAACATTCATCATTACTTGTTCCTGTCATCTTAGCCAATCTGACAGAGGTGTGTAATGGTATCTCAGAGTTGTCTTAATTTGCATTTCTCTGATCAGTAGTGATTTGGAACACTCTTTCATATGAGTGGGTATAGTTTCAATATCATCATCTGAAAATTGTCTGTTCATATCCTTTGACCATCTATCAATTGGAGAATGGTTTGATTTCTTATAAATTAGGGTCAGTTATCTATATATTTTGAAAATGAGACCTTTGTCAGAACCTTTGTTTTTAAAAATATTTTCCCAATTTGTTACTTCCCTTCTAATCTTGTTTGCATTAGTATTATTTGTACAGAAACTTTTTAGTTTGATGTAATCAAAATCTTCTATTTTGTGATCAATAATGATCTCTAGTTCAACTTTGGCCATAAATTCCTTCCTCGTCCATAGGTCTGAGAGGTAGACTATCCTCTGTTCCTCTAATGTATTTATGATCTTATTCTTTATGCCTAACTCATGGACCCATTTTGATCATAAGATATGGTATATGGTGTTAAGTGTGGGTCCATATCTAATTTCTGCCATACAAATTTCCAGTTTTCCCAACAGTTTTGTTCAAATAATGAATTCTTATCCCAAATGATAGTATCTTTGGGTTTCTCAAACACTAGATTGCTATAGTCATACCCTATTTTGTCCTGTGTAACTAATCTGTTCCACTGATCGACCAGTCTATTTCTTAGCTAGTACCAAATGGTTTTGGTGACTGCTGCTTTATAATATAGCTTTAGATCAGGTCCAGCTAGACCACCTTCATCTGACTTTTTTTTTTCATTAATTCCCTTGAAATTCTCGACCTTTTATTCTTCCATTGATTTTTTTTTTTCCCTAGGTCATTAAAATAGTTTCTTGGGAGTTTGATTGGTGTAGCACTAAATAAATAGATAAGTTTGAGGAGTATTGTCATCTATATTATATTTCCTTAGCCTATCCATGAGCACTGAATGTCTTTCCAATTATTTAAATCTGATTTTTTTTTTTTTGTGGCAAGTGTTTTGTAATTTTGCTCATATAATTCCTAACTTTTCTTTAGTAGATTCCCAAATATTTTATACTCTCAACAGCTGTTTTGAATTTAATTTCTCTTTGTATCTCTTGCTGTTGCATTTTGTTGGTGACAGATAAAAATGCTGTGGATTTATGTGGATTTATTTGGTACCCATCAACTTTGCTAAAGTTGTGAATTATTTCTAATAACTTTTTATTAGAATCTCTGTGGTTCTATAAGTATACCATCATATCATCTGCAAAGAGTGACAGTTTGATTTCCTCATTACTTGCTGTTATTTCTTTAATCTCTTTCTCGACTCTTATTGCCAAGGCTAGCATTTCTAATACAATATTGAATAGTAATGGTGATAGTGGGCAAACTTGTTTCACTCCTGATCTTACTGGGAAAGGTTCCAGTTTATTTCCATTACATATTATGCTTATTGATGATCTTAAATATATGCTCCTGACTATTTTAAGGAGAGTATTCCTATACTCTCAAGCGTTTTTAGTAGGAATGGATGTTGGATTTTATTAAATACTTTTTCTGCATCTATTGAGATAATCATATGGTTTTTATTAATTTGATTATTAATATGGTCAATTATACTAATAGTTTTCCTAATATTAAACCAGCCCTGCATTCCTGGTATAAATCCTACTTGATCATAGTGAATTATCCTGGGGATAATTTTCTGAAGTCTTTTTGCTAATATCTTATATAAGATTTTAGCATCAATATTCATTAAGGAGATTGGTCTTTAGTTTTCTTTCTCAGTTTTCAATCTACCTGGTTTAGGTATCTGTACCATGTCTGTGTTATAAAAGTAGTTTGGTAGGACTCCTTCATTCCCTATTTTTTCAAATAGTTTATATAATATTGGGGCTAATTATTCTTTAAATGTTTGGTAGAATTCACATGTAAATGCATCTGGTCCTGGGGATGTTTTCCTGTGGAGTTGATTAATAGCTTGTTCTATTTCTTTTTCTGAAATGGGACTATTTAAGCAGTTTACTTCTTCCTCTGTTAAGCTAGGAAGCCTATATTTTTGGAGGTAGTCATCCATTTCATTTTAGTTATCAAATTTATTGGCATAAAGTTGGGCAAAGCAACTCCTTATTATTTCTCTAATTTCCTCTTCATTGGTGGAAAGATCCCCCTTTTCATTTGTAAGACTAACAATTTGATTTTCCTCTTTCCTTTTTCTTATAAGATTTACCAAAGGTTTATCTATTTTGTTGGCTTTTTCATAAAACCAACTCTTGGTTTTATTTATTAATTCAATAGTTTTTTTTTTTACATTAAATATTATTGATTTCTCCTTTTAATTTTAGAATTTCAAGTTTAGTTTTTGGTTGGGGGTTTTTAATTTGGTCTTTTTCTAGCTTTTTAAGTTGCAGGCCCAATTCATTAATCTTCTTTCTCTATTTTATTCAAATAAGCCTCTAAAGATATAAAATGTCCCCTTATTACCTCTTTAGCTGCATCCCACAGATTTTGGTATTATGTCTCATCGTTGTCATTATCTTGGGTGAAATTATTAATTGTTTCTATAATTTGCTCTTTCACACAGTCATTCTTTAAGATGAGATTATTTAGTTTCCAATGACTCTTTAGTCTATTTACCCATAACTTCTTATTGAATGTAGTTTTTATTGCATTGTGATTTGAGAAGAAGGCATTTACTATTTCTGCCTTCCTGCATTTAATTTTGAGATATTTATGTCCCAATATATGGTCAATTTTTGTATAGGTTCCATGAACTGCTGAGAAGAAAGTATACTCCTTTCTATCATCCTTCAGTTTTCTCCAAAGTTCTATCATACATAGTTTTTCTAATATTGTATTTATCTCTTTAATTTCTTTCTTATTTGTTTTTGGTTGGATTTATCTAATTCTGAGAGTGCAAGGTTGAGATCTCCCACTATTATAGTTTTGCTGTCTATTTTTCCTTGCAACTCTCTTAACTTTTCCTTTAGGAAGTTAGATGCTATATCACTTGGTACATATATGTTTAGTATTGATATGGCTTCATTGTCTATGATACCTTTTAGCAGGATATATTTTCCTTCCTTATCTCTTTTAATTAGATCAGTTTCTGCTTTTGCTTGATCTGAGATAAGGATGGCTACCCCTGCTTTGTTGGCTTTACCTGAAGCATAATAAATTCTGCTCCAACCTTTTACCTTTACTCTGTATGTATCTCCCTGCTTTAAGTGTGTTTCCTGTAAACAACATATTGTAGGGTTCTGACTTTTGATACAGTCTGCTATTGCCTCTGTTTAATGGGAGAGTTCATCCCATTCACATTTACAGCTAAAGTTACTAATTCCGTATTTCCTGCCATCATATTATCCCCTGATTATGCTTTGTTTTCCTTTGTCCCCCCCTGAACCTCTTCCCCAGCATTTCATTTATGGACCCCACTTGTGACACACAGCCCTCCCTTTTTAGTATCCCTCTCCCCTCCTTTTAAGTCCCTTCCCCTTTCTTGTAACCTTCCCTTATTCTCCTTCTCCTTTTCCCTTTTCCTCTCCCCCCTTTTAATGAGGTGAGAGAGAATTCTCTGAAAAACAAATGTCAATTATTTACTCTTTGAGCCTACTCTGATGAGAGTAAGATTCACACAATGTTTCTTCCCTCTCTGTATTTCCTGAGATGTGGTAGATTTTCTATGCCTCTTCCTAGGATATAGTTTCCCTCTTTTTATCTCTCATTTCCCTTTTTCTGATGCTATCCCCTTCCCTTTACTACTTCCCTTTTTTATGTTATATCAGCAAAATCAAATTATCCATGTGGACTTTCTATTTATCCACAACAGAGATACAGTTCTCAAGAGTTTTTTTTTTTACCTTTTTCTGCTTCTCCTGTGTCTTGTGGATGTAGATAAAATCTTTTGTTTAAGTCTGTTTTTTTTTTTTTTTTTTTTTTTTTGTTTGTTTTGTTTTTTTAGAAACAAATGGAATTCCTCTGTTTCATTAAATGTCCATCTTCTTCCATGGAAGAAAATGCTAAACTTAGCTGGGTAGTTTATTCTTGGCTGCATTCCAAGTTGTTTTGCCTTTCAGAATATTAGATTCCAGGCCCTTTGCCCCTTTAATGTGGAGGCAGCCAGATCTTGAGTGACCCTTACTATGGCACCTTAGTATTTGATTTGTTTTTTCCCTAGCTGCTTGCAAAATTTTTCCCTTTGTTTGATAGTTCTGCAGGTTATCCACAATGTTCCGTGGAGTTCTTTTTTTAGGGTCTTTTTCAGAAGGTGATCAATGAATTCTTTCAATGCCTATTTTCCCTTCTTTTTCTATTATCTGTGGACAGTTCTATTTGATGATTTCCTGTAAAATAGAATCTAGGTTCTTTTTTTCATCATAATTTTCTGGAAGTCCAATGATCCTCAGATTATCTCTCCTAGATCTATTTTCCAGGTCTATAGATTTTCCCAGTAAGTATTTGACGTTATTCTCCAGCTTTTCATATTTTTTTGTTTTGTTTGACTGATTCTTGGTTTCTCAATGAATTATTCATTTCTATTTGTTCAGTTCTGATTTTTAATGAGTTATTTTCTTTATTCACATTTTTAGTTCTTTTTATATATGTCCAATTGAGTTTTTAAATGAATTATTTTGCTCTGTTGTATTTTTTTCCATTTCACTATTTTTTTTAGTGATTTATTTTCTTTTTCCAAATCACAAATCCTACTTTCTTGGGAATTTTTTATCTTTTCCAATTCCTGTGATTTTTTAACCTTTTCTAATTCACAAATTTTGTTTCCCTGCACCTCCTGTGAATTCTTTATTTTTTCCAACTCAAATTTCAGGATGTTGTTATTCTCTATCATAGCTTCTCTTTCCTTTCCCTATTTTTCTTCAAACTCTCTTAACTTTTTTTATTTTCTCTTCTAGGAGAGAGTTATGTGATGGGGGGCAAGTATCATTCCCCTTTAGGGTGTTATCTGGAGACTCTCTGCTGTTAGCCTCCTCAGGATTGGATACCTGCTCTTTCTCTGTATAGAAGGTGTCAATTGTTCTCTTCAGCTTCTTAGTCATTGTTAACACTCTGTGTGGGGCCTTCCTTTTGGTTAGGAAATTTATCAGCTTCCTCCCAGACAGAGATAGGTTGGCTATCCTGTGTCTGGACTAAGAGAGATCTCTGGGCGAGAGTTCCCCTCCCCCCCGGATTTGACGTAAAGATGGTTAGCATGGCTGCATTGCAAGGAGTGCCCAGTGAAGGACCTTCGCTGTGTGGCCTAGCGACTGTCCTGATACTAGAGGCTGAACAGTAAAAGCATCACAAACCTCAGCCAAAGCCTCCTGTGGGACTGTGGATATTAGCAGCTGACAAAAAAAGCCCCTGCACTCAAACCAGAAGTGTCTTCCTGGAAAGCACAGTCCCTGCTACAAAGGTTCTGCTTTTATGGGAGTTCTGTTGCTGCTGGAATTTTGCTACAGGGAGAATTCCACAGCCTCAGGTTGAGCCCCTCACTATGTGGATTAGAGGCTGCCCTGAGCTGTGTCCCCTGCTGTTCAGGTTCTTTACTGCACTGAAGGAAAAGCCCCAGACAGCAGCAAGTGGCTGCACAGCCGTGCTGAGGTCTATTAGGTGGCTTCCAGTTTAGAGTGATTATATTTTCTACCTATTGCTTTAACGTGGCTTTGATTTCTCTTCTGATCTGCTATTTTTATAAGCAGAATAGATCTATCAGCCTATGCCAGATTCTTCTATGTCAGTGGCTTCTCTGATCCCAGAGTTCTCCGCAGCTCATTTGGCCCAGTGTGCTAGCCCCAATCCAACACTGTCTGTGCTGATCTTTTTTTTCCTCCCCTCAGAACTGACCTTTTCTGTCGAAACTCCAGAATCTCTTCACCTGGTAAGTTGTGCTTCTAATCCTTGTATTTTTTATCAGTCCAGCGTTATTTTTGAGGCTGATTTAACGAGTTGGTATTGAAGGAAGAAAGGAGCTTAGAAATTCTCGTGTATCTTCTCTGCCATTTTGGCTCTGCCCCCAAAAACAGCTTCTGAAATGTGAAATGGAAAAGGTAAAAAACTCCCAGGAAAACAGAATTTGTGAATTGGAAAAAGAAAATAACTCCTTAAAAAGTCTTGTGAAATGGAAAAAAAAAATCATAGAACAAAAAGAAATTTATAAAGTAAGTGAAGAAAATGATTCATTAAAAATCAGAACTGAACAAATGGAAATAAATGACTCCATAAGACATCAAGAATCAGTCAAGCAAAATCAAAAAGAAAAAAGAAAAAAGAAAAAAACATTGTTAAATACAACTTGGGAAAACAACAGAACTAGAAGATAGATCTAGGAGAGATAATCTAGGGATTATTGGACTCCTTGAAAATCATGATTAAAAAAAAACAGTCTAGACACTATTTTTCAAGAAATTATCAAAGATAACTGTCCAGATGTGATAGAATCAGAAGGTAAAATAGCCATTGAAACAATTCATCAAGGAGGGGTGGACCCAAGAGGGCAGAGAGGACACATGGATCTTTCTGAGCTCTCCTCTACCCTCAAACCACTTTTTAAAAACTCAGTCTCTGAATTAGTGCTTTGA
This sequence comes from Sminthopsis crassicaudata, assembly GCF_048593235.1. Lineage (NCBI taxonomy): Eukaryota > Metazoa > Chordata > Mammalia > Dasyuromorphia > Dasyuridae > Sminthopsis > Sminthopsis crassicaudata. Next base: position 217,045,429 of record NC_133620.1, on the reverse strand, counting down.
CTGTCAAAACCCACAACTATTGAAAGTGTAACCTATTACCAACAGAAGATAATCTCGAAATTAGCCAGAAAAGGTCTGTTTTTTGCTCATGTCCAGGAATGGAATGGGGCTAAGGCAGGCACAGATTCAGGCAGATAGGCAGTTAGAGCATGGAGAACAGATCAGCTGAGCAAACTGCAGGGGGGCAGAGTATGGTCTCTGTGGAAAATCTGCGGGGAAAACACTACCACAGTGTTGGCTACTCTGCCCTGGCAGCAAGCCAGTAGATCAGGAGAGAAACTATAAACACAGAGGGTAAAGACTATAACCCCAAAAAGCTAGCATCTCTCTGGTCCTGGCTATACCCACCCAGCACCGGGAGGGACTCAGCACAAACTCATCTTGCAACTGCTAATCCCAGCACAGCCTCGACCTCTGCTGCCACTTTGCTGCCACTTCTTGTTGTCTGTTGAGTAAACTCTGTAACCCCTCATTGCCCCCAAAGCAGACTACAGCTATTTTTTAATGAATAAAAAGGCAAAATGGGTCCTAACTATAGATAGCTTCTATACTGATGGAGAACAGATTTCAAATCCTAAAGAGAGTAAAAGCAGTTAGTTTCTAGATGAAAACCCAAAGATGGATATGATATGATTCCCACCACATAAGGCTCTCATAGAAGAAATTAAAAAGGCTCTTAAAAGAGAGCTAGAAGAAAAATGGGATAAGGAAAGAGAAGCTTTGCAAAAGGATTTGAATAAGGCATGTAATTCATTAAAAGATAGAGTAGAAAAAGAAAACAACTCCCTGAAAAACAGAATTTATGAATTGAAAAAAGAAAATAACTCCTTAAAAATAAAACTGGCAAAATGGAAGAAAATTCCATTGAACAAAACAACTCATTTGAAAACTCAATTGGACAATTATAAAAAGAAATAAAAAAAAATAAATGAAGAAAATTATTCATTAAAAATCAGAATTGAACAAATGGAAATGAATGACTTGAGGAGACACCAAGGATCAGTCAAGGAAACCCCCCAAAAAATGTTAAATACCTACGTGGGAAAACAACAGACCTGGAAAATAGATTTAGGAAAGATAATCTAAGGATTATTGTACTCCCTGAAAAATCATGATGGAAAAAAAGTCTAGACACTATTTTTCAGGAAATCATCAAAGAGAACTGCCCAGATGTTATAGAATCACAAGGTAAAATACATATTGAAAGAATTCACCAATTATCTACTGAAAAAGATCCCAAAATTAAAACTCCAAGAAATATTGTGTTTCAATTCTAGAACTATCAGACCAAGTTAAAAATACTACAAGCCGCCAGAAAAAAAATTCAAATACTGAGGAGCTGCAATAAGGATTACTCAGGATCTAGGAGCTTCCCATTAAATGATAGAAAGACCTGGAATCTGATATTCCAAAAGGCAAAGGAATTTGGTGTGCAGCCAAGAATAACTTATCCAGACAAACTGAGTATTTTCTTCCAGGGAGGAAGATGGCTTTTTTTTTTTTTTATTTTTATTTTATTTTGTAATTATAACTTTTTTTTGACAGTACACATGCATGGGTAATTTTTTACAACATTATCCCTTGCACTTACTTCTATTCAGATTTTTTCCCTTCCTCCCCCAACCCCCTCCCCCAGATGGCAGGCAGTCTTCTACATGTTAAATATATTACAATATATTCTAGATACAATATATGTGTGTAGAACCAAATTTCTTGTTGCACAGGAAGAATTGGATTCAGAAGGTAAAAATAACAGTTTACACTCATTTCCCAGTGTTCCTTTTCTGGATGTAGCTGATTCTATCCATCATTAATCAATTGGAATTGGATTAGCTCTTCTCTATGCTGAAGATATCCACTTCCATCAGAATACATCCTCATACAGTATCATTGTTGAAGTGTATAATGATCTTCTGGTTCTGCTCGTTTCACTCAGCATCAGTTGATGTAAGTCTCTCCAAGCCTCTCTATATTTCTCCTGTTGGTCATTTCTTACAGAACAATAATATTCTATAACATTCATATACCATAGTTTACCCAACCATTCTCCAATTGATGGACATCCATTCATCTTCCAGCTTCTAGCCACTATGAAAAGGGCTGCCACAAATATTTTGGCACATACAGGTCCCTTTCCCTTCTTTAGTAGTTCCTTGGGATATAAGCCCAGTAGTAGTATGGCTGGGTCAAAGGGTATTTGATAACTTTTTGGGCATAATTCCAGATTGCTCTCCAGAATGGTTGGGTTCTTTCACAACTCCACCAACAATGCATCAGTGTCCCAGTTTTCCCACAGGAAGATGGCTTTTCAATGAAATAGGTGAATTCCATTTATTTCTGACAAAAAAAACAGAGCTAAACAAAAATCTTGACCTCCAAATATAAGACTCAAGAGAAGCATAAAAAGATAAAAAGAACTCTTGAGAACTGTATTTCTGTTATGGGTATGCATAAAGAGTACATGTATAATCTGGTTTCACTGTTATTATATAAAAAAAGGATCTAGAGGTAGAAAAGAAAATGTACCACAAAAAAGAAAATTGGAGATATTACATCTCACAAAGAGGCAAAGGAAACCTATTATATCTGAGGGAAAGAAGTATGACTCTTACTCTTATGAGAATTGGCTCAAAGAGAAAATATTAGGAAAACTATTAGCATAATTCACTATATCAATAACCAAATTAACAAAAACCATATGATCAAATCAATAGATGCAGAAAAGGCATTTAATAAAATCCAACACCTATTCCTATTAAAAACACTAGAGTCTAGGAATAAATGGACTTTTCCTTAAAAGAGTCAGTAGCATCTATTTAAAACCATCAGTAAGCATCATATTTAATGGGGATAAACTGGAACCATACCCAATAAAATCAGGAGTGAAACAAGGTTGTCCACTATCAGCATTACTATTCAATAATGTATTAGAAATACTAGCTTTGGCAAAAAGAGATGGAAAAAAGAGATTAAAGGAATTAGAGTAGGTAATGAGGAAACTAAATTATCACTCCTTGCAGATGATATAATGGCATACTTAGAGAATCCCAGAGACTCTAATGAAAAGCTATTAGAAATAATCCATTGTAGCAACTTTAGCAAAGTTGCAGGATACAAAATAAATCTACATAAATCAGCATTTTTATGCATCACTAACAAAATGCAACAGCAAGAAATACAAAGAGAAATTCCATTTAAAATAACTGTCAATAGTATAAAATATTGGGGAATCTATATGCCAAGGGAAAGTCAGGAACTACATGAGCAAAACTACAAAACACTGTCCCCACAAATAAGGTCAGATCTAAACAATTGGAAAAATATTAAGTGTCCTTGCACAGGCTGAGCAAATATAATAAAGATGACAATATTACCTAAACTAATCTATTTATTTAGTGCTATACCAATCACACTCCCAAGAAACTATTTTACTGACCTAGAAAAAATAATGAAAAATTCATCTGGAAGAACAAAAAGTCAAGAATTACAAGGGAACTAATGAAAAAAAAATCAAATGAATGTGGCCTAGCTGTTCCAGATCTAAAACTATATTATAAAACAGTAGTCATCAAAACCTTTTGGTACTGGCTATGAAATAGATTAGCTGATCAGTGAAAAAGGTTAAGTTCATAAGACAAAATGGTCAATAACTATAGCAATCTAGTGTTTTTGGAATAAGAATGCTCTATTTGACAAAAACTACTTGGAAAATTGGAAACTAATATAGCAGAAATTAGACATTGACACACACTTAACTCTGTATACCAAGATAGGGTCAAAACAGGTTCATAATCTAGACATACAGAATGAGATAATGAATAAATTAGAAAAACATAGGATAGTTTACCTCTCAGATCTGTGCAGGAGAAAGGAATTTGTGACCAAAAAAGAACTAGAGATTATTATTGGTCACAAAATAGAAAATTTTGATTATATTAAGTTAAAATTTTTTGTACAAACAAAACTAATGCAGACAAGATTAGAAGGGAAGCAATAAACTGGGAAAACATTTTTACTGTCAAAGGTTCTGATAAAGGCCTCATTTCTAAAATATAGTGAGAACTGACTCAAATTTATAAAAAATCAAGCCATTCTCCAATTGATAAATCGTCAAAGGATATGAACAGACAATTTTCAGATGAAGAAATTGAAACTATTCCCAGTCATATGAAAAGGTGATCCAAATCATTATGGAGCAGAGAAGTGCAAATTAAGATAACTCTGAGATACCACTACACACCTCCAGGTTGGCTAAGATGACAAGAAAAGAAAATGATAAATGTTGGAAGGGGTGTGGGATAACTGGAACACTGATACATTGTTGGTGGAATTGTGAATGAATTCAACCATTCTGGAGAGCAATTTGGAACTATGCTCAAAAAGTTATCAAATTGTGCATACCCTTTGATCCAGCAGTGTTACTAATGGGCTTCTATCCCAAAGAGATCTAAAATAACTGAAAGGCACCCACATGTGCAAAAATGTTGGTGGCAGCACTTTTTGAAATGGCTAGAAACTGGAAATTGAATGGACATCCATCAGTTGGATAATGGCTGAATAAAATGTGGTATATGAATATTATGGAATATTATTTTTTCTGCAAGAAATGGCCAGCAGGATGAAGACAGAGAAGTTTGGAGAGACTTACATGAACTCATGCTAAGTGAAATGAGCAGAACCAGAAGATCATTATATACTTCAACAACAATACTATATGAGAATCAATTCTAATAGAAGTGGCTATTTCCAACAATGATAGAATTCAAACTAGTCCCAGTTGTTCAGTAATGAAGAAAATCAGCTACACTCAGTAGAGAACTATGGAAAATTATAATGAACTACAACATTGCATTTTCTTTCTTTCTGTTATTGTTTATTTACCTCTTGTTTTTCTTCTCAGTTTTTTTTTTCTTTCTTTCTAGATCTGATTTTTCTTGAGCAGCAAGATAACTGTATGAATATGTATACATATATTGGTTTTAACATATAATTTAGCATATTTAACATGTATTGGACTACCTGCAATCTAAGGGAGGAGGTGGAGGAAAGAAGAGAGAAAGTTGGAACAGAAAATTTTGCAAGGATCAATGTTAAAAAATTACCCATGGATACGTTTTGTGTCAAAAAAAAAAAGTTATAATAATAAAAGAATTTAAAAAAAGAATATCCTTTTAGATTACAGCAAGAGATATTTAGGATAATGAGGAGGATTTATACCAGGAATATAGGGCTGGTTCAATATTAAATAAAATATTAGCTTAATTCACTATATTGATAACCAAACAAAAATCATATGATTATCTCAATCGATGCAGAAAAAGCATTTGAAAAAATCCAACAACTATTTCTATTAAAAACATTGGAGAGTGTAGGAATAAATGTAGTTTTCCAAAAAATGATCAGTAGGATCTATTTAAAACCATTAGCAAGCATCATATATAATGGGGATAAACAAGAACCATTCACAATAAGATCAGGTGTAAAACAAGTTTGCCCACTGTTAGGTCCTTACTAAGTGCTAATGAGATAATGAGATGATAACTTCTTACTAAGTGCTAAGTCAGTACTTGAGAATTCTCTAGTTCTGGCCTTTACTGGGAGTTTTACTTCTGTGACCTCCTGGGGAGGAGCTTGCATGCTCAGGAGGAGCAAGTTCATTGGTTGAAGTAATTTTCCCCAGAAACCCTTGCGTTATCCCATGCCCATTCTCTGGGAGGATAAAAAAGGTCAGCACTCGAGAGATAGAGAGAGAATCTTGTCTGGACAAGACTTGAGGGGGTTCTTTGGAGGAAAGAAGAGTCTCTGCTCTAGGTCAGAGTTGAGGCGGCTCTCTGGAGGAAGAAGTCTCTCCTCTAGATCAGAGAGCAATTGGCAGTCTCTGGAGACAACAGCACATTACAGAGTTAAATAATGTTTTATAATTTGGAATCTTGGAACAATAATAATTATTAGCATTTACATAATACTTTCAGGTATACTAAAATCTTTCCATGTGTTATCTCATTTTATCCTCACAATAGCCCTGAAAGGTATGTGCTGTTATCATCTCCATTTTATAGATAATGGTACTGAGATTGATGAGAGATCATATAGGCAGTGCCTGAGATGAGATTTGAAGTCATGTCTTCCTGACTTGCTTCAATTCCTCTGACTGCCCACTTTCATCCTTACTATTGAATATTGTATTAAAACTGTTAGCATTAGCAATGAGAAAAAAAAGAGGTTAATGAATTAGAACAGGTAATGAGAAAACCAAATTATCACTTTTTGCAGATATCATGGTAAACTTAAAGAATCCTACAAAATCCACTAAAAACTACTAAAAACTATTCAAAACTTTAGCAAAGTTGCAGGATACAAAATAAATCCAAATAAATCATCAGCAATTTTATATATTACCAAGAAATTCCATCAGCAAGATATTCAAAGAAAAATTCTTTTGGGGAGTCTACATGTCAAAGCAAAGGCAGGAACTATATGAACACAATTACAAAACAGTTTCCACACAAATATAGTCAGATCTAATCAATTGCAAAAATATCAAGTACTCATTGGTAGGGAGAGCTGATATAATGAAAATAACAGTACTATCTAAATTACTCTACTTATGCCATACCAAACAAACTCCCAAGAAATTATTTTACAGATCTAGAAAAATAATACAAAGTTCATCTGGAAAAACAAAATGTCAAAAATTTCAAGGGAACTAATAAAAAAAAAAGCAAAGGAAGGTGGCCTAGCTGTACAAGAACTAAAACTATATTATAAAGGAGCATTCATCAAAACCATTTGATACTGGCTAAGAAATAGAGTACTCAATCAGTGGCATAAGATAAGTTCATAAGACACAATAGTCAATGACTATAGTCATCTAGCATTTGATAAACCTAAAGACCCCAGCTTCTATAGAAAGAAATCACTATTTGATAAAAAATTGCTGGGAAAATTGAAAACTTATATGGCAGAAATTAGGCATTGACCAATGCCTAACATCCTATACCAAGTTAAAGGCAAAATGGATTCATGATTTAGACATAAAAAGTGATACTATAAGCAAATTAGAAAAACAAAAAATAGTCTACCTCTCAAAACTGTGGAGAAAGAAGGATTTTTTTGTCCGAAGAAGAACTAGATTACCTTATGGAATACAAAATAGATAATTTTGATAATATTAAGTTTAAAAGGGTTTGTACAAACAAATCCAATGCAAACAAGTTTAGAAGGGAAGCAATAAACGGGTGGGGGGGAGAGGAATATGACATCTAGGAGGTCTGCTAAAGCCCTTGTTTCTAAAATACATAGAGAATTGACTCCATTTTTTAAAGAATTCAGACCATTCTCAAATTGATAAATGGTCAAAGGATATGAATGGACAATTTTCAGATGAAGAAATTAAAACCATTTCTAGTTATATGAAAAAAATGCTGTAAATCAATATTGATCAAAGGAATATAAATTAAGACAACTCTGAAGTACCACTACACACTTATCAGATTAGCTAAGATGACAGTAAAAGATAATAATTAATGTTAGAGTTGATAGGGGAAAATTGGAACATTGATACTTTGTTGAAGTATGTTGTAAACTGACCCAACCATTCTGGAGAGCAATGGAATTATGCCCAAAGGGCCATTAAACACTGCATAACCTTTGATTCAGGAGGGTCTCTACTGCTCTTGTATGGCAAAGAGATCACAAAAAAGGGAAAAGGATCCACACGTGTAAGAATATTTATAGCAGCCATTTTGTAGTGGCAAAGAACTGGAATTTGAGTGGATGCCCATTAGTTGGAGAATGGCTGAATAAGTTATGGCACATGAATGTTATGGAATATTATTTTTCTACAAGAAATGATCAGCAGGATGATTTCAGAGAGGCCTAGGAGACTTATATGAACTGATGCTAAGTGAAGTGAGTAGCACCAGGAGAACATTTTACACAGCAACAACAATATTATACAATGATCAATTCTGAAGGATAAGATGCTTTTCAACAGCAAAGTGATTCAGGCCAATCCCAATGGTCTTGTGATGGAAAGAGCAATCTATAGCCAGAAGGAGGAATTTGGGAACTGAATGTAGATTACAACATAGTATTTTCACTTTTTTATGTTTGCTTGCATTTTTTCTCATTTTCTGATTTTTCTTGTGCCACATGAAAATTGTGGAAATATGTAAAGAAGAATTGTGTATGTTTAATATATATTGGATTACTTGCCATCTAGGGAAGGGGATAGGTGAAAGGGAGGGAAAATATTTGGAAATCAAGGTTTTACAAGACAAAATGTTGAAAATTATCTATGCATATATTTTGAAACTTAAAAATCTCTAATAAAAACTAAAAAGAATGCTATCATATAAAAATATGACGTGACTTTCCAAAGTTACCATCTTTTGGGATTTTTGCTCTATTCTCCTCTAAATCATGAAGCAAAAAGAAAAAAAGAAAGAAATTCAAATTGTTGCATTCCAATTAAAAACATTGATTCAAACCTACTATTAAACTGATATATCCATAGTTTACAAAATCTTCATTCAATATTGAACTCAAATTATGTTAATATTGCAAGAATGTTTTATGATATTTTTGGACTTTAAGATTTATAAAGCACTTTCCTTATAATAATCTTTTGAAACAGGTAGTTGTTATATTCTTATCCCAGTTTGCAAATAGGAACAGTGATATATACTGAAAGAACAAGTAATCACATACATAGTCAGTGTTGGAATCATGATTTGAACACAGGGCAAGATACTGAAATTGGTGCTCTTTCCACTATGCTAATCAAATTGGAATAAGAATAACAAAACTATAAAATATTAAATGTAACCCAATGCTTTTTCATCTTTCAAATCTCTGATTATCCTATAGGTTAAAAAAGTTTTAATGGAACAGAATTTGAATGTATAATTCTAATTTTTAATGCATTTTTACTAGCTTTTTACCTCCTTTTGTACTTGGTCAATTGAACTTTTAAAGGAGCTCTTTTGTTCCATAAATTTTCTTCTCCATTTATTTCAATTCTTTTTTTTTTTTTTTGAGAGGAAATTGAGGTTAAAGACTTGCCCAGCTCACACAGCTAGTAAATGTTAAGTGTCTAAGGCTGGATTGAGTCAATTAATTATCTTAGATGAGTATAATGAAATACGATAGTGTTAAAGGAAATGATAAGACCATTTCAGAGATATGTGAAAATATTTATGTATTGATTCAGAGTGAAATAAAAAATGCCAAAGACATTTTCTGTAGACAAAGAGATACCCATTGTCATAGAGATAAAAATCAGCTCGAAGGTGCAATGGATAAAATTTGAATTCAAATAGAACCTGTGACATTTTGTATACACACACACACACACACGCACACACACACACACAGATACACATACATTACAAATAAAATAACTTTTATGAACTTGAAATTGTGTTTAATGCAATGACCAGTCCTAATTCCAGAAGACTGTGAATGATGAACTGTGACTCATATTAATAAAATTGGTGATGCATTAAAGATATTAAAGGAAATGTTTATATATACATATATATATGTGTGTGTGTGTGTATGTATGTATATAATACAGATAATGGGAATGTATTTTTCTTAACTATGCATATTTGTTATGAATATTTTATTTTTCTTTCCTTTTTCAATTGGGATAAAAAAGAGAAAATAAATTCTTACTACTTAAAAATAAAATAAAATGTAAAATAACATTATGAGCTAATAGCACACATTTGAAAAAAAAATTTCCAAGTCACTAATAATTGGAAAATGTAAACAAAAGTAAATCTCAGGTTCAACCTTACAACCATCAAATTTGTAAAAAATAGCCCAAAGGAAAATGACAGTTCTTGGAAGGACTGAAGAACTAAACACATTGTTAGTGGAGGTATGAATTAGTTTGGACATTATTTTTTTTTAATTTTTTATATATATATATTTTTATAATATTATCCCTTGTATTCATTTTTCCAAATTATCCCCCCCTCCCTCTTAGTTTAGACATTATAAAAAAAAAAATTTGACTATTACCCAAAAGTGAACAACCTGTGTAATTTGACTTTGACCTGATATGATTATATGACTATAAATTCTGAGTCCCAAAGAAGTAACAGCATGACTAACTATTTATCCCAGAGTTCTAAGGGTGGAGCCAAGATGGTGGAATAAAGTCAGGAAGCTTCCAGTTTCCCTCAAAAATTATATGAAACCAAGCTTTTGAACAGAATCTGATGGAATGAATCTCTCTCCAGCTCAAGATAGACTGAAAAAACTTCAAGAAAGGTCAGTCCCTGTGGGGTAAAAAGGTGTTCTTCCCAGCTTAGACAGACTCTGGGAAAGCCATTGAGAGGGTCTTAATCATAGCAAATCAGCAACTAAGACTCAATCCTAGCTCAATAGAGAAGCAGTGGGGCAGCATCCAGTTTCAGCTCAGAAGGCAAATTCTGGGAAACCAGACTGTTTCCTAAATAAAGCAGGCAAAGCAAACTGCTGGAAACAAAAAGGGTCCCTGTATTCAAAGCCAAGGCGATCTGCACAGGAAGCTTGGGAAAGTGCCCCATTTACCCCAAGAGCAGAACTCTACCTTAAAAGTAAAATAAAAAGAGGAACTACCAAAAGAAAAGGAAAGAAAATGAGCACATTAAAAACCTGAACAGGGCAAATAGAAGCTAATGAATGTGTGAAGCAAGAAGAATCAGTCAAACAAACTAAAAGAAATGAAAATGGAAGAATATGTGAAATACCTCATTGGAAAAACAGCTGACTTGGAAAACAGATCCAGAAGAGACAATTCACAAATTCCTGGACTACTTGAAAGTCATGTCTAAAACAGAAAAAAAAAGAACCTGGATAGCATTCTACAAGAGGTCATTAAGGAAAACCGCCCCAATATTCTAGAAATAGAGGGGAAAAACTGATTAAAAGAATCCATAGATCACCTTCAGAATGAGATCCCACAAAGAAAACCCCAAAGAACATTGCTGCAAAACTCCAAAATTAAAATCTCAAGGAATAAATACTTCAAATTCTCTCTAAATATGAATAAAATAAACAAGAGATCAATGAATTATGAATGCAACTAAAAATCCTAGAAAAAGAACAAATTTAACCCCCCAATTAAATATCAAATTAAAATTTTGAAACTCAAAGGTGACAATAATAAAATTGAAACTAAGAAAACTATAGAATTAATAAATAAAACTAAAAATTGGTTTTATGAAAAAAATTAAGAAAGTAGATAAACTTTTGGTTAATTTGATCAGAAAAAGAAAAGAAAAAAACCAATTTACCTGCATCAAAAATGAAAAGGATGAACTTATACAAATAAAAAAATTAAAGCAATAATTAGGAAATATTTTTTGCTTAACTGTATTGCAGCAAATCCAACAATCTAATTGAAATGGATGATTATTTACAAAAATATAATCACAAATTCATCTGGAAGAACAAAAGGTCAAGAATATCTAGAGAACTAATGAAAAAATACAAAGTTTGGCGGCTTAGCAGTACCAAACCTAAAATTCTATTATAAAGCAGCAGTCATCAAAACCATTTGGTACTGGCTAAAAAATAGTGTGGTGGATCGGTGGAATAGATTAGATATCCACAACACAATAATAAAAGCCTATAGCAATCTAGTATTTGATAAACTCCAAAACTCCAGCTTTTGGGATAAGAACTAACTAAGAACTAAAGAAAATTGAATAGCAACAGAATGGAATACTTCTTTTTCTTGGCAGTACATGGTACCTACACAAAAATTGACCATGTATTAGGGCAAAAAAACCTCACAATCAAATGCAAAAAAGCAGAAGTAATAAATGCTTATTTTTCAGACCATAGTGCAATGAAAACTATATTCAGTAAAGGACCAGAGAAAAACAGACTAAAAACCAATTGGAAATTAAATAATCTAAAGTGGGTCAAACTACAAATCACAGAAACTATCTATAATTTCATCCAAGAAAATGACAATAATGCAGCCAAAGCAGTTCTTATGGAAACTTTTCTATCTCTAAATAGCTACATAAATAAACTCAAACAAATAATCAGCATTTCTATATACTACTGACAAAGCCCATCAGCAAGAGAAAGAAAGAGAAATTTCACTTAAAATTACTGTAAATAAAATAAAATACTTAGGTGTCTACCTGTCAAGACAAACCCAAGAATTATATAAAACACTTTTCCCACAAACAATTGGAAAAATATCAATTATTCATGGCTAGGCTGAGCTAATATAATAACAATGACAATTCTGCATAAGTTGGTAGACGTGTTAAGTGCCATAACAATCAAACTGCCAAATTATTATTTTATAGAAGTAGAAAAAAAAATAATGACAAAGTACATCTGGAACAAAAGGTCAAGAATGTCAAGGAATTTAATGAAAAAAATTAAAAGGATAGTGCCTTCGCAGTACCAAACCTCAAGCTACATTTTAAAGGAGCAGTAATTAAAAACATTTGGTATTGGCTAAGAAATAGAGTGGTGGATCGGTGGAATATATTTGACACATACAACACAATTATCAAAGCTTATAAGCAATTTAATGTTTGATGAACCCCCAAACTCCAGCTTCTGTTATAAGAACTTGCTATTTGACAAAAAAATTGTTGGGAAAACTGGAAAATATGTCAAAAATTCAGATAGACCTACATCTCATACTCCATCCCAAAATAAAGTGAAAATAGATACATGATTTGGACATAAAGGATGATGCCATAAACAAATTAGAAGAACAAGGGATAATTTACTTATTAGGTCTTTGGAGAAGGGAAGAATTTATGACCAAAGAAAAGCTGGAGAACATTAAGAAAGGAAAATAAACAACTTTGATTACATTAAATTAAAAAGCTTTTATACAAACAAAACCAACAGAAACAAGATTAAAAGAGACATACAAAGCTGGAGAAAACATTTAAAGCCAATATTGCTAATAAAGGTCTCATTTCTAAAATATATAAAAATCTGTGTCAAATTTAGAATACAAGTCATTCCCCAATTCATAAATGGTCAAAGGAAATGAACAAACAGTTTTCAGATGATGATTTTAAAGCCATATATAGTTATATGAAAAAATGCTCTCAATCACTATTAATTAGAGAAATGCAAATGAAACGGACTCTAAAGTATCACCTCACACTTTTCATATTGGCTAAGATGAGAGAAAAACATAATGATAAATATTGGAGGAGATGTGGGAAAACTAGGACAGTAAAGCATTCTTTGTGGAGATCCAGCCATTCTGGAGAGCAATGTGGAACTATGTCCAAACAGCTATAAAAATGTGCATACCTGTTGACCCAGCAGTGCCATTACTAGGTCTGTATCCCAATGAAATCATAAAGGAGAGAAAGCACCCACATGTGCAAAAATGTTTATAAAAGTTCCTTTTGTGGTAGTAAAGAATTAGAAAAAGAGTGAATACCTATCAACTGGGAAATGGCTGAACAACTTGTTTTATGTGAAGGTAATGAAATGCTATTTTTCTACCAAAAAAAGATGAAGATTATAGAAAGGTCTGGAAAGATTTCCATGAACTGAACTGATGCTGAGTGCAATAAGTAAAACCAGGATACATTGTACATAGTAACAACAAGAATGTATGATGATCATCCATGAAAGGCTTGACTCTTCTCAGTAGTTCAGTTATCTAAAAGAATTCCAATAGATTTTGGACAGAAAATGCCATCTGCATTATGAAAAAGATCTGAGGAAACTGAATATAAATGAACACATGCTATGTTCACTTCTTTTTTCTGTTTTTTCTCTCCCATGGTTTTTCCCTTTTGCTCTGATTTTTCTCTTCCAACATGATCCCTAAATCAATGTGTATTAAAATAAATAACTTAATATAATAAAAAGAAGGGAATATATATAAAGAGATTATTTTTCTAAGGTTGTAAATGTTATGAAAGTTTACTCTGAAATATCTTTAAATAGATATTAAAAAGATATTCCATCAACAATAAAAGCAATAAAAAATTTAGCTGGTGCAAAAAAACACATTTATGCCATATGAATATAATGGAATGTTATAATTCTATAAGAATGATAAAATGGATGGTTTCACAGATAATTGATAAGACTTGTGATCTGAATGATACAGAATGAAATTAGGAGAACTAGGAGAATAATCCATAAAATAACATCAGCATTGTAATGAAAAACAATTAAAATTTTCTTTTCTCTTTTATTTTCCTTTTTGTGTCTGTCTTTATATTTAATTTAAAGGATTAGTAATGCAAAAATTTATTAAACTATAAAAATAAAATCAAGTTGAGTTCAAATGTTGGGATGAAGATATGCATTGAGATCTTACCAGAGAATGAAATTCACTATTGATTAGATTTCAGAGACTATATATATATATATATATATATATATATATATATATATATATACATATATATATATATATACACACATATGTATGTATGTATTTATATAGCACACTAATATACATTAAGATTTGTAACCTTATTCAGTTTCATTTCACACAGTAAATTGGAACTTAATGAGTAAGAGGGCAGGTCCATCAACACTATTGTAATTGATATTGGAAAGCAGTCTGAGTATTTGTAAGCTGAGATCTTCTGGCAACGAGGATGTTATATCATCTCAGAAAAAAAAAAAATTATAATTCAGCCTATGCCCATAGCACCAATCAGTCAAAAGCATTTATTAAGTATCATTGATGTGCCAAGCACTATGGTAAATGCTGGGGAATACAAAGAAAGACAAAAAAAAAGTTTCTCCTCTCAATAAGCTTACAATCTCATGGTGACTAAATGTGCAAACTATATACAAACAAGATATATACAGGATAAAATGAAGATAATTCATAGAAAGGCAGCATTTAGTATTAAGGGGGTGGAGATAATAGGATCAGAAAAGGCTATTTACAGAAAATGACATTGATATATTCTGGATTTGTTATACACACCAAATCCTAGCTCATGAGAAACTGATACTTTACAGTCATTTAATCAAACTCTCTTACTTATCTCAAGCAACACAGCCAAATAAATACAACCCCCATATGGAAGTCAGTAATAAACATTTTAGCAGGTTGTACTTCTTTATGCAAAATATATACATACATACATGCAAATAAATGTATGGATAAATTAATAAATAGAAATACATACATAATATCTAAATATGTGTATAATTCTCTATATGGTCCTCAGTATGCCTCTGTCGCTATCTCTGTCTATCTCTTTGTACCCTCTCCCTCTCTATTTGTCTCCTTTTCCCTCTGGCATCCTCTCTTCCTTTCTATCATATCAGTCTCTCAGATTTAATATCTCAGTCTCAGTGTCTTTCTGTCTGTCTCTCTTTATTTTTTTCTTTCTCTCTTTGTCTCTTTCTCTCAGTTTCAGTCTTTGTTTCTCTATCCCTTGATTTCTCTCTGTGTCTCTGTGGGTTTCTGTCACTGTGTGTCTATCTGTATGTCTGTCTGTATGTATGTCTCTGTTTCTCTCCTCTCTTTTTTGCTTTCCCTCTCATGTTCTCTCTCTCCTAAAGTCACTGCCTTTCACTAACATTGAACAATACTTAACAAAAATAATGACTATGTGCTCTTGGCACTGATGCCTGACTTTAGCCTTGAGTCAGATTATGTATTGCTACTATATTTTCCATTCAATAACATTTTCAAGAAAATATTTATTATGTAACATCAATTCTTCAGGTCTGAGTCATTTTAAGTACCTTTATATTTGTGATGTAATACATGATTCAGAAGGTTAAGGATGGAATTCACAAAATACTACTAAAGCACCAGAAGGAACTAGTAAATACCATTAGAAAGTATTTCATAGTGGCAGTCATTAAATAGATGCATTATTCCCCATTACTATAACAAAGGTATCCTTAAACCAATGCTAGGAGAATGTTTGAACAAAAATACTAATCATCATACAACTTTGCATTATTATTTTTGGTCTTTCAAGTATTTATTACTTCATTGAATATGCCAAGGACCACAAGCAAATAAAAGATAAAATATCAATTTACTTTATCAGACCCACATTTGAGACCTTTGGAATAATTCTCTCTCTCTTTTTTTTTCTTGGTCTACTTTATAGCTACTCCCATTGGCATTCTGATGAATATACATATATGGGAAGAATAAAGTTCTATACATATAAAAAGAGTGGACTTCCATAAACACAAATACACTGCAGAACACAAAATGGCAAATGTGTCAGCTATTAAAATAAAGCCATCAACTACACCACCAACAACATGGAAATTAGTCTCTCACAACTTTTACAATAATGCATCATTACATAGGCTGCCTAAACTAGAACACATGGAGACAATAAATAGCTCCTCAATATTTGTGTGTTGGTCTCTAAAAATCATCTTATTTTTTAGAAAAGAAGAAAAAAATCATTTTCATCAACTGATTAGCATTCCTATGAAGCTCAGTAAGAAATACTTCCTGAACTTTTCAAATTCTAAAATCCATTAACATTAAAAGGTGATAGATGGATAAAAGGGGGATTTAATATTTTGTTGGAGTTTTTTTTTCCAACATCATTAGCAAAGCCTAAACATATGGAATAATATGTAAAATTGGCACTCAAATTTAAATGGAGAAATGGTGATAAAAGGCTATGAGTTTAATTACTGAGAGTTATGGAAAATGTTACATAAAATAAACTTTTTTTAAAGAAATCAAACTGTCTATGAGAACTTCAGTTTATGATCAAATAGGTATGTAATTGCATTGGAATTTCCTTATTTTTGGTGTGTAAGAAATGGATGAAAAATTCACTTGTGAGGGCAGGAGGATATTAACCAAAGTCAAAGAATAGTAATTTTTTAAATGTCCCTGGATATTTTCTATGAGAAATCACCCACAAGGGTTAGCCATCCATGGAAAAGTATAAAGTTTTGAAAATGACAAGTGATTAATAGTTTTATTTTCTGGTTGGGACCATATTCTGCTCTCTTGATCATTCCAAAAGCATTTTTAATCCTCACTACAACCTCTACTTATTTCAATCCTTCTCAATTTTCCAGGCCATCACACTATTTATTGTCTCCCTTTCCTCTATTCCAAATTTTGACACTATTCCTTTCAAAATTTCAACTCTGATACATTTTCATAACCTACCTTCTCTCATCATGGGCTGTGTAAATCTAGTAGAAACACGTTCACAATCATCACAACTTAGTTGACTATAAATTTATGTTTTGGAGTCTTAGCAGTGTCCTCACTATTACAGCCATTTGTTTTACTTTTACCTGATTAACTCTCTATTCTGTTTCCCAAGGAATAGTGAAGTGAAACACTGATTTTCCAGTCAGAGTATTTAAATCCCATATTTAATGCTTACTTCTATGAACTTAGAGAATTCTTTTAACTTCTTTACAATGAGAAATTTGGACTGAATTGCCTCTTTGATCCTTACATCTCTAAGTGATTTTGAGCCCTCTGTGATTTTTTTCTCCCTTAAGCTTATTATACGAGTCCCACCCTACTTTTTGGCAAAGAGATTGCTTAATCCATAACTGGAGGGGAGGGGTAGGGAAGTATGCTTTCCATTAGAAATTTCTTGTTCTTCTAAATTTTACAGTTTATATCAACTTCAAATTATTTCTAATTTTCTCCTCTTTACCTAAAATTTCTAAAAAAAAGTAGACTGTTTCCTTACCAATGCAAACTTACCTACTAAATATATAGGATATATAAGAACATATAAGACTTATATATAAATATAAGTCTTTGATCCTATTCAAAATCATCTCCTTTGGGTTATTGGGTTATCTCTATAATTATCATCCCTCCAAGATAAACATTTTTAAAAAACATATCTTTTTATGCCATTTTTTTAAAAAATCAACCAAGGTCTATTTGTACATAGTCCTCCACCTCCACTCTGAAGTTATATAAGCAGGATGATTTTATTCCCTCTTCTTTGAATAAATGAGTTGCTGTTCAAATTGTCAATCAGCTAATTATTGTTGGTCTTTCCATCTGCAACGTTTTACTTATATATTTTGTTCTTCTAATTTTGTATATTTCCTTTTGTATCTGTTCATGTGAGTCATTTCCATTTTTTAAAATTACTTATACATATCATTGCTTATGATTCTAATATTCCATTATATTCATGTATCACAACTTATTAGTTAATCCCTAATTTATAAGTATGGATTTATTCCAAGATGTATTTCTTTAAAAGATGCTATCATAAATTTGGGGTATTTAGGTTCTTTATTTTCATTTTTGATGTTCTTAGGTTATATACTTAATAGAGCTCTATAAAACAAAGAGTATGATTCTTTTACTCATAATGTTGTGCTCTGCCTACCTCTGAAGATTCTAAATTTCTTTATAATGGGGGCCTAAGTATAGTCCAATCTGATCAATTATGGTTAACTAGAAGACCTAAGAGGTTTATTCCAAATCTGAGATGCTTTGATTCTAGCTCAGGGAGATGAGTGACTTGATCAAGTGCTGAAGTCAGGAAAACTTGAGTTCAGATATGACCTCAGACATTTGATAGCTATGTTAATGAAGCAAGTCACTTAACGTTTGTCTCCCTCACTTTTTTTCCATTAACAATATCATTTATGTCTCATATGTGTTGGGAGGGTAAAATGAGAGAATATTTGTAAAACATTTTAAATATTAAAAATGATATATAAATGTAAGGTGTTAAATTAGTAGTATTACAAACTAACTTTTATCCTCATTTTACATAAAAAGAAATGGATTCAGAGGAGTTAAGAGACTTTTTTGTGATCATTCTGAGGGTGGAACTTGAAGCCACATCATCTGAACCCAAAACCATTTCTCTTTCCATCACATCAGGCTAACATTCATAGATAGATTGAAGATATGCAGTTATTAAGTATGATAGATATACATTTACAACTTCTAAAAGTATATCAATAGATGATCTACATAAGCATATATTTAAGTTAATTCAGATGCTGATGATATTTTAGAAATACTTAGGAATACTGACAGTGTCAGAAAAGTCAAGGCAATGGAGAATCACCTTACCACTCTGGCTCACTAAGCCAGAATTTCCTATCATTTTTTAATAGTGCACAAACTGCTGGAGGCCCAGGTTTGACTAGAGAGCCAGCAAGTACAGATATGCTGTAAATATAAAAACACAATCTGTCACAGATTACTTGAGAGGGGACCTAGTGAGGTAATGAGGCATATGAAAAAGGAGGGCAATAAGTTGTCTAGTTCACACCCTTAGGGTATGCCAAATCATGGCTATGAAATTGCAAAGCTCAAGGTGTCTTATGCTATTATCTCCTTAGATTCATCCCCTTGAGCCATCATACCCTTAGGGAGCTACTACTATTAGGAACAATTATTTGATGGAAATATTTTTTTTTTTTCCCCTCAATATCCTTTGGTCAGAAAGTATCAACAGGGAAACTACAATTCTAACAGAAATGAAATCGTGTGACTATGAAGAGAATTAAGAGGAAAGAGAAAAATAGAATAAATTCATTTTTCTATAAATGTAACCCTTTTGGTTTGATGTTTTGGATCATTGATTTAAAAGCCAAAAGGGAGTGTAAAATTTACTGCTTGTGACCCCTAATTTTACAAATGAAACTGAGGTCCAAATGGTTGAAATACCTAATCCAAGGACACATGGGTAAGTAAATGATATGGGTAGAATTTGAAGGTAGGTTTTCTGATTCTAAATGTAACATACTTTCCAAAGAACCTCATCTAGACATTTCTACTTCAGTGTTCATATTTCCAGGATGTTTCAGAGTGCCTGGCATATTGTAGCTATTTTAAAAATGCTTGTTTTAGTATTATTATTAATTAGCATGTGCTTTAGAAATCACTCAACATAATCATTTTAAGGTTAGAAAAGGAAATATTGTTTTGTTTTTATATAATAATATAGGATCATAGATTTAAAGCTAAACCCTTAGAAGCCATTTAATCAAAACCACTCACTTTATAGATGAAAAAACTGAGACCTATGGAAGGCCCAAAGTCAAACAGGTAATCATTCCCTTCTGATCAACAAAAGTAAAATGACATACCATTCTGACTCTTACAAGTCAGACAGTATGGGAAAGATGGGTGGTAATTATTAGCCAGATGCAAGATTTTTCATTGAAATACATCTCAAAGCTCTGAATACCCATCTCTTTAGGGATGCTCACATCTGTATTCTTTTTTATCAATCATCTTTGTATTTCTTCCTTCATTTGATTCTAAAAGGTCTTTTCAGATCTGCTCAGGGTATGACAATCTCTAAATGAAGAACTGATGTATCACCCTAGGCAATTGTTCAAGGGTGCTTCAAAATAATGCCTTGATTGGCACATTCTTTTTTTTAAATGTAGGATGCTCAGCTCAGCTTTAGGTTTCTCACTTTCAGATTTGTCCTCAGATTTGCTCAGGTCAATAGATATACATGACACTCCTAAGGAAGCTGGGAAAGTGCCCAGTTAAAGAGCTAAATATGTTATGTAGTATGTGGAAATTCTCAACATTTTTTTTGTCATTTCCATGCAC
The DNA here is from genome assembly GCF_048593235.1 of Sminthopsis crassicaudata. Lineage (NCBI taxonomy): Eukaryota > Metazoa > Chordata > Mammalia > Dasyuromorphia > Dasyuridae > Sminthopsis > Sminthopsis crassicaudata. Next base: position 217,024,896 of record NC_133620.1, on the reverse strand, counting down.
AATAACAATGCATGACAAGATTTAGACTGGCACCAGTATATTGTCTGTCAAAGGTGCTTCAAGATTTTATTTGGCTGTTAGTCAGCTTCCATTACTTCAGGCTGCTTGATATACAGAGCACAAAGCAGCTTAACACTGTTGCTATTAACGCACAAACCACACTGAAAACACTTCATTAAACAGCCTACTGCAGTATAATTGTTTAATAATATTTTGATTAGGTTGTTTAGTAGACAATCCTTGCTGTAAAGCATACTCTGTTGTCAAGTGAGTCACTGGAGGGGAAAAAAAGAAAAGAAAAAAAAAACTATGGCAAAAGACTTGAGGTAGTCTCAATTTCAAAGAAAAATGTCATATCTGCTATGTCTCTACCTTCTCTCACTCCCATGTTCCAACTTGCCTTAATTAGAATTATGTAACACAAAATTCAGGGTGTTTTTTGATAAGAAAATGGCTTTTTCCTGGACACACCTCAACATTCATGTTCTACATAAGTTTTTGTTCAGATATTGATTTCAGAGCTATTTCACTGCATAAGATTTTGAGAAACCTCTGCTGAGGAGACTCCCTCAATCAATAGAGGTAGACACTTTCTCTGTAACTTTAGGCTTGGAGTATTGCTTCCCCATAGCATAGAGACATTATATGATATGCCCAAAGATCACACAACTAATTTATAACAGAGGAGAAACTTCAACTCTGATTTTCCTGGCTTTGAGACAGACTTTCTATTCAATATACTATTTTATTTCTCGTATAGATGGAAAAAGAGACAAAGCAAAATTCCAACTCTAGTTTTCAAGGAGTTTACATGCTACTGAGGAAAAGAAACATTGTACACAGGTAAGTGTACATAAAACACATAAATACAAAATTTAACTTGAAGCTAAGGACCTCCCAACAATTATGAACTCAGAAAACTGAGTCTAATCTATGACTGGTTCAAGAGTTCAGGTTTTATCTCTTTAGTTTATTGCTCCTACCATAGAATTTAAATCTGAGAATATAAAATAAGTCTGAGATAAAGCTTGTGACTCTGTTTCCAGGAGGGTAAAAGAGTTTCCGATATCCAATGTATTATCAAGCAAGAAGGTTAAGAGTGGAAGCATACATTTTGTAATGAAATATTCTACCCTACAAGGAATGATTGATAGTAACATCATTTAGGGGATGGAATGATGTGTGATACGAATGAAGGTGTGTTCAGGGAAGACTAGAATCTTGGATATGAGTACTGCTAAGTCCTTTCAGGACTGCTTTCCACCTTTGGTATCTGATCCATCTAACTCTCACCTGCGGTTTCAAGAAGCTGTAGCATGCAGAGCAAGCCACCTTTTTGGCAGACCAGCTAAACCCAAGTGAGTATAACCAAGGGCTGGCAAACCCATTGGCAAATTGGGTATATCTACTACATGTATTTAAAGATTTCTCTTAACAGAATAGGTGGATAAGAATAATTTGCTCCAAAGGCCATGAAGGCACCTGAAGTAGACAGCTCATAGAACTTCATTAGACACCAAGATCATCTTGATTGTGACCTGCCACTGGACTGTGATGGCTCTAAAAGAGAGTGAACAAAAAGACTGTGCAACTCAATCTTATTTAAATCTAATTTATGAATAAATAAAAAGTTATTACCCCCAAAAAAAAACAGGGCTTTGAATGGGCATACCAAATTCTGTTTTTTTAAAGAACAGCAGTCTTTATTGAAGCACAAACAGGCATTAATTTTCTTAAGACTCTTCTCTACATGTCTACTGACAAAATTCATGTGTAGTAAATGAACACAAAAGGTTTCTGAATCTTTGGGGTGATATGCTAAATTATACCCATTTCTGTGGCTAACCAACTATTTTGAATCAGGATGCTTTATATTCAGGTCAGTTACCTTTCTTGATGCCCAGCAGGCAGAATCTAATTTTTATTTGTCAAATTTTCCACTTAAATTCTTAGTACCCCTCCCTCCTTTGCCTCCTTTTATTGCTGAATCCCATGCTGACAGTATGAAACTGGGATATTATGATACGATATTAAGCAAATCATCTAGTCATTAATTCAGCTAATCTGTACATTAATACCACAAAAATATTCTTCCTGATTACTGTTATTTCATAAAAATGCTTCTGGAAGACATGTAAAGAAATTAAAACCTGGAATACATTTGAATATGAGTTCTTTCCTGTTGCCTTGCAAATCGGACTGCACCAATTTCAGTCCCCAAACGTGCAAGAAATGACAAATTTCCACAATAAAATTTATGACAGCTTAGGAGAATCTGTGACTATGTTAGCTAATACTGTATTACATCTCTATAGTTTGCATTTCCATATAAAGTGTTTCTGAGCAAAGTAAGGGCATAAGAAGGGAGGATCTGGTATCTCTTTGTATGAAAAGTTGCCAATCTCCAGGGAGCATCTAAGCTTTTACATGCCACTGAGTTATAATATGATCAGAATACTTAAAAAATAATTGAGCTGCAGAAATTTAGGTACTATATACAAGTTGTTAAATCCTATACATGTAATTTTAGTCTTCTTCCTCTTGTATACACAAGCAAGCCTGTGTATTTCCACAGAGCCTGAAGACTCTAAAAATTAGGCACAGTCAATAATAATATCAAAAATATTATATGAGTCAATCCATATAGTCAAAGTATAAAGGCATATGTTTCTAAATGTACCTGCTAAAAGACAAAAGCTCTATATAATACCATTTTTAGTTAAAGAATTAGTTCTGTATAGTAAACCCATAACACCCAAAATGGTTCTATCTTTCTGTTTCTACCTCTATTTCAAAATAATGTATTTTATTGTCATAAGGGGATTTTTTTAACTACGGTATGTCTTTTTCTTATTCTAGCTATATCCTGAAAGTGTTTTTTTAAATAATTATTCAAGAGAAGCAAGTACCACTTAGCCCCAAAACAAAAAATTCTTGCCAAAGAGGGATATTATCTTATAATTTCATTTTTAAAAGACAGACCTGGTTTCAAATCCCACCTCTGCTATTTACTACTTATATAACCATTAAAGATAACCCAACTTTTCTAAGTAGCCATTTTTGGATAACTAAAATGAGAGGGTGAAACTGAACTCTCTTTAAGGAAGTAATTGCATTTCTAATTTCCATAATTCTTTGAGTAATAGAGATATATTATATATTAATAGTTCATGGTTTAAAGTTTTTTTAAAAAATCTTAGGATCTTTATATGCTAATTGAACTCTAGGATTATAAAATGTAAAATCCAAAAAAGTCTGAGACAGAGGTTCTCAAACTACGGCCCGAGGGCCAGATGCAGACTGCTGAGGACATTTATGTGGCCCCCTGGGTTATGGCAAATGGGCTGAGGGGTGGAGACAGAATGTGAGGTTTTGTTTTTACTATAGTCCGGCCCTCCAACAGTCTGAGGGACAGTGAACTGGCCCCCTATTTAAAAAATTTGAGGACCACTGGAAAAGTTGTTTTATACACATGAAATATGGAAATCTTATTTATAGTTCTCTAAATGTTCTGCCCATTCTAGCCTATGTGTTCCTGAAGTAATTTCCATATCATAGACTCTTTTGGCAGTCTATACCCTCCAATGTTTTTATTCCTATTTTTAAAAAATTCTAAATTTCAGTTAGACAAGAGAGAATTTTTTCATCCAAGTTATTCATAGACTTTTTATAATTGACAGCTCTTAGAAAAAAAAATAAACACTTGCCCCAGTATTTGACCAACTCATGCAATGCTAAAGATTCTAAGAAATCTTCAAGCTAAAAAAGAGTAAGAGATAGGTTGTAGTATTATTATCTTTTAAGATATAACATGGGGGGAAACTTTCCCAATTAAAATGGTCATGGGGTAATAGCAATAATATAAACAACTGGCATTTATTTAGTGTTTCAATGAATAGACAGTAGAAGATATTTATTGTCTCATTAAGGGCTTATGACAATCCTGAGAAGTAGGTGATTCTACCCATAGTTATATAGTTAATATTCCTTGTTTCATCAATGAGGAAACAGAGATTGAGTGAAGCTAAACAATTTGTTCAAGATTAAATAGCTAGTGAGTGCCAAAGGTAGTAATTAAACTCAATTCTTTCTCACTCCAATTCCACCATTCTTTTTTGTATCTTATTCCCTAAATATATCACTCACTTTCCTACCTCTGTACCTTTGTTTAAATTGTCTACTTTGTCTAAGAGACTCTCATTCAATACTACCATCTCTAAATGCTGAAATCTGAGCCATTATTCATACAGAAAAACCACATGGCAATTAGGTCTACATTAGAGAATAGTCTTCTTTATGCGGAATTATTACAAGAATAAAAGAAGAAATCTATCTAAAGTGCTATTTTTACATTGTGTCCAATAAAAAGGGAAGATGTTAAAGGAAAAAGAAATTTTTACTTTCTTTCATCTTCCATTCTCAACTGCACTTTGTGAATTGTGTAAGTTGTCTAATATATACCAATATATTACCAAGTAATCTTCAGAACATCAATAAATAGAAATATTTTGTTTTATTTTAGTTTTGTTATTGTATTTAGTTTATACTTCAGGGTCCCTTGACATCTCAAGTAAGTATTTAAATTCCAATCATGTTATCTCGACAAATAAATGTTTTAATAAATGTCATGAGATATCCTTATCTGATAATTTTATGTGAAAAACCACTCATCAGAAACAAAACAAATCAAAGAAAAACCCCTTCATTTTAATAATGTCATTCTCTCATTGAATATATAAGACTGTGAATCATAAAATACAATGACCACAGAAAAACAAAAATTGTGTACAGCTCAAAGATCAATGTCAGGACCTCTGATGGATATAAGCAGGCTATTCCATATTATACCTATGACGAATTATTCCTAAGAAGTAGAGTAAAATGCATTACCAAGACTTTGATAAAGAAAGACCAAGAATTATAGACTGAAAATGAGAGATAACAGCTAGACAATCTGAGTGTCTCGTTGATATCCAGTAGATATAAAAAGAATAAGAGAAAATCCTTCAGAGTGATAAGTTGATCTTAGGATAGAAGATAAAACATATAAAAGTCACAAAAACTAATATCCAATAAGCACAAATGAGTTATGACTTGTATCAGTGAAGTGTATACTCATGCCCAGGAAATTACCCATCATTCTACACTTTCTAAGCATGATTCATGGTGCAGTTTTTGCTGTCCTGTCTAGTTAGGCACCTGGCATTACATAATCTACTTTACAGGTATCCACAAGCATTTCTAAATCCTCATCTTCCTTGAATTCATTGGCCTACTGATCTTTTTCACCACAAAGTTGTTGACAGTTGGCTTCCTCTACTAACCTATAAGATACCAATGTGACATTGTTGTCACTATGGATAAACATCCTACAGAAGAAATGGCATTTGCAGCATTAAGCAGGCCAACTGCCTCATTGCTTGACAGAAATGTTGTAATAAAAGAAGCAGAATTATTTTTAAGCTGACATAATTCTACCAAAACATATTTGCACACAACTTAGGATCACTGGACAGCTCATCACTGGAACATTTACTATAACTATAGAAGACAGGGTCCCAACTGGGAATCTTTAAGTGATCTATCTTTCCTAACTTATGTCCTAATGATTAAAGCATAATGCGAAAGCATGTTTTATAAAATTGATTTCTAAATCCCAAGTCAGTGGGTCAAAAATATTGTATGTAGTTAGATTTTAAGTTCAGCATTTAGATGGTAAGAGCTAATGGTACTTTATAATGCCTTCATTACTTAACTTTAACACAATATGTTCTATTAAGAAATTGTGACTCAGATTGTGTTCAGTAAAAAGCTAAATCTAATGCCAATAGTTCATCTAACCTAAAACAGAACTGAGGAAAAAATGCTGATTTAATAATGTTCTTTCCAGAAATAAACATATGCATGACAGATGCAAATGTAATTAAAATTTGTAAATATTTCTTTGACAAAAATCATAGATCGGATAATGCCCTAAAGTCCAAATCAGATTATCAAGCTTGTGTGAGGGAGAGAAACTGTTAAGATTTATTCCAATAGCAAAACTTCTTCCTTTTGAACAACAATAAAAATCTGATTAATGGCTTATCTTACAACTTGGTTATAAACCATACTTGGGTGCAAAGTTTGTATCCAGAAGTGTGCTGGTAAATGTGTAACTGCCATCTGTTCATTAAAAATTTGTATAGATTCATCCACCAATCAATACCATGTTAAGTGCTGCTAATAAAAAAAAATGGAAAAGCCCAACTCTATCCTCAAGAAACTTAAAATCCAATGGCAGGAATATTAGGCACTATATTAGGAATATTAGGCACTATATTAGGAATATTAGGCACTATATTAGGAATATTAGGCACTATATTAGGAATATTAGGAATTGGGACAAATATGGTGAATGAAATACAATAAGTGGATACAAATACAATGAATGATTTTTTAAAAAAACAAAGGAAAAGGAACAGCTATCACAGCTACTTGCTACTATTATTGTTTATCCCACATTTTTCAAAAAGGACCAGTAACATGGGGTGAAGTCTTGACTTATAATTGACTTGAGTTTAAGTGAAGCAAAGTTGCATAATGTCCTCCACCTCACTTTCTACCAGTCATCAAAATCCAGTGACAAGGCAAAAACCAAGACAGGTGGTAGTGGACTGGGATGTAGTGCATGACTTTGGAGTCTTCAATGTCTAATCAAGCTGTAAGCACTCCTATGGTACTTATTTGAATGGTCTTTGTGGTCATTAGAATGAATTACTTTCATCTAACCATTCTGCCAGGGGAAGTCTTCACATGCATTCAATAGACACCTGCCTAACTCATCAATGCATTTGATTCATGTTGATTATCCTGGGGTGTGAACATGAGCATCCTACAGATTCTTAGAGCCACAAGTTAAATGGCAGATAGGAACCACAGATGGATAAATAGTTCTAAAGAGGATTTAGGCATAACCCAGAGATATTGTTCCTCCTTTGACACCCCATATAACCCATTGCTACTACTAGCAATCAACTGAAAGAAACACTTTTATTACAATCTTAAGTGAACTTTTCCTTTCCTACATAGTCAGTAAATTAACATTTACCTACCTCAGAGTCCCTTGGCAACAGATAAGTGACAATAGCAGGTATGGATACACTGGGAGCTGTAAACACAATACAATCTAACACGCTAGTAGCCTAGGGTATAGGGTCACCTCACTGTAATGAAGCAACAGTAATATTTGACTGTCTACTGGATGTGTCTCAGCAAGTTTTTTTAAGGATTATATTGTTTAAGCACTTACAAAACTGTCAGTAGAAACAGTATAAGGATTTCCTGAAGAACTTTGGAATTAATTGTGAGACATGAGAGGCACTGGCATAGGAGCATCCGGTATGTCATGTCTATATCAAAGAAGGCACTGTGTTCTAAGAGATAAAAAGAATTTCAGTAGCTCAAGAGTAACGTGAAAAGCCAAAATTTAGAGGCATCTCTATTCCAAATTTTCACATGAACTTTGTGCCCAACCTGTGGTACAACTTTCTGAGATCATATTAGTCTGATCTATCACAGTTAGACACATTGTACCTTAATCCCAACATTGAGAAGTCATGTTAGTTCTCTTTGAGAATGAAGGGCAAAAATCAAACAATCAATTGTAAATTACGTCTCCTGGTTTCATTTGTAATGAGAACATTTATTTTTTGTTATATCTTTTTATTTACAAAATATATGCATAAGTAATTTTTCAGCATTGACAGTTGCAAAACCTTTTGTTCCAATTTTTCCCCTCCTTCCCCCCACTCCCTCCCCCAGATGGCAGGTAGACCCATACATGTTAAATATGTTAAAGTATATGTTAAATACAACATATGTATATATGTCCATACAGTTATTTTGCTGCATAAGAAGAATCAGACTTTGAAATAGTGTATATTAACCTGTGAAGGAAATCAAAAATGCAGGTGGACAAAAATAGAGGGTTTGGGAATTCTATTTAGTGGTTCATACTTATTTCCCTGAGTTCTTTCGCTGGGTGTAGCTGGTTCAATTCATTACTGTTCTATTGGAACTGATTTGTTTCATCTCATTGTTGAAGGGGTACATCCATCAGAATTGATCATCATATAGTATTATTGTTGAAGTATATAATGATATCCTGGTCCTGTTCATTTCACTCAGCATCAGTTCATGGAAATCTCTCCAGGCCCTTCCAAAATCATTCTGCTGGGCATTTCTTACAGAACAATAATGTTCTATAACATTCATATACCACAGTTTATTCAGCCATTCTCCAATTGATGGGCATCCACTCAGTTTCCAGTTTCTGACCATCAGAAGAACATTTATTTTTAACAGCAATAAAATCTGCCTCACAGGTTGTATTCTAGCAAGATTTATCTTGTCCATTCATTTATATTATTCAAGATTCTTTCTTTGATATAGCCATAAAGATAATGTTCTTCTTTGAACCTCAAAACTAACTAAATAAACAAATAAATAACAAAAGATGAACACTAAGTTTTATACTACTTTCATAAAGGAGCTCGAGCAGAGAATATCATTTAGAGATTGATTCCTTATGGTTAGTGATGTTTTTCCACATATTGCCACATTAGGATGACACAGTGTTTATTGGTTCAAACTTTGTAACACTGCAATGTCTTCTGCAAGAGATCTATAATAAATGATGTGCTGAAGCCAGTTCACAGGAATGAACTGCCTTTACACCTTGGAAATCAGCAAAGCCTACAAATCAGGATGTAATTTATTGTTTTGTTGATTGTTTAAATTTAATCAGTGATGAAAAGTGTTAATAATGCAAATTAAACTTAAAAGTGTGTCTTGTATAGAACATTTTGGAGAACTAGCTATTAAAAATCTACAAGCACACCACTATCTAGAACTTTTAAATTGGTTGATTTAATCCAGCAGATAAAGCATATCTTTTATTCAAATTATGACATACAATTAGTCTTACAATCAATAGAGATTATACTTTATTACATAAGCTGGGAGAGATGGAACAAATGGTTAAGTAAGCCCCTTTATTAAAAGGAAGTAGAGGGGCTCAATTGCCTAGTAGAAATTGCAATGTTCTTTAAGGACTCTAAAATTTCCTGAAAACAAAGCCTTGTTTCATGTAACTAATATTAATGTTAATAATATTATGATTATGAATCATGGAATGCTTCAGTACCTGAAAAATCAAACATGAGTATCTTATTGGAAAATATAGAGAATTTCCTAATCAATGTAAGCAGGCTGTAACTTATGAAAAAGTTGAAATAAAGAATGTCATTAGGGAGAGACATGATTAGAAAAAAAAAAGATGGGCTAGTACCATGAAAATAATGGGGAATAACAAGTGGGAAATCTAGTGGTATTCTAATGTTAAGAGGAAAATGATCACAGTTGTCTAAACAGATATCTTGCCATGAACTTAGACAAGAATACTGACCAGAGTTCATAATAAAGGTTGGCATAAATGGATTCTGATATCCTTCATTGAAGGTAGCATTCTAATATGGAAGAGATCATATATCTATTTAAATATTTGAATATGGAACATATAAAAATAGTATAAAGGTAACCTCTGAAAAGTGTATATGATAAAATTCACAGTATACATCTTGTGGAAAAATTAATACACTTAAAAATCCTTCCCATATTTGGTAGAAAGATTGAACTTATAAAGACAATAAAAGAAGGGTAAGTGCCCAATATTGGCAGGCATTGACTACACTTCATTCTGATGCAGCAACAAAATTGTTATCCTAATCATAGCCAAGCACTTTTTGACCTTAAAAATCCAATCACATATCATGTTGCATCAATCAACATGACAAGTCTATTACACCCTGATGAGTAACTGCTCATGCCAGTTTCTGCCTAAACCAAGTTGGATTGAATATTCATTGATCGATGATCCCAAACTATTTTAGCATCCAAAGTGTAATGAATAATTATGCCGTCGTATAAAGAAGAAAGTGAAAACAAAATTGAGGTGCAAAAAAGAAGGTATATAGAATTCTAGATTCCAGAGCATTGGCTCCAGCAGTTTAAAGAAAATGTATACTTCAATAGGGCAATTGTTTGGCAGTATCTTTATAAATCCTCCTTTAACTCATAAAGATAACAAGTTCCCTGCCTTAGTAGTGTATTTGAAGGAAAGAGTGGAGACAGAAGAGAAGTATGTATCAACTTCTGAGTGTCAGGTGATAAGCTCCTCCAAATTTAGATAAGTTTGTTCCTGAACACAACCAATAGTCATTACAAAATATTTTCCACCCTGGCAAAAGCTTCTAGATTGCATTTTTCACTGATATCTTCTTTGAGGACTCTGTATGACCTCCTTGTGATAATAAAGCACTGAGAAAAAATTTGTTGGAAATTTTTTTCTTCATTAAAGAAACAGATTTATCATCATTTTACTTGTTTCCTATAAATAAATGAGGCATTTACTATCCCCCCAAATTGCTAAATGGTTTGAGGAAAGTGTATTATTTGAAATGATTTTGTTTTCATCTTTGAAGGAATATATTTTCCTTCATCTTTAGAACAAAGTCTAGTAAAGACAGCCCATGATCTAATATTCCTCTGGGTAGTTTCCTGATTTTGAGACATTTGAAGAACATGTAAATTGTCAAAAATTCAGATAATTCTTATACTGGAAATTCTTCAAAATAATTCAGTAAATGGTTATTGTCAAGTAAATTTGCAGTCTTTCTGGGAATCTGAGTGGCCCAAAATTTTGTATTTCTCTCCAATTAATGAGTCTAGTATTTTTAGTGTTTTCCTCATAGCTTCCTGAGCATAAGTAAAAGATCACAATAAGTATTAGAAAACTTTTATAATAATATAGACTAAAATGTTTGCTGCCCCTCTCCATTTCAATTAGAACTAAGTATAATTAACTCAAAGTACAAGGGAAGTGCTTTCTTCATTTTGAAACTACATTACAATATCATCAATTTTATGTCATTGGTTGTCATAGTTCAAGACAAAAATAGTTATTCAGTATATGGTTATATAAGGACATAAGAGCCACTTTATTAATTCAGACCCAGGGACCATTTAACTTGCATTTGATCTCTCTAAGAAGTATGGACTAGGTAAGACCCAAGTGTATGACATCACTATATACACAAAATATTTTTCCTTGAGTAATACAATAATAATTCAAAAACAAAGCCTTCTTATCCATTTTTATTTATTTATTTAATTTTGGTTATTGATTTGTTCAGTGTGAGCTAGCTCATAATTATTGCTATCTACTTACTATGTGGAGTTATACTTGCATTTATATTTATTCCCACTAATTTTATCTCTGGTAAACTTTCATTTAATATATATATATATATATATATATATATATATATATATATATATATATATATATTTTTTTTTTGACAGAACATAAGCCTGGGTCATTTTTTACAACATTATCCCTTGCACTCACTTCTGTTCTGACTTTTCCCTTCCCTCCCTCCGCCCCCTCCCTTAGATGGCAAGCAGTCTTATACATGTTAAATATGTCATTGTATATCCTAGATACAATATATGTGTGCAGAACCAAATAGTTCTCTTGTTGCACATGAAGAATTGGATTCAGAAAGTAAAATAATCTGGGAAGAAAAACAAAAATGCAAACAGTTTATATTTATTTCTCAGTGTTCCTTCTCTGGGTGTAGCTGCTTCTATCCATCATTGATTAATTGGAACTGAATTAGATCTTTCTTTGTCAAAGATATCCATTTCCATCAGAATACATCCTCATACAGTATCATTGTTGAAGTGTATAGTGATCTCCTGGTTCTGTTCATTTCACTCAGCATTAATTCATGTAAGTCTTGCCAACCCTCTCTGTATTCATCCTGCTGGTCATTTCTTACAGAACAATAATATTCCAAACAATTAATATACCACAATTTACCTAACCATTCTCCAGCTGATGAGCATCCATTCATTTTCCAGTTTCTAGCCACTACAAAAAAGGCTGCCACAAACATTTTGGCACATACAGTATTTCCTTGGGATATAAGCCCAGTAGTAACACTGCTGGATCAAAGGGTATGCATAGTTTGATAACTTTTGGGGCATAATTCCAGACTGCTCTCCAGAATGGTTGTATTCTTTCACAACACTACCAACAATGTATCAACAACAGTTTTCCCACAGCCCCTCCAACATTCCTCGTTATTTTTTCCTGTCATCTTAGCCAATCTGACAGGTGTGTAATAGTATCTCAGAATTGTCTTAATTTGCATTTCTCTGATCAATTTTATCTTCTGAAAATTGTCTATTCATATCCTTTGACCATTTATTAATTGGAGAAGGGTTTGGTTTCTTATAAATTAGAGTCAAATCTCTATATATTTGTAAATGAGGCCTTTATCAGAACCTTTAACTGTAAAAATGTTTTCCCAGTTTGTTGCTTCCCTTCTAATTTTGTTTGCATTAGTTTTGTTTGTACAAAGGCTTTTTAATTTGATGTAATCAAAATTTTCAATTTTGTGATAAATAATGATCTCTAGTTCTTCTTTGGTCACAAATTCCTTCCACCTCAACAACTCTGAGATATAAACTATCCTATGTTCCTCTAATTTATTTATGATTTCATTCATTTTGACCTTATCTTGCTATATGGTGTTAAGTGTGGGTCCAAGCCTAATTTCTGCCATACTGATTTCCAGTTTTCCCAGCAGTTTTTGTCAAATAATGAATTATTTTCCCAAAAGTTGGGATCTTTGGGTTTGTCAAACACTAGATTGCTATAGTTGTTGATTATTTTGTCTAGTGAATCTAACCCATTCCACTAATCAACTAATCTATTTCTTAGCCAATATCAAATGGTTTTGGTGATTGCTGCTTTATAATATAGTTTTAGATCAGGTACAGCTAGGCCACCTTCATTTGATTTTTTTTATTAATTCCCTTGAAATTCTTGACCTTTTAGTCTTCCATATGAATTTTGTTGTTATTTTTTCTAGGTCATAAAAATAGTTTCTTGGGAGTCTGATTGGTATAGCACTAAATAAATAGACTAGTTTAGGGAGTATTGTCATCTTTATTATGTTCACTCAGTTTATCCAAGAGCACTTAATATTTTCCAATTATTTAAATCTGACTTTATTTGTGTGGAAACTGTTTTATACTTTTGCTCATATAATTCTTGACTTTCCTTTGGTAGATTCCCAAATATTTTTGCTATCGACAATTATTTTGAATGTAATTTCTCTTTGTATTTCTCTTGCGGTTTGATTTTGTTGGTGATGTATAAAATGCTAAGGATGTATGTGGATTTATTTTGTATCCTGCAACTTTTCTAAAGTTATGGATTATTTCTAATGTTTTTTTTAGTAGAATCTCTGGGGTTCTGTATGTACACCATCATATCATTTGGTTTCCTCATTTGGCCATTCAATTCCATTTGTTCAATTCTGATTTTCAATGAATTATTTTCTTCATCACTTTTTTATATGGTTTTATATGTTTTATATGTTTTTCTAATTCTCAAATTGAGTTGTTTTGTTTTACAGAATTCTTTTTCCATTTTGCCAATTTTACTTTTTAGAGAGTTATTTTCTTTTTCCAATTCACTAATTCTGTTTTTCAAGGATTTGATTTCTTTATCCACTCTGTCTTTAAATGCATGGGATGACTTATCCAGACCCGCTTGCCAAGCTTCCCTTTCCTTTTCCCATTTTGCTTCTAGGTCTCTTGTGAGAGTCTTTTTAATTTCTTCAATGAGAGTCTTTTATGTTGAGGACCAGGTCATATCCTCTCATCTAGAGATAGTCCTTTTAAATTTTTTGCTCATTTTGTCAGAGAAGAACTAGGAAAAAAAAAGCCAAATGCAATCTGCTGGGGGGTTTTTGTTTGTTTGTTTTTGTTTTGTTTTTTGGGTGGGGGGACTGAATGGTATTACCAAGCTTCCTCCACAGATTGCAGGGGGCAGTAGTGAGGCACAAGCAGGACAGCAATGGCTGCACTATGTCTGCACTCTGAAACTCTGCAAGAGTGCTGAGTCACTGTGGGTGGGTGTGGTCAGGTCCTGAGAGACCCTAACTTTTCGGATTAGGGTCTTTACCCCTTGTTTTTAGCTTCTCTGCTTGTCTACTGGCTTGCTGCCAGGGCAAAGTATCCAATACTGTAATAAAGCTTTCCACACAGAAAGGGCTGAAATCACGCCCCAACCCTGTCTACTGTGCTCTTGCTGCTGCTGCTTGCCCTCAGCCTGTGCAGGTCTAACTGTCCCTGCCCTCAAGCCAAACCAGACATTTTCTGGAGAATTTCAAGGATGTCTTCTGTTAATAATTATTTTTGGGATTTTTTCCAGTCAAGCACTAATTCAGAGACTTGTCATGAAATAAATTCTGAAAGCAAAGACAGAGATTAAGTAGATGTGTGTGTCCTCTCCACCATCTTGGCCAGAAGTCCTCTGGTAAACTTTTAGAAATGCTACCTATTTTCCTTTTGAAGGTTTGCTGGAAAAAAAAAAAAAAAGGACTTAGGTACTATTTACAATGCCATATACTATCCTCTTTTCATCTTCACATTTCTGCATTGAACATTTTCATCTTCATCTCCTATAGTTTCTACTGAATCCATTTAGTCGTTTAATCATTGAAGGATAGGAATATAATTGAATTAGAAATATAGGCTTCCAGGCCTGACACTCCCATGAAGGTAGGATCTTGGGCCATATCCTCATATATTCTTGATTTTGATTTCATCATCTGTAAAATGATAGCAAGTGTTAAATACATATTATGGGAAAGTAAAATAAGTAAAAAAAAAAAGAAATAAATTACCCCTGCCCTCATGGAAGTAAGTACATAGAGCAGATATGATGTGGGACAATTAAAAAAGCAAGAAATTTGGACTTCAAACCTGACTTTCTTATACTGACTATGGTTGTGTTCTTGAGCAACTCATTTATCCCTCCTAGGTCATCATTGTGTTGAACTAAATGATCTCTATTATCACGACTAGCTCTAAATTTATAAAAGTATCTCATGCACAGAAAAAAATTTAAATATACAAAATGGTATGTAAAAAATTGCAAAAGGAGAGGTGTTGTGTTATTAGAACTTAAGAGAAAATCAAAGTTTATTTTTAGGACCTCTCAAAGGTTAGATTTAATAATAGGCTTTGAAAACTTTATCTGTTTCCAACACACTTGAAATTATCCAATATATTACTTTGGCTTGGTTTGGAGGGTTTTTTAAATTTTGTTTATTTGTTTGGGTTTTTTGTTTTCTTTTGTTTGTATTGGTATTTGGTTCCAGAATAATACCTGGCTTCAGGGGTATTTTGCATCTGGTAGGTAAAGATGAGATAGCAAAGGAGACAAAATGGATAACATGGGAAGAAATAAGATATTATTATGAAGAGGTTTCATTATGCCCCAAATTATTATGCCCTGAATAAAATTATTATAGCCCTCCCCCTTCCTTTTTCCTTGCCATTAGCTCTGGGAGAATTGAATCAGGAAAATCCTTGGCATACCATTGAGCCATAAAATCCAGGTTCACTATTTCAATCCTTGCTAGTAATGTGGATCTGGTAGTAGAGAATTGAGATGTGAGAATACCCTCTGGTCAGCACAGGTTCAATGTGAAAGAATTCATGAATCCGAAAAGGCTGAATGGCAAAAGGGATTTTTATTGGCATTGAGAAGCCAGCTTTGCTAGGCAGACAGACTCCCCAGTGGCAAGAGATCTTGTCAGAGAAATAACAAAGGTTATCACTGAGAAGAGAATGTCTTCACAGCCGGCAATAGTCCTAGTAGGCAGCTGTGCCAAGAAGAGAGGTCCCTTGGCAAAGCATAACCCTACTTTGGACTTCTGCATAGATTTGGAGTTCAAAATTGTTTTTTCATTGTCAGTCTGAGGCTTGGTTCCAATTGAAAAGAGAATCAATACCCCTAGGCCTAGTTACCTATCTTGAAGCTTCAAGCCACTCAAATAGGAATAACAGGCCCAGATATCCAATGAAATTATTTTGAAGGCTTTTTCCCAGAGCCTGGAATTTAAGAGGATCTGGGCTACCCCCTGAAAGATCAATGGAGGATGCTTTGACCAAGATCTCCACTTGAATAAAGCCACTTAACTTGTCTGGGAACATATGCTTTCCCAAACTTTTCAGCATCTAAGACTCCAAATCTCCCTTCTTTTACAGATCAAGGGAGACACAATTTCAGAGTTCACCCCCATTGCTTCCCCTTAAAAGTGTGTCAGAATTCACCCCATCACTAGAATAATTCCCTTTTCCATTTGAGTATTGCCCCTCACCTTGCTATCTCCTGTCCTTGATCTTCTTATCTTGACCCTTATCCTTCAGGATTAAGTTATGATTATTTCTTGGTATTATGGCTTGTCTACTCATCCAATGTTCTCACTCCTCTTGTCTGTCTTTCTTCCCCCTATAGCTAAAACCCTAAAAAAGATTCCTGCCTCGGTTGCCCGCTGCAGATGCTTTGGATAAGAGTCCCATTACAGCCAACTAACCTAAAACTTTGTTAATCTAAACTCTCCACATTAAAAATATAAAAAACAATCTCTGTCTTGCCTCAGTTTCTCTGGCATTACAGTTTGCGCTTGCTGTCTGTCCTTCATTCTTGACATGCAAGTGAATTGGATTTAAATAAGGGAAGGCTGTGCAAAGTCACCCCTCTAGAGACATTTGGGTCCAGTGGTAAAATATAAATCAGGAAGACAGGAAATGACCCTAGATGAAATGGGAGACCTTGGCTTTTTTAAGCTAAGGTCTTTAACAGGTCTTAGTTTGACTGAGGCTGTACCCATTCTGTGGTTAAGGCTAGGTAGCAATTGAGACAAGGAATCTCCTCTTTCACCTAGTCCAAAATTATAAATAAATGAATGAATCTAGAAGGGGAAGACCTTCAGGGTTTTTGGCCAAAGCAGATATAATTGCAATGTATATTCAGTTTTAGTCAATTAGGATCCAAACAATGACCAAATGGGACTTGAGCTAGGACTTATTGATAGCCAACTAGAATCAGATTGTTTTTGATTTAAGGTCTGATCTTTGACAGAGAAAATTTGGAAGGTCTTTACTTCATTAGGATATTATGACTCAGGTGGTCTTAGGCACCACTAATTCTGAAAGACACTACTACATACAAGGACCTTTTTTCTCCTTAGGCCAGAAATTTGCATAGGGTCACTAGACTAGAGGCACACAGTTGCATTAGAGGAGGAAGGCAGGAAAGTTAGTGAACTGAGGAACTCAGGAAAACTCTGATCTTAAAAACCCTAAATTAGGATGAGATCAGAGAAATGAAAATGCCTGGACAAAAATCAATGAACACAGAACTGATAAGACTGCCAAAGTCTCATTGAAGAGTCGTGGAAAAGTGGCAAAGTGGGTGAGGAAGCAGTTCAGGAAAAACAAAAACAACAACAAAAACAAACAAATAAAAAAAAAAAAAAACAATGGCTTCCTTCTAGTTTGAGATCTGATTCTGTAATTTAAAACTGCTTACAGAATATCTCTCCTTTTGGATATTTAATTACATCTCCAAAGTTGAGTACAATATCTCTATTCCTACACCAATCTACCACAAACAAATCAGTTACTTTTCTCATCTTCTACTTAAGTTCCTTAAGAATGGTACTACCATTTATTCAAGTTCCAAAATTACAGCTTGGAGTCATTATTATAGATCAACTTCTATAACTCAATAATTTCCTTCATACCATATTGTCAAAACCAACTTCATACCATATTGTCATACCAACTTGTCAAAAGACTATCTCTGGAATATGCTGGATTGTGACATCAATTAAGTGATCTCATATAAACTATTCAATAACTGCTAAATAGTCCTTCAATAAGTATTGTTAAAGTGCTTACTACATAGAAGGCATTTATATTGGTAGTTTCTTCATCAAGCATTTCCTACCAATGAAATTAAAACAATAGTCCAGAAATGATAATAATAAAGACACAACCTTCTAAATTTTGTAATGCACTTCAAAAATGTTTCTACTTTAATGTCATATTTTCTTGTACTTCATCCTATTTCCAAAATTTGTTATCTTATACTAGTACTACAAAAATTGCTGTTTAGCTACCAGTCACTTCCATTGTTTTCTCCTTCTGATACTTTCCATATGCTCCTTCTAGTTAACAAATTAAAGAATGTTAAGTGTTACTGTATGATAGATACCAACCTAGGCGACTGAAATACAAAAAAGGGCTAAAATTCCCTTCATTTAAAGTTGCTTATTTTCAAAAGGGGGAGACTTCATAAGCATATGTAAGACACATACAGTGTAGACTGAAGATAACCTTAACAGAGGAAGGGTCTAGCTGCTGGAGGGCCTTGAAGAAAATGACATTTTCTTCCTCAATGCCAATTTCTCCCTACTACCACATTATATGTTGTTTCTAAATGGCTCCTTATGCCCCATTACATTATATCCAATTTTTTTTACTTCACAATCAAATCCATACATAATCCAACCTCACCAAATTTATCTACCATCACTCTCTAAAATGTACTATTTGCCACAATTAGAAATTTCACCATTCTCCACAAAGCATGCAGTTGCCTTTGATTAGGGCATGCCTCTCTCCCTACAAAGGCAAATTCATCTAGCCTTAAAAGGAAAGCTATTCTTATTTTTTCTACCTATCATAACTTCCTCTAATCTTCTGCAAGCTCCTTCAGAAAGGATAAAAAGTGTTTCATTTTTATTATTTCATTCCTAACACTACATATGTGTTACACACATAGTAGGAACTTACTACTTACTAGCTGATTGATTCTCAAAATTCTTATTTTATTTAATGTCAGTCTCATATAAGTTTAGCAAAAATAAAAGATCTGTATAGTACACAGCAAGATAACATGAGAGGAAGACCAGATAGAGAGCTGTCCTTAAGAGTCAAGAAGATCTGAATTTAAATCCTACTTCCTACACATTCTAGTTGTGTGAACCTAGGCAAATCACTTAACCAAAATATTGTCAACTCACTATTCAATAATCATTTTAAGTGCTTACTATGTGCCAGGAACTTGCCTTGGCAGAGTTTCCTCATCAGTAGGACCCTAAACCAATGAAATGAAGTCTGGAATCCTAAAATAAAGACATTAGTTTTCTAAAGCTTGTAAAGTATTACACATATGTTCTTTCATTTAAATATTAAAATAATCACTTTTAAGATAATTAATTAGTGTTGTTATCCTCATTTTATATATATGAAAATTTGAGTTCAAAGAAATGAAATAATTTCCCCATAGTTATGAGTGATCAGAGATGGAATTTAAGTTCAGCTTTATTTTGATGTCAAGTCCATCACTTTATCCACTATGTCTCTCTAGCTTTGAAATAATTATCTATTAGGTAATTTTTCATTGTTTGTTGTTATTTTTTCCCTTCAAAATTATAAATGTTGTTCTTTGGCCACACTTCAGAGTTTACAATGAATTAGCTACTTTGGGAAATGATCTGGGGCAATGTTTCATTGATGAAAGCAACTCCTCACAAACTTTTTTACCTATTCATAAGAGATATTACCTTTAATTTATAGTCTTAGAGAGCTGCCTGACTCAATAAGAGGTTAAATAACTTACCCAGGGATTCAAGTATTTACCAGAAGCATCACTGGAAAAAACTTTTTACTTGATCCAAGAGCTGAGTTTTTATTCATTAAGAAACAGTGCCTGTTAGTCTGGAGAAATTGGGTGATATTTTGAAATGAATTAGGAGTGGCCTAATAACCATTTTGAGTAAGCTGATGACTTTCTATGTGTTTTCTAAAGTATTTACTCTTGCAAAATTAAAAAGAGAAGTAAGCAAGAGGAAGCTGCGTAGTACAGGGCATTATTTTCTCTGACTCAAGGGATAGAAGTTCAAATTCTACCTCTGAAACATATTACCTTTGTGACTTTGGACAAATCATTTAATTTCCCCCTTGTCTTCCATTTCCTGATACATAAAGTGAAGAGGGAATTAGATAGTCTCTGATTTTCTACCTATAAAATATGTCATATTTATCTAGCTAATTTGGATTATTAAAAACAGCTAAGATTCCCCTATCTGGCTTTACTTAAGAGTGAGGCTTTGTAGTGAGCTTTAAAACCAAGTTATAATTCCATCTTCACAGTTTTGTAGTCTTTTCAGCTGTGGTCTTCAGAGTATGTCTCACTCTGAAGAATTACTTTAGCAAAATCCATAGAATAATTTATGATGTTATTATTCCATTTGGATCTTGTGTATCAGAAACATGATCTTTTCAGGTCCTTTGTGCCTAGAGCTCTTTTCTAAGTTGTCAATAATGCTCTATTATTATTTCCTTTTTTCCAAAAAAGAAAAAAAATGAGGTCTTCAGGATCTCTTTCCAATTTTTGTTTTCAAGACCTTTGGGTAGGATAAAATATAATGAAATATTTACAGGGGTCATTCAAAACTCTGAAAGAATGCATTAAGAGAAGGAGGTAGAGAAATGAAAGTCAAAGATAAGAAAGTATGGAATCAACTCAATCTGAATGAAATATCAACTCCATAAGCTAGGGTTTGCCTCTACTTCTCAATTCCATGCTTTTGGCACTTCTCTGTTTCTTGTCTTACCCAGTCACAAGGTTTGACTGTCAAAGACTGAGTGGAAGATTACTATTGCCAGTAGGCATTTTTGCTGCTAGTTTTGTTTGAAGAACAATTTGGGAAAAATGAGTTGATGACAAACAGAGCAAGTCCTTTTGAATTGGAGCTGATAAACATTATGTTTGTAAGTCCTCCTGGGAATGTTAATATTGAAAAGTCTTTTGTGTAGGGAGAAGGAAAGGTTTAGACCATCCACAATAATTAAGTATACATTGTACTCACTGCTGCTGCAGCAAACAGATAAAAGCTATGGAACAATTCTAAACTGCTAAAATAAAAGCATTTAGTGATATTTAGACAGAACTTTGAAACTTAATAGTCATAGGATTATCAATTTAAAACTGAAAAAGAACTTAGAAATCATTGCATCAAATTTCCTTGTTTTCCAGATAAGGAACCTGAAAGCTGGATATGTTTAGGTGACGAGCAGGATCACACCAATTAATAAATATCTCTCATAAAATTTGAACCCAGGACTTCAAATTCAGTGAGATATCTACTCCATCATCTTGACTTTTATCTATCATAACTATATATAGCATTTAGATACAAAATGAAGGAAACCACATGGTAGAATAGAAGAAATAGGTTTAGGATCCCAAGAGGCACTGATTCTTCTTTTAGCTCTCTTTCTACCTATATGACCTACATCAAATCATCTAAAGTTTGTGGGCTTCAGTTTCCTCCCATTAAATTACTACATTGAACTAAATGACCACAACATCTCCTATTCAATAATCCAAACTGTCAATATTGTATGTTATTTATTTTTACACTCAAGCACTGAAGTCCATCTATATGGTTGAGTAACAGCTAAAAAAGGTTAATGACCCATTTGTAGATTATGTAGATGAATTAGAATCATCAGAACTTTGAGAAGAATAAAAGATAATTCTAGATTATATAATATACAGTGTGCTGGGCCTGGAGTGAGGAAGCCTGAGTTCAAATTCATTCTCAAAAAGCATATCATTTATTCTGCCTTCACTTTTTCAACCATAAAGTAGAAATATTAATAACACCTACCTGAGAGATATGTTATAAGGAAGAAATGGGATCATATTTATAAAGATCTTAGCACAGTATCTAGCGCCGAGTTGCTACTTAATAAATACTTGTTCTCTTCTCTCCTTTCTTCCATTTTAATATAAATGAACAAACACTAGTTAAGAATGTGACTTTTCTTATGAGTATAACCCAAAAGTATATTTCTCTAGTAATTGTTTTTCAATATCTAGAGCATTATCTTATGGTTCTATTATACATTAAAAATGTAAACATTGCTAACTAGAAGATGTTAGAATATTGGCAACTGTATTCAAAAGGTATATATATTTGAATAAAAATCATTTTAAATAATATCAAAATCAATATTTTGTAAATAGTAATTATATGCAAAGTACTTTAATACTATAGTTATTATGGGATACATAAAGAAGAATAAAATGTAATTCCTGTATTGCCTAGATTTATAGTTTAATCAGGAAAGTTAGTATGTGTACATATATTGCTGTAGTTCAGGAAGAACTAGGGTTATGGAAACCAAGTAGAAGTAAAACAAATTATAAGAAAGAGTTGACTGGTGTGGCCTCAGCAACCTGGAATGCCTGTATGCTCAGACTAATAAAACTAGATGCTGCCTTTCCCTCTCTACCCATCCCCCTTGTTGCTTGTGGGGTGTAATTAGTGCTAAATTTCCTGGGTAGTGGCTCTTTGTTTCTCCTTCATTATTAGGCAATTCAGAAAATACCCTCATGTCAGTAGTTCAAATTACTACCATCCCTCTTGGATGACAGAGCAGTCTCCTATTAGAAATAAGTAGGTTCTTTGTCTAAACCTCTATGTAAGTTTGAGCCTAAGGAGCTTTGGCAATAAACATTTTGAACCAATCAGGATTGATGACTATGGACTAAGGCAGTGAAGGCCATCCACCTAGACTGGTATTCCAGTTGTAGCACTTCTCCTTTCCTGATAATGAGCAGTAACATTCTGTTAACTTCTATCTCTATGCTTTTCAGAATCAGGACTCCTTTCTCTAATGTACTGCACAGACCAAGCACTATGTCAGTATTCAGTTATAGGAAAGAATACTTTCCAATGAGGGATTAAAGAAAAACATCATGGAGAAAGTAAGTTTGGCATGGGCTTTGAAAGAGAGGAGAAAAATTATACAAATAGAATGAAGCCTAGAAAAGGGAGTTGCATTCTGGGGAGAATATGTATTCTGCATAAATTAATAGAAGTAGAAAAGTAAAAGGTATGTTTCAGGGTGGGATGGAGAAAAAGTGTGAAAGGGTAAATAGCCCCAGATCATAGATAGATGAAAGGAAAGGAAATGAGAGAAAGGTATTTTTAGTAAAATATTGTGGAGATGCTTTATATATCTCACTAAAGAATTTAGATTTCATTACAAAAGCAATGAAGTTATTGCATTCTGTCAGAAAGGATGAGGGACAGTGCCTTAATTAGCATCATGCTTTGGAACCTATTCATCAGCTAGTAGTGCATAGGAGGTTAGTATAACAGTATAGTTTTCATGGGAATTAATGCTCACCTGAAACAAGGTAAGAGAAACAAAGTGCAGAGAAAAGAATAAGGCAAGTTTGAGGGATATTTCAAATGTCAAAGTGGCCAGACTTAGAGATTAATTGATATGGAAGTGAGAAAGTGGGTGAAATCAAAAGTGAGCCCAATGTTTAAAGTAAAAGTGACAAGAAAAATAGCTGTTTTCTTAACAGAAATAATCAAGCCACTGGAAGACACATATATTTTAGGAAAATTGTACCAACAGAACAATTAAGAGAAGGTATTGAGCTAAAACTTAGAGACCATGACTTAGAGTTCAGAAGGAGTGTGAGGCATATAGATTTGGGGATCTTCTGTGTTGAACATTAATATATTAATTAGTGAATAAAAGAGCAGTATTTATATGTTAGGCTTTGTATTAAGTACTGAGTCATATGAATATAAAGAATTAAGAGATCTTCTGCTCACTTACATTGTAATTAGAAAAGACAATAGATAAAGAAGAAATAAAGAGGGAACAGATATATACATAGTAGCATGATTTGGAAATGGCCAGGAAGTGGAGACTAGTGGTCCTATGTAAGAGAGCAAGAGAAAGCAAAATTTCATTGATTTTTAGCCCAGTGCAAAAAGGAAAGAGCCTGAGTCCAGTTGAGAGAAAGGTGAGAGAAAGGGTCAGAATGCAGGTAGAAAGGTTTAAAAATGTCTGGGAAGATTGACAGGATATATAGAGAGAACGAAAGAGGGACAAAGATAGAATTCCAGAGAATGCTATCATGTATTGGGACAGAAAAAGGAAGGAGGAAGCATAATACAAAATAGTGAATAAGATAGAGAAGTAATTGAAGTTAAGAGAAAAATTTCAAAAAGTAGAGGCAAAGTAATATCAGCATTTTCATGAGATGTTGACATCTCATGGTGATCAGAAGGTGCAAAATTATCTTAAGAGAATAGGTTCAGTTGAGTTCTGGGAAAGTAAAAAGTAAATTTCAAGTAGTCAAGGAGTAATGATTATGAAGAAAAAGGTATTCTATTTGGAATATATATATATATATATATATATTCCAAATAGAATATATATATATATATATGTATATGTATATATAACACTTTTTTTGACAGTACATATGCATGGGTAATTTTTTACAATATTATCCCTTGCACTCACTTCTATTCTGAATTTTCCCACTTCCCTCCACCCCCTGCCCTAGATGGCAGGCAGTCCCATACATGTTAAAATGTGTTATAGTATATCCTAGATACAATATATGTGTGAAGAACCGAATTTCTAGTTGCACAGGAAGAATTGGATTCAGAAGATAAAAATAACCTGGGAAGAAAAACAAAAATGTAAACAGTTTACACTCATTTCCCAGTGTTCCTTCTCTGGGTGTAGCTGATTCTGTCCATCAATTGGAACTGAATTAGATCTTCTCTTTGTTGATTTTTCTCTTTGTTGTATTCCATCAGAATACATCCTCATACAGACAGTATCATTGTAGAAGTGTTATAATGATCTCCTGGTTCTGCTTATTTCACTCAGCATCAGTTCATGTAAGTCTCTCCAATCCTCTCTGTATTCATCCTGCTGGTCATTTCTTACAGAACAATAATATTCCATAATAATCATATAACATAATTTACACAGCTATTCTCCAATTGATGGGCATCCATTCATGTTCTAGTTTCTAGCCATTACAAAAATGCCTGCCACAAACATTTTGGCACATACAGGTCCCTTTCCTTTCTTTAGTAAGAAAAAAGATATTCTAACTATAAACTAGTTTTTGAAGAATGTTGGAGATGAAGGGGGAAAATAGATGATTATAGTTCAAGGAAAATGACTAGGATTAGGGAATTTTTTTGTTTGTTTGTTTTATGGTAGAGAAATATCAATCTTTTTTTCATGAAGATAGAAAAAAGTTAAAATAAATAAAGATATATTGAGATTTAAAAGGAAACAAATTTTTGAGAAATCAAGGACCTATAAAAGAAAAAAAATATAAAAGGCCGAAGTAGATATGCTAATTTTGCTTTGTATTTCCTTCTATCTGACAGGAGAAAAGGAGAAAAGAATTGGGTAAGTCTCAGACATTTCATTCTAGAGATAAAGAAAGCTGATAGTGAATTGTAGCTGGCCATTGTCATATCAATAGAATAAGAATAATGTGGTATACAGTAACATCAAGATTAGGTGATGATCAATTGTAATGAGATTGGTCTCCTCAAAAATGCAGTGAGACCAGATAATTCCAATAGATTTGGGAACAAAAATGCCATCCACATCCAGAGAAGTATGGAGACTTAATGTGGATCAAAGCATAGAATTTTCACCTTTTGGTCCAATTTTTTCTTACACAACATGACAGATATGGAAATATATATAAAAGGATCAAATTACTTGCTATCTTGAGGAGAAGGGAGGGAAGAGAGAGAAGGAGAAAAAATTGCAACACAAACACTTACAAAAATGAATGTTGAAAACTATTTTATATATATTTGGAAAAATAAAATATTATAGAGAAAAAAATATTTTAAAAAGCAATTAGTATAAGGATAGAGGTGGGTGATTGAAAAGAATAGCAAAGTTTGGAACAGCTATCATGGATAATGCAGTGGAGAGTCAATTAAACATGAATAACAGCAATAGACAGAAAAGGATTGACAGAAAGGCTTAAGGAGCAGTTGAAGTCAGATGTCATAAATGTTTGGTGTAGTCCAGAACTTAGATTTTGATTACTGTAAGGAACCAAGTAGATAGATAAATAGCATTTGTTTGTTTGAGGATTGATGATACAGGCATGGCAGACCAAAAAGAGAACTAGAGATTCAAGAGCATAATTAAAATCAATTTTTAAATAATTGCTTATGTAGGCTAGGGAACCAAAAAAAAAAAATCAGAAAACAGATAGATATACCAGAAAAATAAAATGGAATCAAAACCAGCAGGGGAAGCGGGGTAAAAAGGAAACAGACAGATAGGAGATTCTATTCAGAAGGAAATTCCAAATTTTTAGATCTTGGCAGGAGGATAGTTTCCAGTGAGGACAGGGTATAAATGAAGTTAATTAGGTTAGATTTGATTTAAAAAAAATTTAATTTAATTTAAAAAATCAAGACTCTGTGAAGCCAATATTGAAGTCAGCAAGAATAGGATGAAGACAGTAGATGAAACTATTCGGAATATAGAAGTACACTTTCTGGAGCATGTGAAGAGTATAAGCAAACAGTATCTCAAACAATTGTACTTCATTGATATGGAAACATTTTAGAAAGTTAATTTGTTTTGCTGAAAGAAATATTTTTCCCTTTCCACCAAACTTAATTTAAAAAGAGTTGAAGATAAAAATCTGAGGTCTGAGCTTAATTTTTTTTAACTGAAAGTAGATGAAAAAAGAAAAGGAACTTTTTATCTCAAGATGACATTTGGAGCTCCAAGAGCAATGACAGCTCTTAGGATAAAAGAATCACAGAATATAATGTTAGAGGGGACTAGGGAGGTCATCTAGTTCAACCTCCTACTCAGTGAGGAATACTTTCTATGACATTCCTAACAGATGGTAATTCAGCCTCTGTTTAAATATCTCCAGAGAATGGAGCTTACCACCTACTGGAGAAAGCTATTACACTAATAGACAGCTTTAATTGTTAGAAAATTCTTCATCATGTTTAGTCCAAATCTGACTCTTTGCAAATTGTATCCATTAGGTTCTAATTCAGCTTCCTGGGATAACACTGAAGTCACTATCTCCTAACCTACATACTTTAAAATAACTATCCTTCAAATATCTAAATCAATCAATAACTTCTATGTGCCAAGTACTGTGATAAGTGTTAGGAATACCAAAAGAAGTAAAAGAAAGCTCCTGCTTTCAAGAAATTTACAATACAATGGGAAAGACAGCATGAAAACAAATATGTGTGTATGTGTGTGTTTGTTCATACATATATGCTCATATATATGTATATGTACATCCCTATTTATATATATGGAAGTGGTATGCAAATGCATGTGTATATTATGTGTGTATACACATAAATATTAAACTATATCCAGGATAAATAGGAGGGAATAATAGAATGAAGCACTGGAACTAATAGGGGATAGGGAATCATTAAATGGGATTTTAGTTGGGACTTTGAAGACAAGAAGAACAGAAGTTAGAGCAAAGAACGAAAAGCAGATTTGACATGGGGGTCAGATAGAGAAAATCCCCAAAGCTGAGAGATGAAATGCTTTGTTTGTAGAACAGACAGAAGATCAGTGTCACTGGACTGAAGAGTACATATCAGGGAGTAAGGTATAACTGAAAAAGTAGGAGAGAATAAGTTTGAAAGGCTTTGTATGACAAAGGACATTTGGTATCTGCTACTGAATGTATGAGAAACTACTGGAATTTACTAAGTGAGTGACACGATCAAACCTGGCATTTTAGTGCCATTTTAGTGGAAGATAGATTGTAGAGGAGAGAAAAGTTGAGGCAGGCAAATCTACCAGCCAACTATTGCAACAGTTTGGGAATGAGGTAATGAGAATATGAACTGCAATGGTGACAATGTCAGAGAAAAGGGGAACATTCAAGAGATGTTGCAAAGATGGAATGGATAATTTTTTCCAATACCTTGGATATGACAGGTGAGAGTTCAAGAAGAACGTAGTAAAATTCCTAGATTGAAAGCCAAGAGACTACAAGGATGGTGTTGCTCTCCACAACAATAGAGAATGTATGAATAGGAGACAAAATATAGGGGAGAATTCAAGGAAAAATAAAAGATTAATTTGGCCATATTATATTTAAATGTCTACTGGATATCTAGTTTGAAATACCTAAAAGAAAACTGGAGATTCAAGAACCTAGGTCTGCAGAAAGATTGGGGAAGGAAGAGTAGGTTTGAGAATTGTCAGCTTAGAAATAGTAATTAAATCCATGTGAGCCAATGAATTTACCAAGTGAAGTTACATAAAGGGAGAAGAGAAGAGGACCAAGGACTTGTGGCTAGAAGGCATGAATTGCAGAAGGAGCTACAAGAAGACACAGAGAAGTAGATATGTTGGTTGAAGGAAAATCAGGAGAGAAGAATATTAAGGAGAAGAGAGTGATCAATAGTATCAAAGTCTGCAAAAGATGTCAGGGAAAATAAATTTTGGGGGAAATGCCATTAGATTTGGCAAATAAAAGATCAGTAGTGACTCGGGAGAAAGCAGTTTTTGTGAAATGAAAGGATCAGAAGCCAGATTGTAAGGCTTTAAGAAGAGAGTGAGAGGAAAGAATGTGAAAGTACCTATTATAAAAGCTTTTTCAAGGAATTTAGTTACAAAGGGCCGTAGAGGTATAAAATGATAGTAAAATAGAAGACTCAAATAAGAGTGTTTCTTTTTTAGAAGAGATGAAATATAGGCTTCTTTGCAGACAATAGGAAATGGGGAGACATTGAAAATAAGTCAAAGAATGAAGATGATAGAAGGGACAATCTATTGAAGTAGATGTAATAAAAGGAATCTCTCATTTCTACCTCTTCATTTATTATCTCTTGAATAAATATTCTCCATTCTTCAATTATATTTCATAGAAAACCTATATATCATCATTGAATATTCAAATAGAGTTTTATGTTACTCTCTCAATCTTTTAAAATCTGAATTCACTATTATATATGCTAGCAGCAAAGTATATGGCAGTGGAAAATTAATAAAAAAATTTAAAAACACAGAAATCAATGAAGAGGGGCAAAATGGGAATCAGTAGACTACATTGCAGAACTTAAAAGTCAATTACATTTTGCATAAAAAGATTATTGGTAACTTAGAAAAAATTATTTTTGAATGATAAGACTAGAAGTAAGATGTTAAAGGTTGTGAGTGAGAGATGCAGTAAAAATACTTAATGTGTTTGTTTTTCAAAATTAGCTAAGATGGTTAAGAAAGATATAGCATCCTAAAGAAGGAAGAAAAAGAAAGAAAGAAAGAAAGAAAGAAAGAAAGAAAGAAAGAAAGAAGGAAGGAAAGAAGGAAGGAAGGAAGGAAGGAAGGAAGGAAGGAAGGAAGGAAGGAAGGAAGGAAGGAAGGAAGGAAGGAAGGAAGGAAGAAAGGAAGAAAGAAAGGAAGAAAGAAAGGAAGAAAGAAAGGAAGAAAGAAAGGAAGAAAGAAAGGAAGAAAGAAAGAAGAAAGAAAGAAAGAAAGAAAGAAAGAAAGAAAGAAAGAAAGAAAGAAAGAAAGAAAGAAAGAAAGAAAGAAAGAAAGAAAGAAAGAAAGAAAGAAAGAAAGAAAGAAAGAAAGAAAGAAAGAAAGAAAGAAAGAAAGAAAGAAAGAAAGAAAGAAAGAAAGAAAGAAAGAAAGAAAGAAAGAAAGAAAGAAAGAAAGAAAGAAAGAAAGAAAGAAAGAAAGAAAGAAAGAAAGAAAGAAAGAAGGAAGGAAGAGAGAGAGAGAGGGAGGGAGGAAGGTAAAAGAAGGAAGGAGGAAAGGAGGCAGCAAGGAAGGGAGGAAGGGAGGGAGGCAGGAAGAAGAAGTAGGAAGAAGGAGAAGGAAGGGAGAAGAGAAGGAAAAAAAGAAAGAAATCCTTTATCTTATGAATGCGATATCACTCTATAGGAGATATCAGAAGACTAAAAAAGTAGGAGAGGGTCAGATTATTAAAGGCTTTAAAATCAAAATAGAATTTATTTTTGATCCTGGGAGTGATTAAAAAAAAAAGCAGTTTTTATAATAGGGAGATGACATAATCAGAACCATGATTTAGAAAGATCTCTTTGAGAGTGAATGAAATATATGTAGGTCTCCTTAACAGAATATCTAAGGACTAAAAGTGTAGAATGTTACCTATCTAATTAGATGAAATCATTACATCCAGGTGTTTTCCTTAGGAAACAAGGGGGAATTGAATTTTCTAGTTGGATGATTGTAGTATATATGATTACAGTATAAAAATTTTAAAAGCATTGAAAACACAGGTTTTAAATATAAAACAGAAGAGAATGTGAGCTTTCTAAAAGTTTCTTTTTATGTAGTGACTACAACTAAAATGAACATTTATTAACTCCCTTTTATGTGCAAGACTGTGATAAATTCTAGGGACTTAAAAGACAAAGATAAATCATGTAAATTACATTTTATTCTGGAGAGAAAACATATACAGTTAGATAATAGAAAAGTGCATGATCTTGAGCTCTCTTTTCTCTCTAGCACATCCTTTTATATCACCATTTCCAAGGTGTAAAGTACTTTCCCACAATGCCTACAATTTCATTACATAAAAACATAAAACAATATGATTGCATTTGTCCCCTTCAAATGCATATTTTTCTTTTTATATCATCATCTCCAAAACAATATGATCACTTTAAAATTTCTTTCATAACTATGTTCAAGACTGCCATCAAATAATTTATAAATTTTAGTTGTAAAGAGGTCAGAACCCTACTCAGGATCTTTTACAATTTACTGTTCTCTTCAAATCAGTTTTTGTCAATTCAGATTAAAATTTTCTTTTATTCAATACCTGGACTTAACCACACTTCGTTTGTTAGCCTTCTGTCCTATGTTGTCAAAGAAAAACAACAGATTAATAGGTAACCCCATATATCTCACCATATTTCAAAAAGGTCTAAAAACCTATCTTGAACTTAAGGAAAATCCCTGAAGAACTTTTAAAAGTGGCTGATTAAATAAGTATAATTCCAAACTAATCTTAAAATTAATGTAGTACAGTCATTTATAAAACAAAGCAGGTGGGCTAAATGATTTCTAAGGTAGCTTCCGCCCCTGACATTCTGTAACTATATGATTCTAAATTCTCTTGGAGGAAAAAAAAAACTGAATTCCATTGTGTTCAGAGCTGACAAATTAAGAGAATTCACAGGATTTATAATGAGTGCTTTTCTGGAAAGTTAGTGGGCTAGAATTGGAGTCCTTCTTTGAAAATTTTGCTTGGATCTCACAGTTTAAGCTTCTGCCACTAAAATAAAACTGTTCTTCTGGACTGAAATATGTAAATGGAATTTTAATATTCTATTATTTATTATAAAAACTGTGAGTTTAGAGTACCTATTGTCATGGTCTGGAAAGAACACTACATCCAGGCAATTCATTGATTGTACTTAGCCACTTTACTTACTAAATATACCACTTTGGTTAAATCACATTCCCTCTCTAGACCACAGATTTCTCATTTGTAAAGTGAGAAGGTTAAACTAAATGTCTTCTAACATCTCTTTTAATTGTGTGTGTCTTAACTGTGGAAGATACAGTATTTATATAGTTTAATTTAATAAAAGCTTATGTGTAAGGTGTGAATTAGGAATAATGAATCTCTAAAGTTATAATTTTGCATCTCTTCTTTATTTCAGCACTAAAGTAATAGAAAGGTTTTTCTAAGATCTCTGCTTCTAATTCCTCATCACCCACTCAATGCTATGCCCTTTTCAATCTGGTTTCTAACCCCATCACTCTATTGAAATTGTTCTCAGAGGTTATCCGTGATCTCCTAATTGCTAAAATGGTGCCTTTTTTTTCAATCCTTACCCCTTTGAACTTTCTGAAACTTATCATACTGTTGGAAACTTTGATTGCATATTCTCTTCTATTGAATTTCATAACACTAATGTCTATTTTAGTTCTTATCTGTTTAATCGGGATTTATCAAAGTGATTTTTTTTTTCCTGCACAGTCCATCTCCCAAATTTAAACATGGGTATCCTGCAAGTAATCTACATATCTCTGCCTTTATATCCTCTATTGATAAATATTAGTGATTTAATAAACTTTCATAAATTCAATTTTCATATTTATGAAGATGATTAAAAATACTTACACATATACATATATGAATATATATATATATATATATATATATATATATATATATATACACATAACCAGCCCTAATTTCTTTCTCTTTTCTTTACTTCTATCCTGCATCACCAGTTGTCTGATGGACTTAGCTTTGATTATTTTGGGGACTTCGAAAATAGCACATCTAAAGCTGAATTTGATATTTATCCTTAATTTTTTTTCTTTATACTTCCCTTTGTTGAGGAAACCACCATCATTTCAGTCATAATACTAAGAGTATGTCATTTCCTTTACCTCTATATCCAATTAGATGACAAACCTTGTTGATTTCTCCTTCCACAGAATTCTCTTATAGTCATCCTTTTTTTGAGACTCATCAGTACTTACCTTGTCTATTGTAATAATCTCCTAACCAGTATAACTGACATAACTCCTCTCTCCAACACATTTTTCAAGCTACTGCTTAAATAATCTTCCTAAGGCATAAGACTAACCTTGTCATTTCCTAGTGAAAAATCTACAGGAGACCCAGGATCATGCAGTTTATCTAAAACACAAACTGCTCAGCCCAATCTATAAGGCCCTCTCAATCTGCCTCCAACCTCATTTCCTATTACAATCCTTTATGAAATCTACTTTTCAACCAAACCATAGCACTTGTACCTGCTCTATAAAATAAATATTTGCTGAATTTTTTTCAATTTATCAACGAAATACTAAACTTATTCTCAAAAGTATGTAATTCTGTGAGCACTGGCCCACTCTCCAGTAACAGTCAGTAACCTTCAATGCCTTACTTAATATTTGGTCATTATGAATTGCTATGGTTAAAAAATACATTTTTTAAGTGAATGAACATTACTTAATTTAGGCTAGTCCTTGCACAACAGCTGTATAGCTGATTGCTGTGACTATCTGAATTTTTTTTTATTGCTTAGTAGAACCTGAGAAAATATAGAAATTTACTAAATTTATAGAAATTTACTAAATTTATAAATTATAGAATTTTACTAAAATTATAGAAATAATGGGATTTCATCCTTTGTGAATCCAAGGTCAAATCCGTAACAAGATAAGGCATAAGAATACAGATGTATTAATGGATAGAATCAAAGGATCAAGAATTTAGCACTAGAAATATCTGTTGAGATCATTTAGTCTAACCCCCCCATTATTTTTCAGATGATCCTAAGATATTTTAAAATCATTCATTTTCTTTCACAGAAATAAAGAAACAGTAACAACAGTTATTTTCAGAAAGAATCTAAAGAAAATATTTAGGTATACCATCCATTGACTCAGTTTTTTTTTTTTTTTCCCATGATTTAGTAGATGGTTTCAAGAGTGACTATGTCCAGATAAGAAATGGAAATGAACGAACAAACAAATGAATGAATGAATTATGAATTGTTTATAAATTGTCTGGTGATGAACTTCTCTGAATTTAGGAATTTAGGTAGGCATATCCTTACTGCCCAATATAAGGTGTACATCAGGTCTATACTTCACATTCCAATTTAGTAGTACCAACCAGAACCAGTATTTGGATCTTAGACTTTTTGCAAACTAAGGCTCACCCTCACCCTCCAAGGTGTCATCTGAGTTGTATTAAACTGGATCAAGTGTTATAAGGAAAATATAATAATAAAAATTGATTATTAAATATATAAAAGTGCTACATAATATTTAATGCAGTTTGCCATTTCTGTAGCATTAGACATTTAAAAAATGGATAGTTCAGGACAAGAAAACATTTCAGAATTAAAACTTTAAATACACTGATTTTGGAATGTAAAAAGCATAGGCTTAAATACTAATTCTGTTACTTACTGGTGCTTTGACCTTTGCAAATCACTTAATTTTTTCTAGTCTTCAGTTTTCTCATCTATAAAATGAAGAATTCACAATGGTTTTCTTTTAGTGGCTCTTACAGCTCTAAACCTGTGATCTTATAACCTTTAGAAGCTGATCACATAATAAAGAGCATAGCTGCAGATTCAACTGCTTTTCAGCTGAGAGCAGTCACTGTTCTCTGACCCTCACCAATCACTAACTTTTTGCATTTTAGAGTTTTTCAAAATTTTTCAAGTCTCCTAGTTTCTATGCTTGACATATGGCTTCGGTGAGGAACTCCTGATTGCTTGGCCAAGCCTGTTATTTCTCCCACTTTGCTCTACTTTCCTCCCACAGTGCTAGCAACTGAGCACGAATAGGATTTCAAGGTTCAATATGATATTGCAGGAACTCTGCAACAACAATAATAAAAAATGGGTACTGGCTTTGTGCTTTAGGCAAGTCCTGTTTTCTGTATTCAGAACTTTTTGATGGGGAGCACTGGAAGTCAAAAATACAGGAAATGAAAACACAGCACAGACCTCTGATTTCCACAAAGAAAACATACACACATCACACACACACACGCACACAAACACACACTCTCCACACATACACACAGAAATTCGTGCCCCTTTGAAATTGGATTTTCTTCTCCATATTGATGTAAGCAAACTACAATACAGCTTTATTTCCTTTTCTCTGATGTGAAACACCACAAACCCAGCCAAAGTTTTAAGAAATGCCATGACACACATAAAAACAGTCAATTATGTTGCTGAAATATTCCAGGCACATTTTCTCCTCTAAAAACACTCTGCTGTATTTTACATGAATAATTACTACAAATTCATGTGTCAAAAGCCCTTCCCAACGTGAACCCTATGCTTTGTGACATCCAAGGATTAACACTTGTAGCCTTCAGCTCTAATTGGAATGAAGTTAATGTCTGACTTTTTATTGTTTCAAGAGAATTCTTTATTTTTCCATAGACTAGGAAGAGAAGACATATTTAGACTAGTCTTTAAGCTAGCTAAAATAATTTTCTTGTTGTAAAAAGTATACTTTATTTGGCTAATAGACTCTAAAATCTTACCTTCCCCAAATAAATAAATGAATAAAGCTAAACAAACACTCCATAAAGAACTAATGAAGAGTATCACATATAAGTGTTAGCTGTTAGATGATACAGTGGATAGAAGACTAGGCTCAAAACTAGTAAGACATATTCCTGAGTTCAAATATGGCCTCCAATATACATACTTCCTGAGCTGTTTACTTCAAGTTTCCTCCTCTGTAAAAATGAGTTGAACAAGGAAATGGCAAACAACTCTAAGATTTTTGTCAAGAAAACTATAATAGGGTTACTTAAGAGTTAGACACAACTGAAATGAACAACACTTTTCTAATTTAATTTGACTTAATTGACTTAATTTGACTTTAAAAAGTCTCCAGGGGAATACTTCAAAGATCTGCTTGTTCATGTATTGTTGCAAATACCTAAGTGATACATTAGATAGCATGTTTGTCTCAAACTACTAGCTATATGACACTAAACAAATTATTTTACTTTCGTAAGCTTCAGTTTCCTCAAATGTAAAATGGGAATAATGATAGCTCATATGTTCCAATATTTTTGTCAGGATAAAATTAAATAGTCAATGTTAATGGAATGTGGATCAAAACATAGTATTTTCATCTTTTTGGTTATTGTTTGTTTGCTTGGTCTTGTTTTTGTCTCATTTTTTCCCTTTTTGATCTGTTTTTTTTTTCTTGTGCACATGATAAATGTGAAAATATGTTTAAAAGAAAAAAAATAATTAAATAGTCATTAAATGTATTAGCACCTACCATATGCTGGGCACTAAGCTAAGTGCTGGGGATACTGAAGGAGAAAAATGGTAGTCCCTGTCCTCAAAGAATTCACATTGTCTAGCACACAGAAGATACTTGATGTCTATTTCCTTCCCTTCCTCATCCTATTCTCCACACAACCACCCTAAAGTGATAGTTTCTTCCTTCTGAAATTACTCTACATAGTGTTTGCATATTGTCTCCTCTATTAAAATGTACGATTCTTGAAGATAAGAACAATTTTTTATTTTTGTTTTTCCCTTTCTTTTTATCCCACTTGTTTAATACAATGCCTGGAACTTTGTGAGAATTTATTACGTTTGTTGACTAATTAATTTTTAGCTTTAAAATACTGGGCCATGACAAATAGGCAACAAATAAACAAAGCTGAAATCTTCTAAATTGCCTTGGATCTAGATTCTAGGTCTGCAATTCTGTTCTCTGTTCCTAAATCTGAAAAAAAAAAAACACAACACACTCAAAATGCCAATCTGATTTCTCTAGGCCATAAGCCTTTTGCATCACTTCCTTTTAACTTCATAAATCTATTCAGTGAGTTCATCCCACAACACTGCTAGAAGACACTGTTCAAATCCAGTAGTATTAAAGACATAGCTAGCTGTAATTCATAGCTGATTGGAAAAGACTAGTTCCAACCACCTGATAGATTAACATTGCCTCTGGAATCTCCCAAGTGGATAATTCCATTTTAAGGATCATTATAAAAAGAATTCCCTAACAAATTGTCTATACTGATGAAACTTTCTATGACTGTCTATTACCTACAGGAAAAAGTCTGACATATTCTGACATTAAAGGTCCCTTACATTTTTGGTTCAAAATCCCTTTCTTTGTTTATAATGTCTTCCTTCATAATATTCTCTTTCATGTACATCAAACTCTTGAAAAGCAGAAATATTCCCCTTACCAAACTTCATCCAGTCTTGTCAATCTTAGTAAATTGGATTACGCTCCACACCTTTCATGGTAAAATAAGGTTTGGAATGTATTTCTTCTTCCTTAAGAGCTCAAAACCTGTTGAAAGCATACTTTTCCCTCGAGTCCAAACATCAGAGACATTTCTTCCAAAAAGCTTTCCCTAATTTCCCAGAAATAACCTCTATCATCTAAGTTTTAAAAGCATCTTATGTTTTTCTTAAATATTTTATTTTTCCCAATTGCATGTAAAAATAATTTTAATATTCAATTTTTAAAAATCTGAGTTCCAAATTATTTTCTTCACTTTTTCCTCTTGAACCTTTTTGAAACAACATACAATTTGATTTAGATTATAGTATGCAAATCATGCAAACCATATTTCTATATTAGTCATTTTGTGAAAGGAAACAGAGAAAAAATTTAAAAAAAAGTTTTGCTGTTTTGTTCAGTTTTGCTGGGCATCCAATTCTTGGTTGTAATCCCACATCTTTTGTTCTCTGGAATATCATATTCTAAGCCCTCTCCTCTGTAGAAGCCCAGTTCTAATTTTTAACGAATTATTTTCTTCAATGAACTTTTGTACCTACTTTTCTAATTGAAAAATTCTACTTTTTAAGGTGTTATTCTCTTTGATTGACTTTTATGCTTCTTTTTATCATTTAGCCTATTCTGTTTTTAAGGTATTATTTTCTTCAATATTCTTATGGATTTTTTTTTTTTTTTTTTTTTTTTTTGAGGCTGGGATTAAGTGACTTGCCCAGGGCCACACAGCTAGGAAGTGTTAAGTGTCTGAGACCAGATTTGAACTCCTGTCCTCCTGAATTCAAGGCTGGTGCTCTATCCACTGCGCCATCTAGCTGCCCCTTCTTATGGATATTTTAAAAACAAATTGTTAACTCTTTTCCCATAATTTTCTTGCATCATTCTCATTTTTCTACTTTCCCTTCTATCTCTCTTAATTGATTTTCAAAATTATTTTTCAGCTGTTCTATGAATTATTTTTTTTTTTGTTCCTGAGACCAATTCACATTTTTTGAGGCTTTGTATTTAGTTGTTTGACTATGTTGTCTTTTGAGTTTATATTTTAAATTTCCCTGTCACCTTGGTAACTTTCAGTGGTCAGGTTCTTTTTTTCTTCCATGCTCATTTTCCCAGCCTATTACTTGGTTTTAACTTTATGTTAAAATTGGAAACTTCTCCTGAAACTAAAGAACACTATCTTAAACTTTTTTTTGGGGGGGTGGGTGTGGTGGGTATAGAGTTTTATGCTATTTTTTTCAGAGCTAGTTCTGGAAAGTTTTAAGTTTATAGTTCTTCCAAGATGGTATGATTTAAGGAAAGGTGTAATTATTGCTTTCCTGGTCTCTGATTGGGTTTGTGAGAGATTACAAACACTCTTCTCCCTTGAACTGTGATCAGACCCCTTGTACTCCTATTACTGCATATTCTAATGTATTCTGCTTCTCTTCTCATCTTGGAGCTATCCTCCAGAACCTCTAATGAGTAATACAACAGAGTCCTGCACCCAACAAAGTGTTCCCATAATTTCCTTCTAATCAGTTTTCCAATTCATTCTATCATCTATAGGCTGAGGGCTCTAGAAGCCACTGCAGCAGAATTGGTTGTCCCTGCTAATTCAATTTTCCCCAAGGCCTGCTGTTGGCTTGCTGAGGTTTGGCCAGCCATGGACTGTATTCTATTTTCACCTCAGTAAGACAGACTGATGATGATTTCTCCTGCTGACTTTTTAAAGTTGTCTTAGAGTGGGAAAATTGTTTCATCCTGTTCTGCTACTCCAGAATTTATTTTGATGCAGTATTTTAAATTTGTCTGGAAGAAATTTGCAAGAGCTTAGGTGAGTCCCGGCTTTTATTTCATCTGCAACAGACACATTTTATATTTTTCTTGGTAATTTGTTGTTGTAATCCTAGAGCCACCTGCCAGTGGCTGCTAGAGGTCTAACTCAGACCTGATCTCTTCATGTGAGAGGATAATGATGATACAAGGAGACTGAGAGGCAGTTGCTGTTCTCTGACCTCTCTCCTCTTCCTTCTTGCCTCCAATTTATTTCATTCCCAATCCACAAGGAACATCTGCATTGGCTGCTTTGCAACTCCTTCAGGTGTTATGATTCACAGCTGTGGAGGCTCTCAGAGAATTGACTTGCTCCTTCTCTTATGCATGTTCGTTAACAATTTGTCACATTTTAGTTTATGCCATATTCATTCTTATATACAATATAGTACCCAATTGGACTAAAGGCACTAAAGACATATCTAGCATCCTCCTGTAACTAGTAAAGGAATTATACATGCATAGAAATGGGAAAGGGCCAGGGATATAAAACACTGAGGGGGATTGGAGGCAGGGTAACATTAGTGTTACTTTTTCCTCCATCTTATTAGACTCATCATACCAAAAATGACTGTTTTTAAGAACTGAAAAGATAACTTTTTATGTAACTTTGTTATATCTGATTTAAAATAGAAATAAATTGTTAAACCCAAAGCAGAGGTATGAGATTATACCTCCACTTTTCCAAACACTGTTACAAAAAGTTAAAATATCCAGAGCTGCGGAAAATTATATTTAATGAAATTCACACACACACACATTAATACATTTTGTTGATTTTTTTTCTTTTTTTTACATTTTGTTATAAAGTATAACTTTGTGATAGTAAGGAGAAAAATAGTTACTGAGAAAATCTGGGTGATATAAAGTCAAAGTATGTCAATAAAACCTATTTTAAAAAATAAGAAATGGCATGTATGCCAGTATGCTTAATTGTTATCTAATCCTTAACCCCCCCAGTCTTAGAGTTGAACAAACTGAGCCTCAGAGAGATCTTATATGGTAGGGCTTCTTAAACTTTTAACATGTTCTACCCCTTTTTTTGCCAGAAGAATTTTTTATGACCCCAGGGTATACAAATTAAAACATTTATTGATAAATAAATCATAATTTTACAACCCCCTCATTCACTTATAAGACTTCATGTGGAGTCATGACCCAAGGTTTAAGAAGCTATGTTATAAGGGAATTGCTATATATCACTCAGGTAGTTAGCAGCAGACCAATCACTCTAATACAAATCACCTGCTGCTGAATCCAATGTTATTTCTTCTGTTCCGTAATATATTCACCAAAGCCTAAAAGAAATCAGCTCACACTAGAGCATAAAGACATTTTAACATCTCTTTTTCATTTGTTTCTAGATACCCTTCCACCTCTTATTACTTATGCCCTATGAACCTTTCCTTGTGACAAACAAAAGAACTCCATTCTGCCAGTATCCATTACGAAGACTTTAAAAAACGTCTCCTAAAGCAGTGGTGTCTGAGACCATCCAGTCCAACTATTTTATGTCATTAAAAAAAAGTAAACTAAGGCACAAACAGGGATAAGCCATTAGTAATATTTTGCTTTTAAAAACATATGCATAAATTACTTTTTTCTTTTGATTTTATTCTAGCACTTGCAGAAATCCCTGGCAAAATCCAGAGGGAGGAGGTTGGGGTGTTGTTCCCCAAATTTAGCATATTTGGTAAAAGTTGCATCATTTAGACATGTCCTTAGTGTCTTGAAATAAATATTCATTTAAGAAATTAATTTACTGCAGTTAGAACTAGACCAAGAGACTTTGATGAAAAGAAGATTATCTTCACTAAAAATGCTTGGATCAATATGTCCCCTATGCTGATTTTTCATCATATCTTCATTATGCAAAAAAAAAAAAAAAGGAAAAAAAGAAAGAAAGAAAGAAAGAAAGAAAGAAAGAAAGAAAGAAAGAAAGAAAGAAAGAAAGAAAGAAAGAAAGAAAGAAAGAAAGAAAGAAAGAAAGAAAGAAAGAAAGAAAGAAAGAAAGAAAAAGAAAGAAAGAAAGAAAGAAAGGAAGAGAAGAAAAGAGAAGAGAAGAAAAGAAAAGAAAAGAAAAGAAAAGAAAAGAAAAGAAAAGAAAAGAAAAGAAAAGAAAAGAAAAGAAAAGAAAAGAAAAGAAAAGAAAAGAAAAGAAAAGAAAAGAAAAGAAAAAAAGAAAAGAACACACAGCCCCCTCCAGCTTAAGGGTCCTCTTTGGCAGTTGTAGATCCTGCTGAGCTCATAGGAGATTGGTATGTTTCCCTCTAGTGGTTACAAAGCATTTTAGCTCCATAAGCCAGGTCACCTTTTGAAAAACAAAAACAGAAAAAAGATTATATTACTGGACACGAAGAATAGCAGGTATCATTATGCACGTGGGGTGTGAGTGGGATCTAGTCTTATCACTCTGGAGGGAAAATACCTGATCATTTAAGCAAACAGATAAATTTACATAGAAAGAGTATCAGTAGAAAATCTACTCTGTCCTGGCTGATGCGAGCTGCTATTGCTGCTGCTGTTGAATGGGAGTAGAAAAGTCAGTGAGGAAACTATTCAAATGCTTGCTAGTCCACTTCACTTTTATACTGTACAAGATTGGTAGTGTAATCAGATTAGTCATTTTAAAGGATGTCTCACTACTTAGTGAAAAATCCCTCATAGAAATAGATTTCATTTGGGAAAAAAGAAAAAAAAATTGGATGTTGTCCAATGAAAACTGCTTGCCTTTCTTACAGCCCCAGAACACACAGAGAAAAATTCCAAGATATGCTGGAGCTCAAATTCACTGTAATCATTTAAGGGACATAGATCAGCGTGCAAATGACAGCCTCACATATGTGTTTTTTGTTGTCACATAACCTTGTGCAAGGAGAAGCAATTGCCGTTGTCTGTTCTTTGAAAACTCTGAGAGTGTGAAGACTTTCACAATGAAGTGAACAGCCATACGTCATATCAGCTCCAAATATGTACATGGGGTTCTTTGAGCAATCAAACTTGCTGAAATGAAGGGTCAAAAGATCAGGACTGTAACTTTAAGCAACCCAGGGGAAGGCAACAATCTCCAGCTTTTGTTGTATTCTCAGACCTGGCCATGATCACAGAAAGTGAAAAACAGCTATCAGGTCTCAGGATTATTTCAGAGCTAGAAAGCACCTGCAGTTATTATGTACAAAAGAAACTCACAGTACTCAGCTTTCATAAGAAAGTAGCGATACCTCCCAGTCACCCTTCTCATTGACAAACGTGCACAAGGTACTTAGTAAAGAGGTCAACAATGCTAACAGCTCAGATGTAAGAGTCTTTCCTTAAGTTGATTAGAGCACTAGCTGTTACTAAAGAAGAGCTAAAGACAAACTTGAAAGACAGAAATTACTAATTATAACATCATCCACAAAGAAGTTGCAGATCCTTCAAGATGAAGGCTAAACAGAAGAGGAACAATTACTCAGGACCCCATTTTTTTCCTTTAACAGGTTTTACACCATGTGGCAGCTGCATTCATCTTTCCCTTCAAAGGCAAATAAGCAGATGGAGATAAATAGCATATAATTATTGGTCATTTAACTTCAGATATTTGTTCAATGTTTCATTGTTTTAATGTTTCATTGATAATAAGAGACAGAGACAGACAGACAGTGAGAAGACAAGAGAGAAAGAGAAGGGAGGGAGAAACAAAACAAAACAAAACAAAATAAAAAAAGAAGCAGAGAATGTGGGAAGTAGAAGAAGGAAATACAGTCAGAAATAGAAGTTATGTCCCTAAAAATTTATTACACACACAAAAAGCAAAATAGATAGTACACATGTAGATCTTTTCATGAAAGAGCAATGAGAGTTTTTAAATGTTATAGGAAAACTATGAAGTTCAAAATGCATAACCTTTTTTGTACACTGCTTTCTTCTGACAGAAAATACCTACAGAAGATAATAGTTTTTGAGATACACATTGAAACAAAGGTTAAGTATGTGAACCTTAAGTTAAAGTTAAAATGTAAAAAGCTGGGTTTATATGGCACTTTTACACATGCAAAAGATCCTCTTAACAGCCCTATAAAATTATACTTCACATTTCTTTACCTGAGTTTCAGAGATGAGAGTTAAATTTCACAAAGGATAAGTGATTTGTCCACAATCTCACAAGAAGAAAACAGCATGTCAAAATTTTATAATAATGTTCACTCCTTCCTTCCTTACTGCCTTCTTTTTTTCCTTTCCCTCTACTTTCCTTTTTCTTCAATTTTTCTACTCATCTCCCTTCCTTACCTCCTTTTTTTCTTTCTTCCTTCTTTTCTTTCCATCTTTCTCCTTTTTTCTATTTCTCCCTTTCTTTCTATTTCATTCTTTGTCCCTTTCTCTTTCTGTGTGTCTATCTGTCTGTCTCTCTCTGTCCCTCCATTTATCTATGTCTGTCTCTCAAACTATGATATCAGGGTAAAATTTCCCACCATGGAAAACTATTCTTTCAATAAAAAACAAAAAATATATCTATATATGCTTTATTGTTAAATAAAATTATTGGAAGGTGGAAAACAAGCATGTTCTCTGTGTGTTTTTAGACACAGAATGTTGAGGAGATAGTAAGATATATGAGTATAAGGCAGAGAAGTAAAGGAATGTGTTCTGATCTATTTTTGTCTCAAATACCTAAAATATCAACTCAGCATTCTTGCTGGCACAGCTTTAAGAATGAAATGTGTGTTCCTGAACACTGAGTGTCTGATTTAGTCTTCGAAATTGTATAAAATATGATAGGTATGTATAAACAGAAGCTATTATTGTGTATGTCACAATCACTCAGGGAGAAACCCGGTATTGGATTTGAAAAAAGAGAGCTATTAATCTCAGAGGTGTCCCTTTTCATTGGAGCATTGAGCCACATCAGATCTCTGGCTTAAATTCCTGACAAGGTCCTTTAAAAGTGAACAAATTGGGAGATCCGGGTAAAATGTAGTCTTATTATAAAACAGAAGAAGGGTGATGGGAATGGTGTAAGTTCTGGGGGAGAAAGTCTGCTGATAAAAAGAAATAAAAGGCCAAAAAATGAAAATTGGAAATGGATGACAGATCCAAATCACTTCTAGAATCTCTTTCAGGATAGGTGAGGGGGGAAGATACAAAAATGTCACTGCATTTCAACTATATCATGCATTGCTTTTTTTTTTTTTCTTCTTTTGCCTCTGCCAATTTACTAATTTCATATTCTGAAGGGTGAGGAAGGAATTTTTTTTTCAATCCCTAAAAATTATTCTGTTTTGACTTTCCATTTCAGAGATTAAAACAACAGTAACAGTAAGGAGAAGTTAAGGCATTAGTGTTATATAGGATATCCATAGGTTATACTTAATAGAGGGAATAAATCACTTGGCTGGGATCCAGCATCTCAAACCCCAACCACAGAACACATAGTAAATGGAGTTCAATACTACTAAAACAAAATGTAAATATATAAATGGACATTTGTGTGCCTGAGAAAACCTCTACATAGATGATGTTGTTCTTGTAGTGGTAATAGTGGTTGGTAGTCATTAATTTCCCAGACAATTCTTCCCTGAGAATTGCTATTGAAAGTGTTATTTATCTTGGAATAGGAAACTTGGATGATAAAATTTCAAGAGTTAGAAATGATAGTGAGAAGTGAATGCATGCAACCCATCATTTC
The DNA here is from genome assembly GCF_048593235.1 of Sminthopsis crassicaudata. Lineage (NCBI taxonomy): Eukaryota > Metazoa > Chordata > Mammalia > Dasyuromorphia > Dasyuridae > Sminthopsis > Sminthopsis crassicaudata. The sequence goes on along the minus strand of NC_133620.1, from coordinate 216,980,810 downwards.
TGATCCTATAAGATGCTGGATTTTGTTCTTGACATTTTTGTTTATTTTTGTTTATTTCTTTGTGTGTACAATGTTTGAGGTTAGCAGTAAATTCAATTCAAATATGTATCTACAGTATCTTAGATAGGTATGTAAACTCCTTTCTGGAATTGATGTGACTGACTTATGCCTAACAAGTAATTCTGAATCCCATATTGCTTCTAAGAATGAGAATGAATTTTGGTAGTCATTTCCATGAGCTTGAATGGATTTCAGGCTGGCAATGTGACAGAAGGTTAATATTAAGGGTATTTTTTTAGGAAAATGAAATGAGGTGGCCTGCTCATGTGTTGAGAAGGAGAATTGATGGGATAACCAAATTTTTCATTGATTCCTACAAACTGTAACATTCCTATATAAAGGAATTTGTCCTGTATGGAATATTCACGAAAGATGGGAAACAAGTATATAGGTTGAAAAAAGTATAGCAATTATCACCAGAGGAGGTAGTCACACTAATAAGGTCACAAATCCATGGAAATTTTCATGTATTTGTCTGGCATGACAGCAGTACTACTCGATTTAGGATTGTAATTTAAAAAATAATAATTAAATACTAAACTGAAAGATTTCTATCTTAACAAATTAATCAGATATCATAGTGGCAATTTTTGTTTGGACATGAATTAGATTTAAAACTTCTTCATAATTCTGAAGACTCTGCATTCCTGTTTTTGCAATATGTAAGGTTTTGATATCTTGCTCTAAAATTTAATCACTGGCACAAAGTCTTTATCATTTTAACCTACTTGAAACAATATCTAAACTCTTGATTATGTAGTTGAAGAAATATCTATTTTCCACTATTCCATTAATTGAATTAGCATCAGTAAAGTCACTTTACCTTTCTAGGTTTTATTTTCTATATTTCTAAAACAAGGACTTTGGAGTAGAGGAACTCAAAGATTCCTTCCAGCTCTAACTTTCTATGAATATAGCATCTTTACATCAAATTTGAAATAGGAACTATGAGTTATCCTATTTTTACTCCTTCAACTTCCACTATAGTACCATGCACATAGTAGTTGCTTATAAATGCATATTGTTATTGTCGTTTTCTCATTCAAGTAACTGCTTTTTTTCTTTACAAACTATTCATATAATTTTTTTCCTCATATTGTTAACATTTCAGATAATAATCTAAAATCTAAAATACAGAACATCTTTCTTTTTTCCTATGCCTTTATTTTTCCTTTATGAAAATGGGCCACTTATAGTCAATGAGCAATCTAAATGCAGAAAAATGTTATCACAAGATTAACCATGAGGTTATTATTTTTTTTGTTTTGGTTTTTTGTTTTGGTTTGGCCACAGTAAATTCATTAAAATTATGTATTAAGATTTGTAAGGGTTTTAACCTGCTAGATAGGACAGTATTCAAATCAGCGAAATCATAAATCTTATAACATTGAATTGAGAGGGAGATTCCATAATGCTGGAGAAACTGGGCAAAATAGAGATTAGAGAGTTTCTAATCCTTTATTTGAGTTTCTGAGAAGGAGAGATTTTCTGGGGGACAGATCATTATCCATTATTCCCCCCAGGGCTGAATTGGACTTTTCATCTTAAAGAATTTAGCATCGAATGTTTGATCCCAATGGTTTTTATATGGCCCCATTGATCAGGGGACACAAAGGCAAGGGAGGGTATCTGAACACGGGTGAGTGCGGAATTTCCAGGAAGGGACCATCAATTCAGTTCTGGCAGGTTGGGGGTAGGCCCATAAATTTCTGATAAATTAGGAGTACTTAGGAGCTAGGATGACTGAACTAGAAGATCTTCCCTTAGCTAAGATTAAACCTTAGTTTATAACCTTAGAATAGCCAGTCCTAAGGTATGCAGTCCTAACAGTCAAGGGAGAAGGGGAGAGGGGTTGTAACCAAAGGGATTGAGGCAGAACAATTCAAGGAACTGAGACAGAACAATTTAGGGAAACAGGCAGGACAATTTAGGGAAACTGAGGCAGAAGAATAAAAGGAAACTGACACAATACTTCTAGTCCTCTAATATGTGTACATATTTAAAGGATTGAAATATTTCCTATATCAGTATAATCAATAAATAGAATCTGTCCAGCTCTATTTTATTTTAGTACAGGTGGCTTAAATTGCAAAAACATAGATTCAAAGAATCATAAAATCATAAACTACTAATATTAGATGGAATTATAATTCATCCAATTGAGCCATCTACAAAAAAAAATATATACCTCCACATAGACCTTCACAGTCTTATAAAATTTTATAAATATATAAATGAAAAAAAATGTAAAATCAGAAAAAAGGCTCTTGGAATCATTTGACCCAAATCTATAGTTATAACTAACATTTTTCTTTTAAGCATTTTCTTTCAAATACAAAACCCAGCATTATATCAGTTTGTTGTTTTGTTGTAGAGGAAGGGCATTTATTGGTTTTCTTTTGCTTCAGGAGGAGGGAAGGAGACAGAAACAATGGGACACATACCAAAAGGGCAGAATTTTCAGGTTTCTGGGGGTAATTCTACACTTCACAAAACAGGGCTCTCCAATCTTAAATTGGGATAAAGAGAAGGAGTTTAGTTAAAGAAACTTTTTATTTTAATGAATTATTCATACTACCTTGTTACCAGGTTCAGTGGGAATTATTTTTCAGGTATAACTTGGAGTAGATGGCTTCTGCACTCCCTTTTGGCTTTGAAAGTCTTGTTTTTGTGCTCCCAAATGATTTGTTAGCACAATCTAAGCTTCAAACCCTGGGGCAAAGCCCTGATCACTCCACCCTAGTTGTAGCTCTTTTTAATTCTCATGAGAAAATAAGTCCCAGAGAAGCTAAATAACATATACAAAGTCACATAAATAGTTAGTGTAAATCTAGATTATAAACCTGGTTTTCTTACTGAGTCCAAGATTATAGAAATAAGTTTTATTTTCTAGGGTTTGCTTATACTGCTTGGTTTTATATTTTTTACAGGATAAAAATAGCATCAATCATGGTACAAACATGGCATGTTGTATAAAGAAAGAACTAAAGTGGTTGCAATGTCGAATCCATGAATTAATGATAAAGGTTTAATCATGTTTATTATTGCTCATTAATAATTAGTAAAAAATTATTAACAACAGTATTTAATTAATGTATTTATTTAATATATGTACAGCTATTTACACTGCCTAACAGATGTGAAATACTCATGGAAGATGAGGACAGACTGAGATTAAGAACAGATGGGCTCCTTAGGGGTCACAGTTGAACCCCTTTCAATATGATAAAAAGAAAGTTGGAGCAAAGAAGCTCATCTAGATTGCCAAACTTTCCAGGATTAATTAAAACTCCCCCTTACTGCAATAGCCATTCAGCTGTCAGTCTAAATATCAGGTTGAAGACAATGGAAGGAAGTTAGTTTTGCAGTAGAGGAAACCACTTACCAAACTTTGAACAGAACCTAATTATGATTATTTGGTGAGGTTATTAAAGGAACAAGAAAGATGTGCTACAAGCATGAAATGATGCTGGAATGAATTCTGACATTCGAAAGTAATAGCTCTTCACTAAAGGTTCAATGGGATTGCTGCTAAGTGGGTTAGTATTTGTCTGGTGTAAATAAAGAAGTTTTTGGAAAGTGACCTATCTTTAGCTGAAATTGGTTGATAGCTTAGAAGGAAAGGAAAGGAAGGAAAGAAGCTTTATTAGGTATCTGTTATGTACCAAAGACTATTATAGATGCTTCACAAATATTACCTTATTTGATCTTCACAACAACTTTAGAAGACAGAGACTTCAATAAAGGTAGAAATTAAGTGATTTGCCAAACATCACACAGTTAGTAAGCTCTGAAGTCAAGGCTTCATTCATTGTATTACCTATCCATTTCTGAGTATAGACAGTGTAGGGGTCTCTAGTCAATAATTAAGGAAGAATTATCTCTTCACCATTAAGACATACTTTAAATGGTGCCCTTGGGGCCTTCAAACCTGGAAGAAAGGTGAAAAATACTTATTACTTTTGGAGCCATTCTAATAAGTAAGAATTTTTAATCTAGAACTCATGAAGTTGAAAGAATTCATAGGAAACAACACATTGTCAAATAAATCCATGATCAAAAAAGAAAAGAAAAGAAAAAATTAGGAGACTCTGTAAAAGAAGAGCCATCATCTAGTTTACATTCAACAAGGGGAACATCTAAGAGGTACTAAGAATACCATCAAAGTAGGAAAATTCTGTTTTTTCACTACTATATATTGAAGAATCTGATGCATTATATCCATCTTGTTCTGCTCTCCTGGGCAACTTTCCTCAATGAAAACATCCATTAGTTTTCTTTACTTCTATTTAAAAATCAACTCTCTCATTCTTACATAGCTTTTATTTAGTAGGAGGAGAAGAAAAAGAAGGAGGAGGAAGAAGAGGAAGAGGAAGAGGAAGAGGAAAAAATCACTTCTAATTAAAAAAAATATATGGATAGGTCTCTTTCAGGCTGATTATTTGTTAGTTTCATTTCAAATGAAATATTTGTTGGACACAAAGTTATTAAAGAATGTTTACTTAGCTATAATATAGAAAGAATATTAAAACATTTAACTTGGGTAAGTGTGACCTACCCACTTCCTTGAATTAATATGTGAAAGAATATGATTTTCCCATTGCCTAGGAATACGTATCAAGTCTAAAGATTCTTGTTCAAGGCATTTTTATGCCTTTACATGACTAGGAAGCCACATCAATACTTCTAGAGATCACCATAGAGCTGGGTCAGAAAAAGAATACTTTGAACCCCTGGTCAATTAATCTTTAGGACAGATTGGTTTCCTTTTAAAGAAACAGCTGTCTAAACCATATGAAAAGGAACCTAGGTGATCTTATAACAATTAAATGAAAAATGTATCTACATTAATAATTATCTTAGAGATCATTTGTTGCAATCTGATCATTTTGTAGATAAGGAAACTGAAACCCATAGTCTTTTAGTGACTTCATGATGTATCTAGAGTCAGAGAGATTGTCTTGCCCCAAAGAAATGCCAAGTTATATGAAGAAGAGAATTTTTAGCACTAAAAATGTGTATTCTCTATTGTGTTAGTAGAAAGCACTAAAATCTTTGAATAATATTAGAGTCCCTCATCACACTCAGCAATTGTGTTGTGCTTTAGGTCATCGTTTATTGCACTTACTCCCAATGCCAAATCTGTTCTTTTCTTACCGTCAAAACTCAAATAGCTTTGAATCTTAGTGACCTACTAAAAAGTGCTAGCTACCCAAAATATGACTGCTAACATTTATACATTGACTTTAAAGTTCCGAACTGTTTTACATACATTATCCCACTTTGGGCTATATTAACACCTAAATGTTGCTAGTACAAAGACATTAAAAGAGATTGGATTTTTTATTAATTGCTTAATCTATATGTTAAAGAAATAATTGATGTTTTAGTTTTGACCTAATGGATACTCTCCCTGGAAACAAGCTGCTAGGATAAAATTGTAATGAATTTCAGAGCTCAGCTTTGGTGTCATCTCCATCATAAAACTTTACCTGATAAGTCTTTTGTTATAGTTCATCCTCCTTTGTTTATCTTGAACTATTCTTTTTGTGTATAAATGTACTTTCAAATAGAATATAAGTTCCTTCATTACAATGCACTTTTCTTTTTGTCTCTGCAGAAATTATCATAGACCTTAGAACCATTGAATTATACATCTCAATGGAGAACTTTCATATCTGGTAAGGAGGTTTGGGAAAATGCTTTTAAGTTAAATTAGGGGAAATAAACAATGTGTATGACTTGACAGATGTTAAATATTTAAAAAAAATAAATTTGAGGTTAATATACCATCTTTCATCTCATTCTCCACCAAATTTCCAGAAAAATTAGACAGTATTTGCTACTTCCATATTACTTCCTCACCTCTCTCTTATTCTTCAACCCCTTATAATGTCTTCTTTTCCTTATGCTTTTAGCTCCCTCAATTTCATTTTGTGCTTGTCATGCCTCCTTTACCATGAAATTCAGTACCATCTTTTATCTCTTATTTGCAGTTCCATATTTTAAACTGTCTGCCTGCATCATATCGCCAGTCCTATCAGTATCTCAAACTTAACAAAGTAAAATATGGATTCCTCATTTTTCCCTAAAATCTTCCATCTCCCTAACTTCTCAATTTCTTTTGATTCTAAAATCAGCTAAGGCTCATGCTCTTGCAAGAAATGGTGATTTTTCATTGTTGGTGTCTGTATGCAATCTAAGATCAAATCCAGTTGAATATGTCTTGGCAATATCTATCACATCTTTCATTACTTTACTTACCCTCCTTCAAATTATTTTTTTCCCAAAATATTGTGCAAGAGTTTCTTCAGTGGTCTTCCTTCTTAATGTCTAACTCTCTCAAAGTCATTCTTCATGTTTCTGAGTAAACAATCTTCTAACAATATTATGATTATACAGCAGCCAGATGGTGCAGTGAATAGAGTACCAGCTCTAAAGTCAGGAGAATCTGAGTTCAAATCTGGCCTCTTAACTGTGAGACCCTGGGCAAGTCATTTACCCACAATTGCCTCAAATAATAATAATAATAATAATAATAATAATAATAATAATAATAATAATAATAATAATAATAAAGAATATTATGATTATGTCTTTCTTCTACTGAAAAGAAAAAGCTTTAAAATTTCTCATCATTTCTTAAATATAGTACAGATTCCTAATTCTGGTAGCTCCAACATACATGTCCAATCACTTCTACTTTGTTTTATATGTTCATTATTTTAATCACATTTGAGAACTTTCCATATCCTGTTCTTGTGCCCCCTCTCATTTCCCTGCCTTTTGAAAAAACCTTTCCCACTTCCTGAAATTTATCTTGAATGAATAAATATAGATGAGTGAGTGAATAAATGAATGAATGAAAAACAAAGATTAAGAGCTTGCTATGTGCTAAGCCCTGGGAATTAAATGACTGTTGCAGAAAATTTTCAGATGAAGAAATTGAAACTATGTTTAATCATATCAAAAGGTACTCTAAATCACTATGGATCAGATAAATGCAAATTAAGACAATTCTGAGATACCACTACACACCTCTCAGATTGGCTAAGATGACAGGAAAAGATAATGATAAATGTTGGAGGGGATGTGAGAAAACTGGGACACTAATACATTGTTGGTGGAACTGTGAATAGATCTAACTATTCTGGAGAGCAGTTTGGAACTATGCTCAAAAATTTATCAAACTGTGCATACCCTTTGATCCACAGTGCTTCTAATTGGGCTTATATCCCAGAGATATCTTAAAGAAGGGAAAGGGCAAAAATGTTTGTGGCAGCCCTTTTGTAGTGGCAAGAAACTGGAAACTGAATAGATACCCATCAATTGGAGAATGCCTGAATAGGTTATGGTGTATGAACGTTATGGAATATTATTGTTCTGTAAGAAACGACCAGTAAGATGATTACAGGGAGTTCTGAAGGGACTTATATGAACTGATGCTAAATGAAATGAACAGAACCAGGAGATCATTATATATGGCAAAAAGAAGATTATACAATGATCAATTCTGATGGGCATGGCTCTTTCCAACTATGAGATGATTCAAACCAGTTCCATTGTTCAGTGATGAAGAGAGCCATCTACATCCAGAGAGAGAATTGTGGGAACTGAATGTGGTTCAAAACATAGCATTTTCCCTCTTCCCTCTTTTCATTGTTGCTTTCTTGCATTTTATTTTGCTTTTTTTACTGATTCTATTTGATTTTTCTTGTGCAGCACAATAATTGTATAAATATGTATGCATACACTAGATTTAACATATATTTCTACCATGTTTAATGTATATTGGACTACTTGCCATCTAGGAAAGGGCATGGGGTAAGGGAGGGAAAATTGCAACACAAAGTTTGGAAGAAGTAAGGGTGAAGAACTGTCCATACATATGTTTTGAAAAATAAAAAGCTTTAATTTAAAAATGGCTATTGCCTTACCTGACTAGGGACACATGTACAAATATGCATACTAGTCACCGTCCTCAAGTAGCTCATATTTTAATTAGGGAATGTACCATAACAACGAAAGTTGGAAAGTCAAAAATGTTGGATATCTGTTATTCAACATGAATGTGAATCTCTGATATATTCAGAGAAAGTTAATTTAATTTTTGGCTGACCTCTTCTACTAACCCTAGCTGCAAAGATAACAAATATTTCAAGCTTCAATTGCAAACAGAGTAAATAATTCAAGAGTAGAAATTTAGCTATGTTTAAAAAAAAGATAAAATGGTATATCTTCTATAGGATGCATAGTACTTTATAAGACTAGAAAGATCCTCAAGACACATAATCTGATGCATGCATTTATGATCACATTTGGAAAAGTGTCTAAGCACTTTTCTCTGCTTAAATAATTGTGTGAGAGTTCTAGGCTTGATGCGGTACTCAGATTTTGAAGGGATATAAAAAGCAGTTGCAAGGAAGGGATAGAGTTCTTTTAAAATTTGCATGGGGGAAAAATAAAATAAAATAAAATTTGCATGGGTAACTACCATCAGAACTGAGGACACACAGCTTTGAGAAAAACTAGTGTTATGGAGATGGAGTCACATCTGATTTTCATTCTATACTTTTGATTAATGTCCTCATATCTCTCAATGAAACTAAGAAATGTATAATTGATGTGATTGTAGTCCAAGACTCATTGATGCCTATAACGGAACCTGGTTACCCTCTGGGACAAATTCAACAGCTAATTTGTTTCATTTCATCAAATAGTAGTAAGCAATATAACCTAGAAAATACTGTCTAAAGATAACTATGTCAAATCTGTAATCCCCATTAGGACTGGACATATACTACTTGCATAATTCAAAAAACACATTTAAAGTTGAATATTACTGAGATAATTGTAGAGGAAGAGAAAGTGGTCTAGATAGTCTTTGGGAAATTGTACAGTGTTTTTAATGACCCCAGTCTTCAACCTGAAACAAAAGGTCTCTCTTCTTATCTTTACATAAATTGTTGTTGACATGTTGCAATAAAAATCAGCCAGTGAGCTCCTTGAGGGCAGGGAATAATTTTTTTTTTTCTTTACAGCCTTAGCCTGGAACATGGTGCCTGGAACAGAACAGACAATCAATAAATATTTCTTGACTTGACATTGATATACTCTGAAGGACACTGTATGGCCACAGATCATGGCTAACACAGTATATAAGGCATTAATCTTACTTTTTACCTAAAGGACAATGGGAAGGCACAAGGAGATCTATGGCCACTGAAATAATAGGATACTTAGGATAAATAACATAAAGGTTTATCGTTAGATAAATGTATGACCAGAAAAGGAGTTCAGGTAGGAATAAGTATAGGCAATCTACATGCTCCATTAGTATCCATCCCATGTTTAGAGTTATAGAATAAGATCCCTAGAATATTAGATTGATCTCTTGTAGAGGATTTATGGACAGGCAAAGACAAAAATCAAATTTCATATGACATACCTGGTTTATTATTTGTATTGTTGTAGAATGTACTCACATGTATAATTTCACAGGTCCATCAGAGTATGCAAGTATATTTGGGAAAAGAAAGAAAATCTATCACAACTACCTTCTTTTCTGTTGCTGTAAGCTTTTAGATTTTTTAGTTTTGTTTTGTTTAGTTTTTTTTTCATAAGTACTCTGACAGTGCATAGAAATCCTGATAAAGCATTCAGTTGTTTCAATCCTAGATAGTTGCTTTCAAGTAAATTTAAAATCAGTTTCCTTCTTGTCAACTATAAATCAGCCACACAAAGACCTTTAGCTTAGAATTAGAATTCATCCATTCTCCACAATGAAAATAAGGTATATCAGGCTCATCCTTTTTTTTCATGGTAATCTTGAGGGATTTTTATCTAGGCATGTGTTAGCATTGTAAGATGAATGAAGGGTGGCAGAAAGTAAAAGCTTTGATTTTCTTTTAGTTCCAGTACAAAGGGTCCCCAGGCATTTTCATTAATAACAAGGTGTTTGGTTTTTAATCTTCTATAAGTTGCAAATCTATTTTTCTTTTTCTATTTATTCCCCCTCTCCTCTTCTATGCTATGATAGAATGATATTATTTCCAATCTTTAGTTGGAGGATGGGGATGATAGGTGGGAAAATATAGGTTTTAGATTTTTAAAAACCAGAAACAGAGACTGAAAAATTAACCTGACAATAGGTTGTGTGCACAATATGATTTGTTGAGTCAAAGCAATTATTTAATAGGTTATTAATCATAAGTGACAGATAAAGTAATGGGATGCTGTCTTCTAAAGAAAATGCCATTGGATCATATTAAAACTTTATTCACAGATATAACAAAATCCAATTTCTTCATGACCTGCTAATTAAGAATTTGTGATAATTCATACTGTATAAAATTTAAGACTTCACTAGAAATTGGGGTATTGACTTTCAAGAATCAAATAATTTTTGTATATAGTAACAGGACACTGGCTCATGTAATGTCCTTCGACATACTGTCCTTTCTCCTATCAACCAATCAAAAATCCTATTTATTTATATCGTCTTTCAATACACTGAAGGCAAGTTTCTTTCCTATTGATATTCAGACTCCCTTACCCTAATGTAAATCCCCTTCTATGATTTCTGACAATATTCATTTTTTCTGCTATATGATACGTACTGTATTATATTGTTAGTCATCTACTAGACAATTTACTAGACAATCTCCTCTTTTTGTTCAAATCTAATACTTCAACTAATTTGTGAACTTACTCATTAGATTATTCTTTTCATTGTAGATTTCTATTGTCTGCCCACTCTTTATAATTCTCATTTTTGTCTTCCCAAAGTTCTCTTTACATCTTGAGGATACCAATGGAGTTTATTGTCTGTCCACTGACTACCACTTGTTTTCTCTGTTTTGTTTTTGTTTTGTTTTGTTTTGTTTTTATATAAAAAACAGCTATGTGATAGTCACAAAGATATCTTGAGGGAAAAAAGATTATTTCCATGTGGCATTTTAAGTATTATTGAAGGCTTGTGTTATTACACCATAGCATTGTGGCACATATCCCTTCTCCAATTTTAGCTCTTAGTGAGTCTTCCCTTCTAACAAACCAACTGATAACATCATCTATGTTCTCATATACAACATTCTGCATATTTAATTTTGCTTCTCTCAAATGGAACCAAAGTTGTATGTTTATTCACATGTAATCTGGAGCCAATTTTGGTCATTATAATTTTATAGATTTCAGACTATTTTTTTTCCAATCAAATTAATCATTGTAGTCATTGTGTTTATGAATTTGTGGGTTTATGTTTTCTGGTTCTAATTAGTCCACTTATATCAATTCATACAAATCTCCTCTTTTATTCTTTCTTGAAATATTACAATTGTCCCGTAATGTATCTGCCTCCAGACCATGCCTTCTCTCTCTTTTAGCCTTTACACTATACCACTGTCAAATCAATATTTGTCCTTGTACTATACTTACTATTCATTTGATGCTCATCTAATCTTAATTCTTTTTGTTGTTTTCTATATAAGCTATGAATAACAGGGAGCAGCATTACTTAGGGCTTTGGTCAGGTCTCAACTTATCCCTTCGGCCATTTTTATACTTAAACCCCTTCATATAACTACAACATAGCTATACTGAACTACCCTCCATTCTTTATTCACATTCTGCTCAGTCTCAATTTGCCATGCCTGGAATGGATTCACTTAAACTTCAATCTCTTCTACAATGAAGGCCTCCAGGTTCAGGATCTATGTAAACCTATGTTTAATAAAGTCTTTCCTCCTTCAAGGCTCAACTAAAATACTGCCTACTCAATGAAATCCTTATCTTTTCTCCTTCACCCTCACATACATGCAGTAGGAGAGTCATGATACCTTTTAAGATACCTCACAGCACTTTGGTTAGACTTGTCCTTTATACATCTGGCTTTTTTCCTTACAAAAATGCATTACATATTTGTATATATCTTCCACAGTTCTGATATATGTTAATAATATCTCTATTAATATCTAGAGGTATGATATATTGATATGTTTTATACTTATATATTTGATATGTGTTCCATATTTCTATGCATAAATTTAATGCTTATTACCAAAATGGATATAAAATCTTAGTCTCAAATCTCACTCTGACAAAAATCTTTTTAAAGAACAAAAAGAATGCTTCTATTCTAAATCCACAGTTCTGATATTTTATAAAATCACTGACCCCTTGTTCATTTTCTTCATCATGCCTTCCTTAGATCAAGATCTTAAGATTTCCCTTGTACATATTCTATCGCCTTTTATAAAATTCTCCTTTAGGTGAGTTTCAAAAACTTGTTCTTCAAGTAAAAATGTTGCATAATATTCCTCAATTCTAAAATTCTTAGTTCAAAAATATTCTAAGCATTTCTCAATATGATGGCAGTAAATCAATTTCAAATAATTCATTTACATATAAGGAATAAGAGAGATTTCATATAATATTGTTTCCAAGAAAGAATGGAACAATTCAAAATTTTATTTCCCCTTTTACATGAAGGGGATAGAGTGAAAATAGTATACTAGGAATGAAAAGAAGATGGACTAAATTATGAAAATTTCTCCTCCAATTTAGGACAGGCTTTACTCTAACCACATGGCTATTGAATCAGTCCATTAATGGATAATTTTGAGAACTTACTTTATGCTTTGGTCTATTTCCCCAATTGAAATTTGTTTTAAAAAGTAAATATAAAAAATGTAAATAAAAGATTAAAGAATTGATTTAACTACATGAATTATAAAGTCCCTACCAGCCATAATTTTCAATGTTTATAAAGAAAATAATATAAAATACTATATTCTAAAAGTAACTAAAACTCAAAGAAAAGAAAGTTCCACACTGCTATACTTAAAGACAATATTTCATGGCATGAACAACAGTGCCTTGTAATCTGAGTAAATTTTTCATGGGTGATTTTTGTTTTGTATTATATCAATGTCATTTCTCAGCAATTCTCCTACCCCTTCTACCTCTAATGGAATTTTCTCTTGTAAGAAAAAAAACAAATTTAAGCAAAATTAATCAACACATTGGCCATATGAAAAAACTTAGGGCTTATTTCATATTTTTCTTCCACTGTGCAGTTAGTTAGGTGGCATTCTGGATAGAGCACCAGGAATAAAGTGAGGAAAACCTGAGTTCATATTCTATTTAAAATCTTACTAACCATGTGACCATGGACAAATCACAATGCTATTTCAATCAAGAATATCAAGGGGATTAATGGGGAAAAATGCAAAAGTACCAGATCTAAACTATATTATAAAGCAGCAATCATCAAAATTATTTGGTACTGGCTAAGCTAAGAAATAGATTCACACTTCAGTGGAATAGGTTAGATACACATGACACAATAATCAAAACCTAGAGTAATTATACCAGTTTAGTATTTGATAAACCCCAAAACTCAAGCTTGTGGGATAAGAACTAACTAATTTGACGAAAATTTCTGGAAAACCAGAAAATAATGTCAGAAACTCAGCATAGACTTGCATCTCACACCCCATACCAAAATAAGATTAAAATGGGTACATGATTTGAGCAAAAAGAGTAGACCAATAAGCAAATTAGGAGAGCAAAAGATAATTTACCTCTCAGATCTTTAGAGAAGGGAGGAATTTATGACTAAAGAAAAACTAGAGGACATTATGAAATGCAAAATGGATAACTTTGAATACATTAAATTAAAAAGGGGTTGCACAGACAAAATTAATAGAAACAACATTAAAAGGGAAGTACAAGGCTGATAACATTGTTTGCAACCAATGTTTCTGATAAAAATTTAATTTCTAAAAATTTCTAAAAATACTGTGTCAAATTTACAAGAATACAAGTCATTCCCCAATTTATTATAATAAAAGATTATGAATAGATAATTTCCAGATTACAAAATAAAAACCACCTATAGTCATATAAAAAAATACTCTCAATCACTACTAACTAGAGAAATGCAAATTAAAACAACTTTGCAGTACCAATTCATACCTCTCAGATTGGCTAAGATGACAGGAAAAAATAATGATAAATGTTGGAAGGCAGGTAGGAAAACTGGGACACATGCATTGTTAGTGGAATTGTGAAATGATCTAATCATTCTGAAGAGTAATTTGGAATTATACCCAAAGGGCTATAAAATTGTATGTATCCTTTGACTCAGCATTGCCACTACTGAGTCTCTATCCTAAAGAAATTATTAAGGAGGGAAAAGGACCACATGTACAAAAGTGTCTGTTGCAGCTCTTTTTGTGGTGACAAAGAATTGGAAAATGAGTAAATACCCATCAATTACAGAATAGCTGAACAAATTGTAGTACATGCAGATAATGGAATATTATTGTTCTATAAAAAATAATGAATAAGCTGATTTATAAAAGGCCTGGAAAGATTTATTCAAACTGCTACTGAGTAAGCAAAATCAAGAATACTTTGTACACAATAGTGACAAAAATGTGTAATGATCAGCTATGAAAGATTTGCTTCTTCTCAGTAGTTCAGTGATTCAAGGCAATTCCAATAGACTTTGGATAGAAAATGCCATCTGCATCCATAAAAACAACTATGGGTATTGGACATAAATTAACACAGGCTAAAAAAACCAAAACAAACAAACAACACACGCACACACACACACACACACACACAAACATATATATACATAAAAAAGAAAACAAATGTGTATAAACCTTTTTACATGTAACTTAGGAAAACAAATATATTAAATTAAAATGAAAGAGGAAAAAAATCATATTTGCTTCAGTTTCCTCATCTGTAAATGATCTGGAGAAGGAAATGGCAAACCATTCAAGTAACTTTGCCAAGATAACCCCAAATGAGTCTTGAAGAGTTGGGCAAGACTGAATAATAATAACATTCCTGCTAAACAGCAGCAAGCTAGCTTCTCTGAAGTCATGATTGATCATTACATTGATCAGAATTCAGAGAGCTTTCAATGTTACTTTCCTTTGTATACAGTTTTCGAAGACTTATTGATTTTTTTTCTTTTAAACCCATTTTATTGATTATTTTTGTTCCTAAATCATGATAATTCTTGGGGAAAAGACTATCCTATAAAATCTCTCCTCATTCTATATTAAATCCTGCTCTGTAACAAAGAAAACTAACCAAGTAAATTTTTTTTTATATATAGTGAACACATCTGTTTACAGAACTGTGTATTCCAATATTCTTCCTCTTTTCTGACATGAGTAAAGAAGTATTTTCTTGTCTTTTCCTGGGATTCTTCATTAGTAAACTTGTCATAGATCTTCTTTGGGGTCAAATTGGGTCATTAAAATTTATTTTTTTTTTATTTGTTAGTTTTTAAGTTTGTGTTTTACGTCTACAAAATTTTTATTAAAATTTACATAAAGCCTTTATTTATTACTTCTTTACTCACCTCCTCCAACAATATTTTAAATTATGATTTATTAGATAGATATTTAGAAACCTACTGCCTTTTCATAATCATTACTTTCCTTTCTAAATTATTCACAAAACAATCATTTGATGATTCATTACTAACTTTGATGGATGTAGGGCAGTTGAGCAGTGGAAATACAATGCAACACTCCCTGGGAATAGTTCTAACAATTTTTCTCCCCAACTTTGATGTTGTCTAAAGGTATTAGAAAAAAGAAGGAAGATCTAGGGCCTCTGGATTTTTTTTTAATATGTGTTATCTATTGTATTTATAGAGATGATTATGTTGAATAAAAAGAATGAGACCTCATCATCATGGAGTAATGCAACTTTAAATAAGATGATATTTCACAGTGGCTTTCTTAGATTTAATTATGTATTTGTGTGAAAAGCATTATGGAATAGTTGATTGAATTCTGGACTTGGAAACAAGATTTTGTTGTTTAGTAATTTTTCAGTTGTTATCTGACACTTCATGACCTCATTTGAGATTTTCTTGGCAAAAATGCTAGGTAGGTTGCTATTTCTTTCTCTAGCTCATTTTACAGAAGTGAAAACAGGCAGACAAGACTGAGTGATTTGCCCAGAGTCACATGGCTGAGTGTCTGAGGTCAGATTTGAACTCAGGAAGATGAATCTCCCTGACTCCAGGCCTAGCACTCTGCCCACTGCATCACCTAGTTAAATACCTGAATTAAAATCCTTGGGGGAAGGAGAGGCAGAGAAGCTAAAATGATGGCGTAAAGGCAGGAACTCACCAACCTCTCCCCTAAACCACTCCAAACTCCTTTAAATAATGACTCTAAACACATTTTAGAACATCACAACACCCCAAAAGATGTAGAACATTTTCTAGGATAAGATAACTTAGAAGCTTAGCAGAAAAGATCTGTGACAACAGTTGCAATCCCAGCACAGGCCCAGCCCCAGCCCTGGCCTGGTCCCTAGCATCAGCAGGGTGGGACTTCTGAATCAGCAGCAATGCTGGAGGCTTCCCTAGCCCTGGGGATACTAGGAAAGATCAGAAGGTCAGCAGAGAGGGTCTGTGGCAGCAGGATGGGAGTCTAGTGTGAAGTGCCAGTCCAGGCTGTGACAACACAACCCTGTTTAGCACAGCCCCAGTCTTGACCAGCACATTGGATCTTACTAATGAAGTCTTGAAGAGTTGGAGAAGATTGAATAATAATAACAATCCTACTAATCCTCCACTTTGGAGCTACCTACAGCTCCAGGGCAGAAAAAAAAGTGCTTGTGGTCAGATTCCTAGAAGCATCTTTGAAAACAGAAGCACAAAATCCATGAAGCTTGGGACACTGCACCCACCACCCTGGAAACAGAGCCCTACTTTAACAAAGAGTTAAAAGCAGAGTAACAGGCTATGAAATCAAGCAGGAAACTAAAAAAAGTTTCTGACCAGTGAAAGTTATAGTGACAATGTTATGCCACAGTCTTCTTGAGCTACTCTACCTCAGTTTCCCTGCACTAGTTTTCTCTTATTGTCCTGACTGAGTTTCCCTGAATTGTTCTATCTCAGTTTCCTTAACTGTTCTGCCTCAGTCCCCTTAAGTTGTAAAAACCCCCTGGTTCATTAAGACTGAGGACCATTTGCTCTAAGGTTATAAATTGTCAATGGGAGATGAGGAGCAGATCAGACATCCTGGCTCCTAGCTCCCTCTGCCTTCAAAGAATTTGTGAATGTCCCTCTAAAAAGATAAGATCATGGGGGGGGGGGGGGGAACTTCAATTGACATCCTTCCTTCTTTTTATTCAAATATCCTGACTCTGGTTTTCAGTAAGATTTTATTGCTCTTCCCATCCTGACAGAACCAAAAGGTTCTGTAAGAACTTTTCCCACTCTTGTTCTTTGTTTGAAAGCTATAAAAGGGTTTGTCATTCCCCCATTCGTCACTGGATACTTTGAGACAAGAGTCCTGTCCAGTCAATTAACCTCTCCAATTAATAAAATATTAAAAACTCTCGAATCTCTATCTTGCCTCAGTTTCTCCAGCATTACAGCAAGGGGCATTAATACACATCCTTAAAAAATGATAACAAAGTCAAAGCTCCTACATCCAAAGACTCCAACAAAAATAAGAATTGAATTCAGGCCATGGAATAACTCAAAAGGGATTTTGAAAATCAAATAATAGAGATAGAGGAAATTTTAGGGAAAAAAAACTGAGGGTGGTACAAAAAGAAATTAAAAAGAAAAACTGCAGGGGAGAAGAATGTCTTAAAAAGCAAAATCTCATTAAGGAAAATAATTTTAAAAAATAGAATTGAACAAATGGAAGCTAATGACTTTAATAGAAATCAAGATATAATAAAATAAAAATGAAAATAAGAAAAAATAGAAAACAATATGAAATATCTCAGTGGAAGAACAACTGACCTGGAAAACAGACCCAAGAAAGATAATTTAGAAATTAATAATAATCCTAGAAATTACTGATCTAACTGAAAGTCATGATCAAAAAAAAAAGAGCCTAGATATTATCTTTCAAGAAATTATCAAGGAAAACTGTACTGATATTCTAGAACCAGAAAAAGAAGGGGAATGGGATATGGGAAGGAGGGGAGGGTGATAAAAGAGTACATATCAGAGGAGGAAATAGTATGTACCAAAGAAGAAAAAGAATAAAATAAATGGAGGGGGGAATACAATTAGCAATAGTAATTGTAAAAATAATTTTGAAGCAAGTTTCTCTAATATGGCCTAATTTTTTCCAAACATAAAAAGAACTTAGTCAAATTTATAAAAAGGAAGAGTGATGCCCTACTTGATAAATGATCAAAAGTTATGATCTTTGCCCAAAGGGCTATATATTCATGCATATCCTTTGACCTAACAACACTTCTATTAGTTATGAATACCAAAAGAGATTTTTAAAAAAAGAGAAAAATTACTTAAATGTACAAAAAATATTCATAGCAACTCTCTTCTCAAGGCAAAATATTGGAAATTGAGGGGATGTCCATCAATTAGGAAATGTCTCAATAAACTGGTAAGCTTTTGGGATGGGATATTATTATTTTATGGAAAATGATGAGCAGCATGCTCCCAGAAAAAACAACAACAACAACCTGGAAAGTCCTCCAAGAACTCAAGCAAAGTGAAATGTACTGTATCCAAAGTAATAGCAATGTTATAGGATAACAGGCTGTAAATGATTTTGCTATTCTCAGTAGTGCAATCATCCACAACTACTCTGAGGGACTTATGATGAAAAGTCCTATCTATACCCAGAGAAGGCCTGAATACATTGAATAGAAGCATTCTCCCTCTCTCCCCCCCCTCTCTCTCTCTGTACATAAAATAATTTTTGTTTCAATTTTATTTATTATTTATTATTTATTTTTTATTTATTTTTTATTTATATTTATTATTATAATTTATTAACTATAATAAATTATTAATATTTATAAAACTTAAGTTTAAAATGATATGTATCTATATATATATAATTTTCACTTAATTTTTCTTGAGGCTTTTTATTTTCATTAGAGAGGGAGATCTATTTTTTTCACACTTTACTTTTATGGAAATGTTTTGCATAACTTCACATGTGGTTTCTTAATTGTGAGATAAAGAAGAGAACCTAGAATTCAAGAATTTTAAAAACAAATATAAAAATTGTTTTGAATGTAGCTGGGGGAAAATATTAAATAGATAAAATAAAAAATAAAAACCTTCTTAGTAAGAAGAATGTTTTCTATGAAAGAAATAAGGCATAAGCGGGCCAGGAGACTATGAGATCCTGGTCTTGTGCAACTGGTGATTCAGTACACTTCTCAGGAGCTTTATGAAGTAAGCTATCCTCTGAAGACAGGCCCTGACAGAAGACACAGGAAAGACCACCTTGATTTATTGGCTCTCCTATAGAGATAAGAACAAATGCTAAAAACCTGTCTGCCCTTTCAATGATGCTCTGGCTATTTGAGAGAAGACCTTGAGGAAGGACCATCTAGCTGTGGCAGCTACCTCAAACAACCTGACAATTCTATATAAAAAAGGAGAGTCCTTGTAATTGGTTGTAGAGATTCAAGAGAAAGTGCTGGTCAAATCCTGCTTGAATGTGGGTCAAGCAGCTGATTCACTGGGCCTTGCTGTGTCAGAATGAAGGAGGAGCTGAAACAACTCTGTGGTCCCAAAGAATTGACTGGGTGCCAATGACCCCTGTATGGTCAAAGCCAAGACTCCAAAACTCTACCTAGGGATTTTCTGACTCATGTTTGTGACAAAGGGTTTGGCTCAGTCATTGGAGACAAAAAGCAAATTTGTATGCACAGTGAAGAAAAAGAAAATGAGAATGAGCCCCATGACACTACCCTGTAGAGAATATGGCAGCTGGTATGACTTTAAAGTGGATAGCCCTACTGTGAACAATAAAGCCTATGGGCACTCTACCAACTACAAGGGAAGATGGAGAAGACTGATACCCTGGAGGACTGTTTCAGTTATGGAATATTATTGTTCCATAAGAAGTCATCAGAAGGATGATTTCAGAAAGGCCCGAAGAGGTTTACATGAACTGATGCTAAGTAGAATGAACAAAACCAGGAGATTATTATACATGGTAACAGCAAGATTATATAATGATCAATTTTGATGGATGTGGCTCTTGTCAACAAAGAGATGATTCAGGCCAGTTCCAATGATTTTGTGATGAAGAGAGCCATCTGCACCCACAGAGAGGACAGTGGGAACTGAATGTGGACCACAACAGAGTATTTTCACTCTTTTTGCTGCCATTTACTTGAAATTTGTTTTCTTTCTCATTTTTTTTTCCATTTTGATCTGATTTTTCTTGTGCAGCATGATATTTGTGGAAATATGTATAGAAAAATTTCACGTTTAATATATATTGAATTACTTGTCTTTTAGGGGAGAGAGTGGGGGGAAGAGAGGAAAAAAATAGAACACAAGGTTTTGTAAGGGTGAATGTTGAAAATTATCCATGTAACATATTTTGAAAATAAAAAGCCTTAATTAAAAACAAAAGAAAACAGGGAGTGAATGTTGCAAGGCAAATCAAGGTGGTAGAGCCACTGAAAGATGGCAGAGGGAGAGATGATAGTAAAAGCATTTGAAAAGGAGGTGGAAGAGCTAGATCTGCAGCTGAGCTGGAGTCCAAAGATTGGTTTGGGGAAGACCATTGTTTCCTTAGAAAAAGCTACTCCTTTGGGAAACACTGAGAGGCCCGAGACATAGCAGAGAAATGCTAGTGAAGAAATTTGTAGAGTAAGGAGTGAAGGCAATGAAATGTTAGGGAATAAGCTTGAGGGTCAGGAAAGCAAAAGCCCTACAGTCTCAGGCCAGTTCCCTCAGCTTCTTTAACTAAATCACAGAAAAGTTCAGCAGTCTGGCAACACGAGCTCTCCAACATGCTTAGTTCCAGTTCTCTTCATTTCTCCTGAAAAAAGGTCACTTATTGTCATAGAGGAAAGGATGGGGGGGGCATAACCTCAGACATCCTCAGCCTGTCTTCTCCCCATCTCCTGAGCCCTCCCTTCTTGCTTGCTATAATCCACAGGGGAGGAATCAGAGACCTGGGCATCAGTTTTAATCCCTTCCTATTTCAGGCATCCTTCCTCTGAAGGTTGTTTCCTTTAGTACCATCCCCATCATTTTTGTTTAATCTTAGGCCGCCCTCTTTCCTTAACAGCTTAATAGTTCTAGACATATTCCTTTGCCTCAGACCACCCATTCAAAATCTAACCTTGCTTATTTCAAAGCCTAGAAATGTCACGTTGGTGAAGGAGAACAGAGAGGAGCCAAATTTTCCCCTAAGTATTTATACCCCTTTTTCCTTCCTCCCAGTGGAAGGTATGAAGAGTGAAAAACACAGACCTAAAAGCCTCATTAGGGCTCTAGCAGAAATTTCCACATCTTTTCCCCAGTCACTATCACTGGGGGGGGGGGGGTAAAGTCAGTATGACACTACTGCAGAGGTATCACATATGTGTCATGGTTTTGTCTCTGAAAGAATTCAGGCTCAGTCAATCTTCAATGCAAGGAGGCATTTTAATGAGATTTACATACTCAGTGAGCAGGCCAAACTCCCTAAAGGAGTCAGCAGCCCAGCAAAACAAGACAAGGATTTTATGGCATAAATGGAACTGATTACATTTTGAGGTTATAGGAGTCTGCTAAAATGTGGAGGTTCTGAAGCCTTGGTGGAACTGTGCTTGTGTTCACCCAGATTACCTACAGAAAAGTCCACTGGGGGGGGTAATAATGTATTGTAATGTTATTATAATTAACATAGATTTACCCAAGGACAGAAAAGAAGGGGAACTGGTCAGGCACTATGTGGGAGATTTATTGAGATTTGTGGTCCAATGTCTTGTTCTGCATCCTGTTGCGGCTATTTTCTTATTGGTTGATTTCTATGGTATGTCAGATGGTGTGGTCACTAAGACATGCTGACCTGCTTATTGCTATAGTGATTTCTGTGAGATTTGGGGCTGGGAACAACAATTAGAATATCATCATTACCGTCTGTCCATGAGGGTGTCACAGTAGGACTCTGGCCTGGGAAAAAGAGAACAACAACCCTAATAATCTTCCTCCCTTACCCAGACTGCTGCTTCTATACATAGATAAATATGTTATTGGATCTTTCCCACTCTGTTCCCACATCCCTGGTCAGTATCATTGGCTCTAGAGAGATGCACCACTCTTAAGTAAGAGGCAGCCTCTCCATTTGCCCATACTCTGTCTATGACATCTCCTTTACCCTTTCCCTTATTATTTTTTCCAGGGATGACACTCAGGCCTAAATCATTTTTACTGTATGGAAATGCCCATATGTTCTTCTGGAAAAAGAAGAAAAGAAGGAGGAGAAGAAGAAGAAGAAGAAGAAGAAGAAGAAGAAGAAGAAGAAGAAGAAGAAGAAGAAGAAGAAGAAGAAGAAGAAGAAGAAGAAGAAGAAGAAGAAGAAGAAGAAGAAGAAGAAGAAGAAGAAGAAGAAGAAGAGGAAGAAGAGGAGGACGAGGAGGAGGAGGAGGAGGAGGAGGAGGAGGAGGAGGAGGAGGAGGAGAAAAGTGCTGATGATTTGTGTAAGATTAATTTATATTCTGTAACATTGCTAAAGTTTTTGACCGTTCCAACTAGTTTGGGATTGTTTTGTTTTTTTTGTGCTTTTTAAAGTTGATTTTTCTATAATT
This sequence comes from Sminthopsis crassicaudata, assembly GCF_048593235.1. Lineage (NCBI taxonomy): Eukaryota > Metazoa > Chordata > Mammalia > Dasyuromorphia > Dasyuridae > Sminthopsis > Sminthopsis crassicaudata. The sequence continues at coordinate 216,958,169 of NC_133620.1, read as the reverse complement.
CTTTAAATATATTAATCATATTGTTTACAAAATGTAGTTTTAGTGCCTCAATGATTATTCTTGATCTTTCAGTTTATTTTTCTTATCTTATTGCCATTCTAATATAATATTGAATAATAGTGGTGAAAAGGAACATTTTGCTTCACCTCTGTTTTTCTTGGGAAGGTTTCTTCTTTATTCTTATTACAGATAAAACTTGATCTTTATTTGAGATAGATATACTTATCATTTTAAGATAAGCTCAATTTATTCTTATGCTTTCAAATGTTTTTAATAAGAATAGATATGGTATATTGTAAAAATATTTTTGTATCTATTGAGAAAAGCATACTTTTTGTTATTTTGTCATTGAAATGGTTAATTGTGATTATAGTTTTACTAATAATGAATCAATCCTGCATTTCTGGTATAAATCTCACCTCATCATATGATAAGGTCTTTGTGATATATTGCTTAATTTCCTTGCTCGTATTTTATTCAAAACAATTTGCATCAATATTTATCAGGGAAATCGGTCATTAAGCCAGTTCCTACTATTTATTTTTTCAGTTGTTTTTTCAATTTTATTAATCTCTTCTTTGATTGTCATGATTTCTATTTTGGTATTTGAGAATTTTTATTTTGTTTGTTTTTAAAATTGGTTATCTGATTTATTATTCCTTTATTTCAATTTTTATTGATATTATTGAACTTAGAGAGATGAATTTTCCCTTGAGTATTGCTCATCTATAAAATAAGCTGGAGAAGGAAATAGCAAATCACTTTAGCAGCTTTGCCAAGAAAACCTCAAAAGTACTTATTAAGAATTGTATAAAACTTAAAAATTACTAAAATTCCAAAAGTATTATTTTGGCTGCTTCCCACAAATGTTGGTGTGTTGTTTTATCATTGTCATTTTCTTTAATGAAATCATTGTTTCTATGATTAATTCTTATTGTTAGTTTCATTGTATTGTATTATTGTATTGTATTGTCTGAAGAGAGTGCATTTATTTATTTATTTTTGCATTTGGTTTAATGTTTTCATATTTTATTATATGGTCACTTTTTGTGAAAAAGGCTATATACAGCTAAGCTTTTAAAAAAGTACATTCCTTTTTATTCCCTTTCAATTTTCTCTAGAAGTCTTATCATATTTACTTTTTCCAAAATTCTATTCATCTCAACTTCTTTATTATTTATTTTATTATTATTTTCTAATTAATGAGAAGGAAAAGTTGAAGTCCCCCACCAGTTTTGTTTTATTATGTATTTCCTCCTATAACTCATTTAACTTTTCCTTTGAGAATCTGGATGCTCTGCCATTGGGTACATATATGTTTAGTATTGATATAATTTCATTGTATAAGGTAACTTTCAACAAAATGTACTTTCTCTGATTATCTCATGTAATTAGGTTCATATTTTGGCTTTGCTTAGTCTAAGATGGTTGCTACCCCCACCTCTTTTTTAACCTCAGCTGAATCATAATAGATTCTGCTCCAGCTCTTTATTTTTCTTCTGTTTGTATCTTTCTGTTTCAAATATATTTCCTGTAAATAAATGGATTCTGGTTTCTAATCAATTGTGTTATCTGTCTCTGTTTTATGGTTGAGTTAATTCTATTTACATTCACAATATGTTAAGAATTTGTTTCTATCTTATCTTCTCCTGTTTATACTTCTTTTTTTATCCTGTCCCTAGTCAAAATTCTGAATTCTAACCAAAACTTCCCTTTTGGTCCATCCTCCCTTTTATCATATTCCTCTTTTCCTTTCCTCCTTACTTCTTTAATCAATGAGTTAGATTTCTATCCTACTGATGTATATCTATTGCTACCTTTTTGAGCCAATCCCAATGAGAGTGAAGTTTAAATATTGCCTGCCATTCTCTCATTTTTCCTCTATTGTAAGTTTGCTCCACTCTTTGTGAGAAAATTCGCCTTATTCTTCCTTTCCTTTCCCCCTTTTCCCATTGTATTTTTTTTCTTTCTTACGCTTTATTTTCTTTAAGATCATCTCAACATAATAAATTCAAAACTATTTTTCCTGTCAAGATGGACTTGTCTAGCTACTCTAATAATGACAAATTTCTTAGGAGTTACTTATATAATTTTCCCACATAGAAATGTAAACACTTTAACCTTATTTCATCCCTTATGACTTATCTTTCACATTTTACCTTTTTATCCTTCTCTTGAGTTGTGTTTGAAAGTCAAATTTTCTAATCACCTCTGATGTGTTCATCAAGAATTCTTGAAAAGACTTCTATTTTATTTTACATCAATTTTCCTTCAACTGACTATGTTGTTTTGCTGGGTAGTAAATTCTTGGTTGTAATTTTAGCTACCATTAATTCTGTAATTTCATATTGCAATTTCTCTACTTCTTTAACAGAGAAGCTGCTAACTTTGTGTGCTTCTGATGGTCACTTAAATATATTTTTATTGTTTCTTTCTGGTTGCTTAAAGTATTTTCTCTATGATCTGGGAGCTCTGGAATTAGACTACATTATCTTTTGAAGTTTTCATTTTGGGATTTCTTGCTAGAGGTGATTGGTGGATTCTTGTCTATTTTGTTCTCTTCATCTAAGAGTGCAATTTTCCCTAAAATTTTCCTAAAATATGTTCTCTAAGCTGTTTTTTTTTTTAAGTGATTTTTCATGTCACTCAATTTTTCAGTGATATATTTCACATTTTCTTCTATTTTTCATTCTATTTATTTTATTTTGTTACTTCTTGATGTCTTTGTGGAATCCTTACCTTTCACTTCCCCAAAGCTCCTTTTTAAGGAGTTCTTTTCTTCTCTGAATTTTACAGGTATTTTTATCATTTGGCAAGTTTTGATTTTTAAGGTTTTTTTTCTTCAGCATTTTTGTACCTATTTTACCAAGCTTTTAATTTCTTCAAAATTTTCTTTCACCATCTTTTTTCTTTTCTTAATTTTCTCTTCTATCACTAATTTATTTAGTTTTTCCAGGATTTCTTGTTTGTCTTATGTCCATTTTGCATTTTGTTTTCAACTGTTTTCACAAGTTATCTTTTCAGTTTTGACCTTGAATTTTCCTATCATCATAGTAAGTTTTTGAGGTCAGGTTCATTGTTGTTGGTGTTGTTGGTGTTGTTGTTGTTAGTCATTTTCCCAGACTATTTCTTGGCTTTCAACTGTATGTTAAAGTCAGTCTCCATTTACCTGAGGATAGGGATTCACTTTTCTAAAATTCTCTCATTTTTGATATTATTTTCAGGGCCAATTCTGAGTTTCTGTAAGTTTTCAATGCTTCTTAAGTGGTGCAATCCACATAAAGGTAAAGTCATTCTTCTCACAGTCATTCATCCTTTGCAAATACAAGCACTGATGCTCTTTTTTTCCTGAAACTGTAATCCAAATTTCTGTTCTCCTGTAGAAGTGCACTTACTCCTCTACCCTGGAACTGTAACTTAGAACTTTGTATGGTCAATTGAATTGCCAAAAATACCTGGCCTTGTGCCAAATGCCAGCTCAGGATCCCTTATAATCTTTTCCTGGCTATTTATCCAATCCCTTTATCATCTCTGGACTGAAAATTCCCAAAGCTGCTACTGATTTCATGGTCCAGAAAAATATCTCACCTCAGACTTTTATTATCTTTTCTGCTACAGATTTCTAGTTTACTTGATATTTTAAAGTTTGTTGGGAAATGTAAAAATAAGCTGGCTTCCTGACTTTAGTTCACCATCTTGGCTTCCCCTACCTAATAATTTAACATCATTCACTTTAATTGTTTTTATTTTTGCTGTTATTTCCAATTATATTATTTTAGTCATTGTGTATTTTTCTCCATTCTGATTACTTTACTTTGTATCAATATATACCTATTTTTCTATATTTCTGTGTATTCATACTCATCATTTTAGCAGTAATATTTCAAATTTCATTTATGTATCATAATTTAACTATTCCCAATCCCTGTACATCTATTTCCCCAATTTTTTACCATTAATAAAAGGTGAAAAATATTTCAATATATTTTGGTATTTATATTTTGTCATTTGTCCTCCTTAGGCAAGTATTAGCATTATTAATTTTTACTAGATATTTTTTAAATATTTTACAAATAATTTCCATTTAGCTGTGGCTATATGATCTTGATATGTGATTCACTTAATTTTTAGACATTCTTTTTATATTTACGAAATGTCTGTTTTGATAGGTAATCCACATAAAATATAGCTAACTTTTTTTAGTTCAACCCAATTAGTCCATTGTCATGTTGACATGACTTGCATTGTGGAAGGGAAATAATTTTCTTTCTGAAAAAAATTAAGTCCCTTTGGTCACTTATTCTAATGTAAATTTTAATATACATTTTAAGTTTCTTTCTTTTATATTTTTGTCTATATTCATGGAATCACTTTTTAACAAAAATTTACCCAGCTTGATATATAAAATGTTAAAGAAGATATTGAAAGTACTTTATTAAAAAAAAGCTTTTAGGCCTTGTCATCTTTGACAATAGTTGGGTAGAATGTAAGTTACTATTTCATTATTTTTCTATTAATCTATTAAACAACATGGCAACAGTCATTCACCCACTAGAAAAAAGTAAAGTGCTCGAATAGCTATGAGTTCAATGTGTTTAGGTAGCTTGGCCAATGTCAGTTCAAAGTAGCTTTATCTTTTGGCACTTTGTATGACAGAAAAGGTTACCTGATGATCATGATAATCATTAGCTGACAAACATTAAGAAGAATGACAATAGGTTCTGTAAAGATGAGTGACAAAAAGAATCCTTAAAAATCATAAATAAACACATGGTGATGGAGCCTATCTTGTGTTTGTATTTGCTAGTTTAGAGAAGTTACTATGATTAGTGAAATTAAATATTGAGGCTTATCTAGGAGTTCTAGCTTAGTTTAAGTAGGTTACCAAAACCTTACTGTTTTATTTTATTTTAATTTTTTCTGCCCTGCTTTATTTTTTTCTCTTCTCTCTTTCTTCCTCTCTTGTGTCTTTTCCTGTCATCCTTCTTCTGTTCCTTCTTCTCTTTCCTCTTCTCCTTTTAATACTAACTCACTAGACCTTCAGCTGTTTTTATGAGTCAGATATTACAGACAGAGATAAAAAGTAAAGTTTTATATAATGGTAGGGAAATTTTCAAAATTTTATTAAAAATGAATATAATAGATTTTGTAAAAAATTATTCTAACAAATTCCCATCAATCTTGGTCTTCATTTATCCTAGTCAATAACTTAGTTACTCAACAAATATTTAGTAGCTTACTAAACACCAATTATTATACCAAAACCAAAAAATAAAAACAGATTCAGCCTCAAAGAACTTACATTTTTATATGAACTACATTTAATATAATCCGTAAAGAACAGAGTTGATGGAAGATTAACATTCTCCTCATCCTTGAATATTGCTATTCCACCCAGTTGGATCAGAGTTCTAATCTAAAATAAATTCCTGTCCACTGAAGCTAAGATGGGCAGAGGTTGATCTTCTTTCTAGGCTGTTCAAGACTGTTGGTGGTTTACATGTATAAGTAGTCCTTTTTCTAAGAATGGCATAATGTCACACTCTCTCAGCTCCTTGTTACAGCTAGTCCATCCACCTATCACTAATTGTTAAGCAATCAGAGTGGTTGCCACCCTCTTGAATACTTAATTTTTCATGGTTATATAAACTGTAATCCCACCATCATGACTGGTCTTTGCATTTGATAGTGTCATTGACCTCTTTCATTAATAACATGCTACAATTATTAATAAAATTACTAATAACCCAGAAAGCATGTCTTTCAAACTTTTTAAATGTCACAGGAAAAAGTACTAAAAATCAAACTGAAGCACCAAGAGCAATATAAGACTGGTCTTAGGGCAACACTAGGACTAGCTCGTATATTAACGAACCTGAAAGTCTCAAGCATCCTGCTTTGATTTGCTAGAAGTGCTTATTGATAGAGAATTATTAGATGATTAGCTCGGAGGAAGATACATGGTCTCTGGCTGGACAGAAAAGGAACCTTGTAATTCTGGTAAGAAAAAGTCTGGTGGAACATCTAAAATGCCAGGGTAGTAATTTGTTCTTACAATGAAACATATTCATGCTTCTATTTATAAAGTTTGATTGCATTAAGCCTAATTAATTTTGTTTTGTTTTGTTTCTGCCTACTAGTTAGAATAAGTAATGGTAAATTGTCTGTATGAATACATATAATCTCAGAGGAAAGGCATGAACATAGAAGGAGACTGGTAAAAGATTGTTTAAAAAAAAAAGATGGAATTTTAGGTAAGACGAGAGAAGTAGGGAAGCAAGAAAAGCAGGAGAGAAGTTAGGGAAGAGAGCATTCCAGGGAAAGCCAGTAAAAACTCTGTCATAACTCAGTAGGAAATACAATTTTAAAAGGAGTAAACATGAGTGACAAAAAAGAAAAAGAAAAATTAATCAAATGTTTATTCAGTTATTCAACAAGTGGCTATTAAGTAACTATGTATGTTGCAGGTATAGTGCTAGCAACTGGGGATACAAAGAAAATATAAAGCATTCTTTACCATCAAAACGCTTAAATTCTATTGAGGGGGAAATGTATATATATATATATATATATATATATATATATATATATATATATATATATATATATATATATATATGATTTTATAGAATATGTGCATCTTGGAAAACAAATAAAAATTTTGTATGGAAAGTGATGCTTAAGCTCAATATTATAGTGTGAGTGATAAGAGGAAGGGGGGATTCTAAGAGGGAGAAATGAAGAGGGAGTTCATTGCAGAAATGAGGCATAATCTGAGATACAGTTCTTAGCAGAGTGCCTGATTCATAGAAAGCATTCAATAAATATTTACTGATATAGACTGACTAGATAGCAAGCTTTAGCTGTATAATTTTAGCCACCTAATTATGTCTTTCTAGGTATCTGATAGATGATAACATTTCTCAACTTGCAGTAATATGCGGTACAGTTACTTGCAGTGATGTGACTATGATGGCACATAATAAATACATTTGACACAATTCTTTATATATTTTGGAAATGAGATCTTTATCAGAAACACTTCCTATTTTAAAAAGATGACTAGTTTTGTACTTTCCTTTTAATGTTGTTTCTGTTGGTTTTGTTTATGCAAAATATTTTTAATTTAATGTAATCAAAGTTGTCTATTTGGCCTTTCATAATGTTCTTTAGTTCTTCTTTGGTCATAATTTCCTCCCTTCTCCAAAGATCCAAAGATCAGTAAATCAGCAAAAAACAAAAACAAAAAAAAAACAAAAAAACAAAAAAAAAAACTACTGATTAGAGAAATGCAGATTAAAACAACTCTGAAGTACTACCTCATATCTCTCAGATTCACTAGGAAATGATAATGGTCACAGGAAAAGATAATGATAAATGTTGGAAGAGATGTGGGAAAATTGGGACCCTAATGCATTGTTGGGGATGTGGAATGATCCAACTATTTTAGAGAGCAATTTGGAACAATGCATACCTACAGTGCAGTTCCACTACTGGGTCTGTATCCCAAAGAAATCATAAATGAGGGAAAAGGACCCATATGTGCAAAAATGTTTGTAACAGCTCTTTTTGGTGATAACAAAGAATAGGAAAATGAGTAAATGTCCATCAATTGCAGGATAGCTGAACAAATTGTGATATATGAAGGTAATGGAATATTGTTGTTCTTTAAAAAATAATGACAAATTGAACAAATAATAAAATAAACTTTTCATAATTGTTTCAAGGGGCTAGAGCTTAAGCACAATGGAATGATGATTAAATAATAATCAGAGGATTCTACAAAGCTAATAATACTTTTGTCTGCTTTTTCTCAAAATGCAATTATTCTTTTTTAGGTACTATCCTTGCCTTTTACGGATGGCCTTCAATGACTGCTTTGGACTTCAGACTCTGAAAGAAATTTGAACTAATAAAATTTATGATTCTCTATCTTACGGTCATTATAAATTACAAAAATATTATCCACAATCAACCTAGATCTCATCACAAATGTAGAGAATTCATTAAAGAGTAAAAACTGTACAGCATATCATTGCAAGTTGAGAAATGTTAGCATCTATCGGATACCTAGAAAGACATAATTAGGCAACTAAAATTATACAGATAAAGCTTGTTATCTAGTCTCTATAAGCTACAGACTGTAAATCCCTTTACAATAACTACAAACCTTAAAATATCCTTGCAAAGTCAGCAAAAAAAAAATCTATTGAAACCACAGCATTATTAAAGTCAACACTGTGGCTTGCATCTGTCCAGACAACATTGTTCTCTAAAAATTTTAAGAACAATATTTTAAATACTCTTGCATTGAAATTTTATATTCTCTAAGCTGTATAGAACAAAAATCTTTCAAAACATGGAGATCTAAGAAATGGTACAAAAGTTATGTGGTAGAAGGAGGTACATATCATCTCTGTTGTTCTATCTGGTTCTGGATTTCTAATATATCATAAAATCATTTTAATACAAAAAGTTGTTTTTTCTATTTATGTAATAGTCTATAAAACATTAAATTAAAAAGAATAACAGGATAATAATTCATTACTATTTCTATCTAAATTCCATTAAAAATAAGAATAGACTAACAAAAGCAAAATAATAAAAATACAGGCAAGATAGTAATAGTAATAAATTTCAAGCATTAATGTTGTAATTTATAACATTTTAATAGTAGTATTATTATTAATAAATGCTCTGCCGAGAACTAAATATAGCATTTCACATAGGAACTTTCTGGAACAGACTATAACAGACCTATCAATATCCTAATCAGGAACTCTGCGAATCAATTAATGCATCCTCTTATCATATGTTGACTCTTGGTGAATCAATGAGATTTAGTAATAATAATGATTTATGTAAATTATTTGTGAAAACAATGTTACTCCTTCATGATTTTAGCTTATACACTGTTTCACTGAAGTTTCATAATAAAATTTCACCAAAAAAGCATTTCCTAATAAATTGCATGGTGTTATGTGATTTCTACTAGCCTAAACAAAAAGAGAGAGAATTATGCTTTATTTTCTTTTGTTTTACAATTAAGCTGATATTTTTCAAATAACATATGTACTCCCTTCTTTTTGACCTCTCAATTCAATATATTTCCAAAGAAGATTAATAACAGTCTAATATCCTTTGTTCAACCACAAAATTTAGAGCATGCTATCATGAGACCTGGGTATGCATTCCAGATCTGACACTTCTCAGATATATGATCTTTGTAAAGTACTTAACCTCTCTTAAATACAGTTCCTTCATCTGTGAAATGGGGATACCTCTATTTATGTTACCTACCTCACAGACTTGATACAAGAAGTGTTTTGTAAAACTCTAAGCACAATAAAAGGTGACTTATTGCAGTAAATGCAATTTGCTGGAGTTTGACAATGACAATTTGACAATAAAATAACTAACAGCAACAGTGAGAACAGTTTTCTATCACTTTTATCAAAATATTTTTTAAATATAGAAGACAAAAATCTCTCATAGAAAATACAAATATGTCTCTTAAAATATAAGCCATCTTCCAATAAGTCTTAGCCTGGTTATTGAAGATCAGGAGAGAAGAATCGGTGACAGGATGGACATCACAGTACTTGTCCTATTCCAAGTGGATGTCAGTAAGGATAAAATATACAGCCCTAAGTGAATGCCTTTACTGTGTGTGTGTAGGGAGAGGGAGGCAGTACTTGACTATGACACAATGATATAGACAAGGGTTCTTGTCATTTTCAATAGTAATAGAATTTGATTTGCTCTAGGCAGCAACTTTCAGCCATTAAAAAGCCTGCTATTCTCATCAAGATTGTGCTTCAATAAATGAGAACCAATAAATTAAGGGTCACAGATTAAAGGAAATATAATACAGACAGAGTCCTGGCATTCCTGCCCCACAGGGCTGCCAAGATCTTCTTTAATCAGAAAAGGACAAGCAAGGTCATTTACCTTACCACACATAATCAAGAGAAAGCTTATTGATGGTAGCTAAGAAAAGAACTTATGAAAATGGCCTTCTGCTGGTAATATGCACAAGTTACTATATTTGGAGTTAGGCAAAAATTTCTTATTGCCCTGTAACTTTAAAATATATAAAAGAAAAGATAATCAAATTGGAGGCATGGTTTTACATTTGCTAGTGTTTGCAAAAAATAAAAGGCTACTGCCACAGCATAAAAGTGACATGTTCTTCATCTCTGAAAATTTCAGTTTTGTTTACATTTTATGCAAAATTTAGAGGGGACATGAAAATCAGTCTAAGCATTTATGTCTACAGATAAGTATTTAAATTATGACAGATTATAAATTAAGTAATATATCTTCAGTTTGTCTATGTGTCCTTGCTATTACTTTGATATGAAAAGAAAGGAAAAAAGAGACAACAACAACAACAAAAAAAAAAATGCCTTCAAACACCTTCCCCATTACTTCATCTTCTGTCCTCCACCAAAAAATCCTAAATGATAGAATCAGATTGTGGCACACTAAACACCTTGATTTTTATCTATTTGAAAAGTAAAATAAATTTAAGTGACAACTCCAAGGCCAAACTAAAGGATCAGGGTATTTCCTTGGGATAAGCTTATAAAGTTCCTACAAAGTCATCCTTGTAGCTCAAAAGTCTCAAACTTTTTAAATCGGGGGCCAGTTCACTGTCCCTCAGACTGTGGGAAGGCCTGAGTATAGTAAAAACAAAAACTCACACTCTGTCTCCACCACTCAGCCCATTTGCCATAACCCGGTGGGCCGCATAAATGTCGTCAGCCGACTGCATCTGGCCCTTGGGTTGTAGTTTGAGAACCCCCATAGACTCTCTAGATCTTTCCATGGTTGCTCTAAGTCACTCTTTTTACACACTTCAGCTAGCAGTATAAGACCAGCACCTGAAAATATACCACATAGGAAATACTGTTCAAACCACTATTGTGATGTCATTGTCAATATTGTCATTTTTTAAGAAGCTGTTATTAATAAATGGAAAGTTCAGAGATGGCCTATTTTCACACTCTTTCAAAAATATGTGCACCGCTCTTCAGTAAGGTTTCATCTAATTATCTAATTTATCTAATTACTAAAATTATCCAATTTCATCTAAGTATCTACAACATAACCAGCTAATCTTTTCATATATAGAATGACTTAAATAAATGATCTGTTTCTACTTTATTTTCACTAAGACTCTATAATGAAATGAAGATTTTGACTTAAAGTTTTAGGGGCCATAAAAAGAACATAAAGTTTACACACTGCTTTAAAAAAGTTAGGACAATTAAAAACAACCAATTCTTTTAAAAAATCTATAAATAAATCAAATTTCTTCATATTAATAAGAGATTAAAAAGTCTTGTTTCCTACTCACTTTCTTTTTCCTTTTTTTCTTTATTTTTCCTTCTGTGCCATTCACTGTAAGACTAATCACTAGGGATACCAATAAAAAATAAAAATAGTCTTGTCCTCAAGGAACTTATATTTGAATAAGGAAGGTGTCATGACATATATATATATATATAAAGTTTTAGAAGAGAAAATGCTGGCAGCCAAAGTGATCAGATACAGTTTTATTTAACAGATGTTTTTAATTTGAGCTCTGTGAAATTTCAAAGTCTTTGTTTTAAATTAATCTTTTTCTTCTACTTCCATGCCCCTACCCAATTAAGCAAATTAAAAATAAATAAATAAAGTCCTCAACACATAACTTGGATAGTCTGGCAAAACAAATTCTCACATTAGCCAGGGCTTAGAATCTATTCTCTTTGAGTATGCTAAATTATCGACTCTTTGTAAGCTAAGAGGAATGTTGTATTTTTATTTTTTTTAATTCATTGTATAAAATTTCATTAATTACAATTGAAATGCTCTTCAAAGTTGCTTTTCTCTGTAATAATCCTCATCATCCTACTGACTTCTTTTTTTACCTGTCAATAAATATAGATGGGGATGCTATTTTAACTTTTTAGTTTCCTAACTATTCTAGATATCCTAGGTATTATGCTCTCCAGCACATGAGTGACTTCATTAAATTCTAGTTTTAAAAAAATAAAATAAAACATAATATGAAAGAAGTCTAACTCTCGAAGTCTAGAGGATGACATGGAGGCAAAGGAAAGAGGTGGAGAAAGTACTGCTAGGCAATTCTCGAATAACATTTGTGTTTTAAAAGCTAGTTTGGGAACAATTCACAACTCCCAATTTAGCTTTTAAATCCAATACTTCATTTGAAAGCAGCTCCTGCTGTCTCTAAAGTGTTGTAACATGCAGTGGCCAGGTGGGGGAGAAATATAGCCTTATCCCTTTGAACATTGGCTGCCCACAATCAATAGCACTTCACAGGTGGTCATACTTCAAAGGAGGAAATGGTATCTGTTTCAATGGAGCTCCTGTGTAGTACCCACTCCTAACCCCCCAGTGGCCCTGAAGTTGCTTTCAAGTTTTACTTTCACTTAAGGTAAATGAGGTACCTTAAAAGCTGGGGCTAATTAAAATAATTTTAAGGGAAAGCAAGGCTTTAAAAGAAACAGCTCCTCTTTAAAGACATAGTTGAATGCATTGGTTGGGTAAAGGGGAAGGTAGGCTATGGAAGGGATTTGAAAGGACAAATGCTAAAAGGTTCAGCCTGGCATATTAGCAGCTAAACCTTATTCTTTTCAAACAGTGATCATGGTAGGAAGTCAGTTTTTGTTCAACTCTTTTTAAACCATTTTCAAAAATATAGGCTACTGCTCCCATCGGTTCAAACTTTCCAACATTTCTCACATGGCAATTTCTAGATAGGAAGTCCCTCACTGTGTACAGTTGGGAAGAAGAAACCACCAGTAGAAATGCCTATTGAGAAATTTCTTTCATAGACCACAAGCTCTCGGAGTCATAGCTAGGACAAGACAAATGGATTTTGTCCCATATTACCTAAACACTGGAGCATATATGCTTCCTTCTCTTCTTCCTTTTGCTGCTACCATTCTCCAAACAATGTCTAAGACGTAGAGTTGGAGGGGCAGTAGGATACAACTTTTTTATTGGACTACAATTTCAGTAGGTCTCTTTGTTTGTAGTACCTTACCCCCTGGACCAACAGCCAAACTATCTTCTTGGTTGCCCTTTTTGCACACCTACACATAGACACACACACACACACACACACATACACACACACACAAACACACAAACACACATATACACCACCAGCACCACCACCACCAAAGCACACTTGAGTTGAATTTGCCATAGGTCCAGGAATTAGTTATGATGCTAATAGGGAAATAAACTGGAAGATTTCTCCTCATGGTCTTTTTTAGTTAAAAAAAATATGATTCTGTTACACTAGCATTTGAATACAGTTGAATATTACTCTCAGTGACTGAAATATTGACTGTGTTTATTTAGACACATGTATATACTTTAATAAGAAATTTATGGGTGTAATTATTGTCTTGAAACTCAAAATTGTAAATGCTTAATCAATAATATTAGTGTTGATATAATAAATTCACAAACATTTTACAAATAACCTCTTTTTGATACTAATTTTACTGACATTGCTCTATTCCCTATAATTAAAAGTTTTAAAACAATATATTACTAATAAAACCTAGTAGGATTTGTGATTTTTATTATGCTTAAACATTCAGTGAAAACATGATCTTATTAATCAGTGAATATTTAGTATTTACGGTGGAGAGCCTGGAGTTAGAAGGATTTAAGCTCAAATACAGCCTCAGACACTTATTACCTGTATGACCCTGAGCAAATCACTTTAAACTTCTTTGCCTCAGTTTCATCATCTGTAAAATAATCTAGAAAAAGATATGGCAAACCACTCCAGCATCTTTACCAAAGGAAAAAAAAAACAAAAACAAAAACAAAACAAAACAAAACAAAACAAAATAAATAAATAAATAAATAGATAAATGAAAAAAAAAAAAACAAAACAAAACAAAAAAACACCAAAAAGGAAAAAGGATCACAAAGAGATATACATGGCTGAAATGAGTAAACAACAATAACAACGTTAGCTGGTAGATTTAGGAAAACTTTATATAGAGGGTGGTATTTGAATTGATTAGAAGGAAGTGGGAGTATTCTAAGAGGATGATATGCAAAGGGAATTCATTCAAATTGTAGAACTTGCTGAAAGGACATGGGGGAATAAAATAAAGTGTTGTGATTAGGAACCTCAAGAAGAGTTTAAATATGTAATTGTGTTCTATGAAGTAAAAATAATATAAAATCAGATGAGAAATAGAGATTGGGGCCATGTTGTGAAGAATGTTAAATGTCAAAAAGAAGAATTTTTATTTTGTGCTACATGTCACTGAAGCATATTTGATTGGGAGAATGATCAGACCAGATTTTTTTTTTCCATTTTTAAATTTATTTATTTATTTATTTTTAAATACATATTACTTTATGAATCAGCTGGTAAAGAAAAGTCAGAATAAAAGGGAAAAACCATGGGGGGAAAAAAACAAAACAGAAAAAAGAAGTGAATAGATCATGTGTTGATTTATATTCAATTTCCATACTTTTTTTAAACTGGATGTAGATGGTATTTTTTACCCAAAATCTATTGGAATTGCCTTGGATCCCTGAACTACTGAGAAGAACTAAGTCATTAATAGTTGATCATTGTATATTGATCTATGTAGAATATATTCCTGATGCAATATTATCTTAAATATCTTAGTTCAAAAGAAGACTGATTAGAGTGGTGAAGGATTTGAAATAGGGAGACCAATTAGAAGTTCATAACAATTATTTAAGGTGGTATCAGGTGATAACCATATAAGGAGAAATTAGAAGTAAGATGTAAAAGATTTCATGGAGGTATAAATGGGTAAAATTTGGGATCTGATTTATTGTGGTGAAAGAATGAAGAGTCAAACCCAATGTCAAGGTGACAAACCTGGAATACTTATAAAGATGCTGAGCTCTAAAGAAGTTTGAGAAAAGATTCAGGGGTTACATTGATGAGTTTTGTCTTGAATATGATCATTTTGAGATATCTATGGAATATTCAGTGTAAATTGTTCAAGTCTTTTGTTAATATAGGACTACCATGAGAAATACATATTTAGAATTATCTACTTAGGGATGTTAATTATTCATGAGTGGCCTACCTCCAATGGTGCAAAATTCTAACCATTTATATCTTCTCATCCTATGTGACTTTTGAGTATATTGTCCCATAAAAGTTCCATAAAGAATCTATAATTCTATGACTATTAATAGAATGAAATAAAATAATGATATTTACTGACATACAATAAACCTTGCATGTTTATATTTTTTTTTAAATCAACATGGAATATGTCTTCCTCTAGCTGAAATAAATTGTTTTAAATGAATTGACATTGAGTTCACAAGATTTTGATATGTATTATTTAATTATTTATAAGAACATTGTTTTCCTTAATGAATAGTAACAATATATTTGACAAATAATACATTTTGCAAATGTTCTCTTAATTAAAAAAAAAAAATCAAAGAGATATAAATGAGGTTAATTCTCATGCCACATAAGAAGGTTAATCCACATTTCTTGATTAAGTTTCTTAGTCCTTTGTGGTGTATGCAGCATTTTTTAGATGTTTCTGAAATCCTAGAAGCATTCTGATTCTCAATATTTCAATATATTACTCACAGATCTTCATTCCCTCAGTTTGAGCAAGAAGTCCAGATTCAATGAAAGTTTAAAAAATGGGGAGAGATATACCATGGTTTTGATAGAGCCGTGAATGAAAAATTGCTTTTTTTGTCAGTTAAAAAAAAATCAATCATTATTACTACATTCTTTATTGCTTTACTCATGATGAGCATGGTTTTTACAGCAATGGATATCAATGTTTTCTGTGTCTCTGTGCATGTTTTAATGGTCTTCTGGATAATTCTTCCAACCTTAAAACGCCTATACTAAAATATAGAGAAAGCAATAATAAATTCTTGCTGCAAGGACTCTCTAAAGATATTTCTTTCTTGTTATTTTTGTTGTTTTGTTGTTGTTTGCTGAGAATTAATTAGACTTTCTTTTACAGGGATAGTTAACATTTCTTAAAGATGCTTTTTTCCCCTTTTTGATGGTACTTTACTTTGCCAAATAGATGATTATGTATCTCTAAAAGTCATAAAAGTGTGTAATTCAAGAGCTATTAGTTTTGCATTTCACATTTCCTTAAAGTGATATCCATGCTTTAAAACTGAATTAAAAATATGATAAAAGAGGGCAATGTAGCAAATGTATATGGCAAAATGTACAGTATTCAACTAATAGTTAATTAACTAAAGGAAGAAGGGAAAAATCAGCTCAATCTACTTTTATCAGACTTGAGACTAACAAGTAACAACAAAAGCATATATTCATGGCCACTGATGTCACAAAGTAAAACCATATCAAAACTGTTGCTTGACTCAAACAATTCACACACCATTGTGTCAATCTATGCGTCAAAGAATATAACCTCCAGAAAAGTTTGTTTTGTTTTGTTAAAATTCTCTTGACAGAACAAGAACTCTGTTAGGTCCTGCCAAATAATAAAGGTTTCAGGTATGTAAATACATTCCCAATCACATACAGTATCTGCCATTTAAAGAGGTATCCAACAACATATGGGAAGGCTCATGAAGGAAAGCTTGGGGGGATTAATTATTTGAACGTGACCACCCATGGGGAGCAGGGAAAGGTTATCATAGAACTATTAAGTATATAAATTACATTTAGAATAAAATCTTACAAAATCCTTATTACAGTATTATTTTTAACTTTTTTTTTTCCCCCTGTAACACAGAGTAAAGACTTTCTGAATATATGTGATTTTGAATTTACTTCAAAGACATTTCTGGAAACTCACATAGGCTAATAATAAGAAAGGTTTTTAACACAACATTGATAGAATTTAAAAGTTATATTAGATGTATATAAGACATACAAAAGATATAATACTAACAAAATGTAATTATAGGAATTCATGTTTTTAACAACTTTTTTAAAAGTATAATTTTTAGGAAAAAATGAAATATAGCTTTAAAAGGACGATGAATTTGAACCATTCAATTATTTTTAAAAAACAGGAAGAATATATTTTGCAGAAGTGACAGATACAACTAATTAATAAAATTTCAAGTGCCCCAATTGCATTAATC
The DNA here is from genome assembly GCF_048593235.1 of Sminthopsis crassicaudata. Classification (NCBI taxonomy): domain Eukaryota; kingdom Metazoa; phylum Chordata; class Mammalia; order Dasyuromorphia; family Dasyuridae; genus Sminthopsis; species Sminthopsis crassicaudata. The sequence continues at coordinate 216,941,033 of NC_133620.1, read as the reverse complement.
TGTTGACATTCATCTCAGATCTGTATGAGCAGCCCAAAGTATGCAATCAGTGGCAGTGCATGGATGAATTCTAGCTCAAATATCATGAGCAAGTGCTTCAATGAAACCATGATTACACTCTTTATGAATATGAATTATAGTTCAGGTAAACCACTCCATCCTTTTGAGCAAAATCTAGTAAATGGAAAAGAGTAACCAAGAACTAAATGACTATCATAATATCCCCCCTTGAGTTCAATTATAATTCAGAAATTTTAGGAATGCTTTATCTTTATTTCTATTCATTTTCTGTTGACTGTGATTTCTAATGTTAGCTTTGTTTCTCTAGTTCAATTTCTTTCTCATAAAATGTGTCTATCTGTCATCTCTCTCTGTCTCTCTGGCTCTGTTTCTGCTCTCTCTGTCTGTCTCTGTCTCTGTCTCTGTCTCTCTCTCTCTCTCTCAATCTCTCTCTCTCTCAATCTCTCTCTCTCTCTCTCAATCTCTCTCTCTCTCTCTCTCTCTCTCTCTCTCTCTCTCTCTCTCTCTCTCTCTCTCTCTCTCTCTCTGAATCTCTGTATCTATTTAAATGATCACCAAAACAGTAGTATAAAAAAACTAGGCCAGAAAACATTAAAACACATAGATAAGGAATTGCAAGGCTAAGTGATCTCTCTAAAGCTAGCTTGGAAGAGTGGCTAGAACAGTGGATCTGGAATCAGAAAGATGAGACAAATACATTATCAAACACCTACCATCTTTACAACCTTGGGAAAATCATTTAACCTCTATCTCATTTTTCTCTGTAAAATAGCATCTACTTTATAAAGTTGTTCAAATGAAATACTATTCATAAAAATGCTTAGCATATTTTCTGGACTATACTGAGTACTTAATAAATAATTATTATCTTTCCCTTCACTCATAAAAGAAATACAAGGATAAGGAAGGAAAGTGTGCTGGTTATATTTGTAAGAGAAAAGGATAAACAATGAGTTTTCCATATTCTTCATTGATCCCTATATAATGTTGAAAAAATTGGGCAAAAAGTCCAATGATGCTGATTGGGCTTTCCACATAGGAACTTTACTGGAAAAAATGGATAAGACTTACACAAGATGGTGTGGCACAAATGAATAATAAACCATGTTTTTGTGGTTTGTGTGTTGAAGGAAATATGTTCATTGATTAGATCACCAATCAATTAAAGCACTAAAGAATACCAGTATATTGAGATGATATCCATTACTCAAGAGAGTCCTTCAGTTCAAAAATATTTATTTTTTTTTGATGGTAGGAACTTTTTTTTCCCCTCACCATCTGTTATGTCATGGAAACCATTCAGTTTCCTTTGAAATGCCACAATAATTTTATCAATAATATCTTCTATTTGTATCTTTATGCTCTATATAAACTATTTGTATAAATTATTATACTTGTAAAATAATATTATAAGTGTAATTTTGTGATTTGTGATTATTTTTCTACCCAAAACATATTTAGGTTTCTCCCAATACTAAATTAATTATATATCCATTCCTACAAACTAATTCCCCCCTTTATTTGGTTTTCCTCCTCCTATTTCTACCATTTTTTTTTGATGAATGGAAGGAGACACTTTATTAATAGTCTTTTAAAGTCTAGTTTGGTCCATATTGATTGAAATTCTGTGTGGAGAGCCAGAAATCTGGAGAAATGCACTTGAAACAAGGATTCTTACAATAAGGTGTTAACTCAGTAGAATTGGTAATACAAAGGTTATCTAGTTTAGCATGTGAGTTTTCTAGTTCAGTATGATTGATTTAATTGTACAACAAATAATGGTTTCCTAGTGATATAATGATTGGTTTATACTTGGTATACTGTAATAATGTAATTGTAATAGAGTATATAAACTGGGGACAAACTCAGTCAGAAATAGGGAAGACTTGACCACCATCCCGGTAGCTCTCCTGCCTCCTGCATTTCTCTACTATAACCAAAGATCCATTCTGGAGTGTAAGAATGCGGTTCCTGCAAAACAAGAGAAGGGAATAGTAAGGGTCCTTTAAATGGGCAGGCACAGCACAACAGGAGATTTGAGTTGTCCAGAAGTAATCTCTGTGGATATAGGACTGCCCTGTGGATGGAATACTGGCCATATTGAGATAGCTTCATAATGGGTGACGGCTCTCTCGCTGGTTGGCTGTGTGTGTGTGACCTCACAGTCCCTTTATAAGCCCACTGCAGACAGCAGTCGCTCTCTTTAACCTGGCTCCCTAGCCTGGAGTAGCTGAGCCAAGCTGATGGATAGCTGAGAGAGGTAAGGAGTTTGGTAGTGAACACATGGGTCTTCAGACAAGGTGTCCACTAAGAAGTTAACAAGTCAGGGCAGTAAGTCAAGGCATTATGTGAGTAGGTATAATAAAGGCTTTTAAGATTACACGTGGCTGTTCTTGAGTATGCTACCGGTTATTAAACTATAGATTCAAGAAATCATGGCCAGAGTCCTTTGAAGGCCTCAGAGGTGGCGAGCCAGGTAGAGTTGACACTGCAAAGATCAGTGGTCAAAGGTACTCTGTTGGGCCTTGGACAGACTGGTAATAGTAAATGCCAGGAGGGCATATTACACTGGAACTCCAAAAAGCTAGCCAGAACATTGATATTCTGAATTCTTACAGTGATGTTTTTCTTTACATTATTCCAGTGATTTTGTAAATCATTTTCTAGATTCTACTTCCCTTGCTCTGCAGAAGTTAATGCATTTCTTGCCAAGTTGCTTTGAATTATTGAGATTGAGAATTTCTTGTGAATGAATTATATTTCATCATATTCATATGCCAAAATTTGCTTACCAATAACCTAAATTATTGGATCACTCTTTCTTTCCTGCTATAATGAACACAAACACACACACATACAGACACTTTTCTGTTTGTATATATTTTATATGAATAAACATCTTTGATATTGTTGTCTTTTATTTTTAGCACAGTGTCTGGTACATAATTAGCCTGAAGAAATATCTGTTGGGGGCAGCTAGTTGGTGCAGTGAATAGAGCACCAGGCCTGAAGTCAGAAGGATCTGAGTTCAAATCTGGTCTAAGATACTTAACATTTCCTGGCTGTGTGACCCTGGGCAATCACTAAATTGCCTCAGCAAAAAAAAAAAAAAAAAAAAAAAAAATATATATATATATATATATATATATGTATATATATATATATATATATATATATTTATATAGATAGATAGAGAGAGAGAAAGAGAGAGAGAGAGAGAGAGAGAGAGAGAGAGAGAGAGAGAGAGAGAGGAGAGAGAGAGAGAGAGAGGGAGTCTTTCTCTTTTACTCTGCTATTTCACTATGATTTTTTCAGGCTTACTCTTTTCAGTTTTCCAAACTTTTCCTCTCCAACAATAATTCAGCCTGAGCAGGCAAAATTTCAATATTCTCTAAGGTTCTTTGAGGTTCTTGGAAATAATACATTTACAAATATTATTTTTTAAAGTTGTTAAAGTATCCAGTGATCATATGTAGTTGTTCTACCTCCAATAGCATATTAGTGAGCTACTCTTCACCGAAACTCACCCTGATTTGTAAAGTCATATAAAAAGTGTGTATCCAATAAGATTATATACTTATTCTACTTATATTAACCATATAGTTTAGAAAAACTGAAAAAAAAAGACTTATTCACTTATATCCTATTAAGTAATGATGACATTTTAGTACTAGGTTTGATTTTTATTTCTTAATATTTTTTTCCATTGGATTCTCCCCAAGAACTTTTTTTCCATGTCAATCTACATCTTCACTGTTATGTTTTTCTTTTTCTTCAACTTGAGTTTGACACAAGTTTTTCTATTCTACTTCTATAACATACATTCTTGCTCCATATAAATTTTGCTTTTCCTAGTATTGTGCCATGTATATAAACATATGTCTATGTCTAATACTTATGCTATTAAGCTATGGTTTTTCCTGCCTTTATATTATATTCTCCAATTTTATATTACATATGTATATAATATGTGTATATTTATACACACACATATACCGAAATAGATACAGACAGATAGACCAAATAATGGGAATAGAGAAGCCTTGATTTATTTGACTAATCATTTTGATTTCTCCATCTTTAAATTGAAAGTGAGGATGTTGCTATAGTATATTTGTTTTGTGGATAAAATAATTTTTATTCAAGTTGTATTTTTATTGTGAATTTAATACTCATTGGCACACAAAACATTTCAATATTTAAACAAGAGATTTGGTATAAGACAACTTAAGTTTTAATAATAATCCCCATTTTACTACCTATATGATCTTGTATAAGGAACTTCACCATGCTAAAAGTCACTTATATAATGAGGGAAGTAAATAGTCTCTAAAATCTATTCTAGCTTTAAATCCTTGTATCTTTATATATTTCAGTAACTCATCTGATATATTGCATAACTTCATAGTGTTGAATTTGCCTATCCTTTGTTTAAGTTAGAATTATGGACACAGGCCCATACTTCCACAATGAAGCAAATTCTTTAACAGTAGAACAAATCAGGAAGAGATCCAGTAAAATAAAAACTTACTAAGCCACCAAAAAATTTTAAAACACTATTATGTGGATATTTTTGCACAGCAATAGATGTCTTTAGCAATTGTTATAGAAGGGTTTTAATTTAAAATAATAATGCAGTCTATAGCACAAATATATCACCCTTCATTTTGGAAGAATGTGAATATCAGAACCAGACTCAAGTGTAACTTTTCACCATATGGAATTCACAAGATACCTTTATCGTGAGAGTTAAATTGCACAGAATAACAAAGAAATATAATCAAAAAGATATAAATCCAGCTGCAGAAGGCAGGAGAATTAGAGGTCCTAAAACCTTCACCTGTTATTAATGCCAGATAATAAATTTCAAGTAACCCACTGCCACAGAGAAAATCTGCATCTTAAGATAACAATTCCAAAATGCTAAATCACCAAAAAAAACTCCATCAGTAATTGTTAAGGAAAGAGTCCAAACAAATAATAACTCTCTATTCTCTACTGACCAGAAAACAAAAAAAAAAAAAATCATTAAAGATCAGATTCTATTCAATAACATTTCCCCCAATCTCAGTGAATTATCATTTATAACAAAGATATGCTACATAATCTAAAATGTGAAGTGAACAAACAGAAAAGATTCTTATCACAAGTAAAGGACTAAAACAATGATGCATTTGATTTGAAGATTGATGCCAAATCAGTATTATGAAAATGAAAATAAAGTGGAATGATTCTTGTGCTAAGGTGGTGCCAAACAAAGTATCAAGCTAGAAAACAAGGGCTTTAGTCACTAAGAGAGTATGTTTTTGAGGAAAGAGTGATTGTTCCTGATCTATGAATAAGAAAGGTTAATCAGATTATAGTTAGGAGGATGGAATTGGAGAAGAAAGAATTTAAACCTAAAATAAGATAAAGAATTATTTGAAAGTGTTTTTTTTTTCCTTCTGCTTCCACTACCACCTCTTCTGGCCAACACATCAATCACAGTCCTTAAGACTAATTTGGATTATAATGTTAAATTTCATATTGGTAATTTATGGTCGTCTTGGAAGATATCTTATTTTTTGATCATTAGTCCATCACAATTTTCCATTTGGTATTCATTTAAGTTTCAAAGTTCTAGTTTAACCATTAGTATCAGGATATTATGGCCTAATCCACATACAAATTTGAACAG